>NC_045732.1:87396628-87765620 GCF_009834535.1 Camelus ferus | reverse complement strand
GCACTGAAAACTCATACTGTATAGCTTCTATCTTCTTCAGGACACAGGCAGACAAGTGAATGAGAGAGCTGTGTGAGCAGGAGAACTTGTGAGGCATCGGTTGCATGGAGATTTAAAATACCCATAGACAAGTGTGTGGACAAGAATCAACAAGAGAGAAAAATGAGAAAGAACAGTAAAAATATCCATAGTGGAGGGTGTGGACAGGAATCAACAAGAGAAAAAATGAGAAAGAACAGGAAAGGGACTCATAGCATTCCTACTATGTGCCAGGCACCATACTAGTGACTTGTCACACAAGTAATAATGGTGAGTTTTTGAAAGGAGTAGTTGGTCAAAATCAGAATGTGTTAATGCTGTCTTACAGCCATGATCTGCCTCCAGGAAACAGGAGGATAGACAGAGGGCAGTGGGGCTGATTTAGGGACAGAGCCGTGCACCGTAGAATAGTAAGGTAGAACTAAAGTGCTAATTCATGGAGTTCAGACTACTTGGGGTTAATTGTGGGCATGCGAATGTTAATGGACATTATGAACTGAAAAAAGACAAAACAGTTAGAAGGTCAGAGGCGAGTCTAGTGTGGGTTGGGAAATGGCAGTTGAAGGCAGGAAAAGAAGTTGTGTTTAACGGAAGGAAAACTAAGTGTAAGATCTCAGAGAATGAGCATTCTTTGTGGAGTTGGGATTCATGGAGTCGCCAGTTTGGACTCAATGGAGCTGAGGCTAGGATGCCACTGTTTGCTGAAGTCATCAAGTATATACGAAGGGAAGACAGGGAAAAGGAAAACACGTGAACCAGTCATCAAAATAATTGAGGAAGGTAACTCCCAGAGCACTTGGAGGTGAAAATTTAGCCAATATTTATCATTAAAAAAACCCAAATTCTCCATCCTTCTAGTGAAGAAGAGAAAACGAAATGCAAGTCAGGCAGGAAAAAGTGAAAAAAAAAATAAAGATTAGGGTGTAAATTTAAAATAGAGACTAGAAAAACAATAGAGAAAAGTCAACAAATCAAAAGTTGATTGAAAAGATAAACTAAATTGACAAATCTTTAGCTAGACTAACAAAGAAAAAAAAAGCAGACAACTCAAATTACTAAAATTAGGAATGAAAGATGGTATATTACTACTTACCTTACAGAAATAAAAAGAGTTATAAGGTAATACTATGTACAGTTGTATGTCAATCAATTCAATAACCCAGATAAAATGGAGAAATTCCTAAGGATACACAAATTATCAAAACTGACTCAAAGAAGAAATTGAAGACCTGAAAATATCTATAACAAGTAAAGAGATTGAATTAGTAAAGATTTAAATAAAAGAAGCCTAGGCCCAGATGGTGTCACTGGTGAATTCTACCAAATGTTTAAAGAAAAATTAACACCAAGTCTTCACAAACTCTTCCAAAAAATAGAAATGGAGGGAATACTTGTGAACTCATTTGATGAGGCCATTATGACCCTGACATCAAAACCAAAGACATCACAGGAAAAGAATCTTGTCAATATAGATGCAAAAATCCTCAATAAAATATTAGTAAGATAAATTTAGCAACATAAAGGATATTTTATCAAATGAAATTTGTCCAAAGAATGCAAAGTTGCTTCAATATACAAAAATCAATTAATGTAATATACTGTATGAAGAGATTAAAGGACAAAAAAAATCACATGGTCATCTACATGTAGAAAAAAAGCATTTTACAAACTTCAACACCCTCTCAGGTAAAATTATTGAACAAACTAGGAATAAATGAGAACTTCCTTAACTTGATAAAGTCCATCTATGGAAAAACCCACAGCTAGCATCATACCTAATTGTGAAAGCCTTAAAACTTTCCCCCTAAGAAAGGGACCAAGATAAGAATGTTTACTTTTGCCATTTCTATTCAACATTTTACTGGAGGTTCTAGCCAGAGCAGTTAGGTAGGAAAATGAAATAAAAGGCATGCAGATTGGAAAGGAAGCAGCAAAACAATCTCTATTTATAGATAACATGGTCTGGTATATAGAAAATCTTAACAATTCCACTAAAAATCTATCATAGCTAAAAAAGGAGTTCAGCAAGTTTGTTAAGATACATGATTAATATACAAAAATCAGTTGTATTTCTCTACAGGGTCAATGAACAATCTGAAAATGAAATTAAGAAAATAATTACATTTACAGTAGTATCAAAGGAATAAAATATTTTGCATCAAATTTAACAAAGGAAGTTCAAGACATGTGCACTCAAAACTATAAAACATTGTTGAAAGAAATTAAAGAAGACCTTCATGGATTGGAAAGTTGTTAAGATGGCAATACTTCCCAAACTGATCTACAGATTCAACACAGTCTCACTATCAAAACCCTAGCAGAAAATTCAAGGGACCCAAAACAGGCAGAATAATATTGAAAAAGACAAAGGTGGAGGACTCACACTTGCTGATTCCAAAACTTACTACATACCTCCAGGATCAAAACAGTGTGGTACTTGCATAAGGATAGACATGAGTGGAATCAAATTGAGGGTTCAGAAATACACCTTCAAACTTACAGTCAATTTATTTTTGACATACACACCAAAAACAAGTCAATGGGGAAAAATAATATTTTCAACAAATGGTGTTGGGACAATTGGATATCTACATACATGAGAATAAAGCTTGACGCATACATAACCACTGTATACAAAAAATTCAAAATAGATCAAAGACAAAAATATAAGAGCTAAAATTACAAGAAACCTAGGAGAAAACATAGAAGTAAATGTTCAAGATCTTGAATTAGCAATTTTTTCTTATATATTACACCCATATGACACCCAAATTAGAAGCAACAAAAGAAAAAAATAAATTGAACATTATCAAAATTAAAAACTTTTATGATACAAAGAACATCACCAAGAAAGTGAAAAGACAACCCACAGAATGGAAGAAAATATATGCAAATCATATATCTGATAAGAGACTTGTATCCAGAATATACAAGGAATTCCTAACTCAACAGTAAAATGAGATATCCCAAATAAAAATGGGCAAATGATTTGGATAGACATTTCGCCAAAGAAAATATGCAAATAGCCAATAAAAACATAAAAAGATGCTCGACATCATTAGTCATTAAGGAAATACAACTCAAAACTTCAATAAGACACCACTTCACTTCCACTAGAATGGCTGTAATCAAAAAGATGGACAATAACAGGTGTTGACAAGGATATGGAGAAATTAGAACCATCAAACATTGCTAGTGCAAATGTAAAATTTTGGAATTTTGCAACTGAGAAAAGTTTGGCAGCTGAACAATTTAAACACACCATATGACCTAGAAATTCCACTCGCAGGTATATACCCCAAAGAACTAAAAACAGGTATTCAAGCAATGCTTGCACATGAACGTTCATAACAGCATTATTCATAATAGACAAAAAGTAGAATCAACCCAAATGTTCATCAGCTGATGAATGTATAAATAAAACGTGGTGTATTCATACAATGGAATATTATTCAGCTATAAAAAGGAATGGATTTTTATCATGTAAAATGAATGAATCTTGAAAACATGCTAGTTAAAAAAGCCACCCACAAAAGACCACATATTGTATGATTCCATTTATAAGAAAGGTCCAGAATAGATAAATCTATATATAGAGAGAGGACATTACATAGTTTTTACCAAGGTTTTGAGAAGGGGATAGAAAGCAACTGCTTAGTGGGGTTTCCTTTTGGAGTGATGAAAATATTCTGAAATTAGATCATAGTGATGTTTGCACACTTCGTGAATATACTAAAAACTACTGAATTGTATGCTTTAAAGAGTGAATTTCAAAGTATATGAATTAGAGCTCAATAAAAACACAAATAGCATAATTAAAACCTGAATTCAAAAGAGAATCAGAGATAATCCAAAACCTCCCCTCCAATTGTGAACATACAATACACACACCCCTATGGTTTAAAAATAAGTAAGTAGTAAAAAAAATAGCAGAATAATTGTGTTAGATAAATGGTCTGAGAGAGGTCACTGGGCCTGAGGAAAGCTACGTTTCAGTTAAGACAAGCCAGCGAAAGGAACAGGAGAGTAAAATATTGGTGATGGAAAGGGAATTAGCATACCAGGGATCAGGAATCTCACAAAGCCCAGAGAGTTATGCTACTAGAAAGAGTCCTTCATGGAAAGTAGGAGGCAACAGGTGGGGCTGTGGGTTTACAGAGGCACTCTGGGGTGGGCGGGCAGACTAGATCCATGGAAAACAGAGGTGAGGTGTTGACAAGGAGGCACATGGTTGAAGCTAAGAGAACCAGAGTGCAGAGCAAATAGATTAAGAACCTGGGGCAAGAGGGAAAGGCAGCCTGCACCCCCAGAGGCAAGTAGAAGACAGATAGTCATTATGACTCTGAAAGCTGCGAGAGTGGTGCTACAGATTGCAGAGGCAGATAGGTTAGCCTAAGAAAAACAGCACAGAAAGTATGACACAGTACAGAGAACGAAGGTGTCTCAATTTTGTATTGGTTCAGAATTCCTAGCAGCCATCTCTGGGCTTGCTATATCTGTTTCAAAGTGTGAGGGGAAAAAAAACAAAAAATAAAAAAATGTGATTAAACGTCCAATAATTTTAGAAATTCAGTCATGACACAGGTAGGAAAGATTCTAATGGTCTGAAAAATCTAATTTAAACCAATTCCCTCATCAGCTACACTAAGAGTTTGAACTATTATGCTGTACACCAGAAACTGACACATTGTAAACTGAATTTTAAAAAAATGTTTGAGTAGTGCCCTTGGCTGTGGGCACTTCTGCTTCAAAAAAAAAAAATTCTTTTCATTTTGTCAATGGTTTCCTTTGCTGTGCAGAAGTTTTTAGTTTGATGTAGTCTCATTTGTTTATTTTCACTTTTGTTTTTCTTGCCAGTGGAGTCATATCAAGAAAGATATTGCTAAGACCAATGTCAAAGATCAAATGTACTGTCTTTGTTTTCTTTCAGGAGTTTTATGGTTTCAGGTCATACATTCAAGTCTTTAATCCATTTTGAGTTGATTTTGGGGTATGGTATGAGATAGTGGTCTAGTTTCATTTTTTGCATGTGATTGTCCAGTTTTCCCAACACCATTTTATTGAAAAGACTGTCATTTCCTATTTCATGTTCTTTCTCCTTTGTTGTAAATTAATTGTCCATATACATGTGGGTTTATTTCTGCACTCTCAATCCTGTATTGATCTATGTATCTGTTTTTCTGCCAATACCATGCTGTTTCAATTACTATGGCTTTTAATATAGTTTTTAATCAGGGCATGTGATAAATAGACATTTTTCCAATGAAGACATATAGATGGCCAACAGGCACATGAAAAGATGCAACATCACTAGTTACTAGATAGTTATTAGGGAAATGCAAATCAAAACCACAATGAGATGTCACCTTACACTTGTTAGAATGGCTATTATCCAGAAGGCAAGAAATAACAAGTGTTGGTGAGAATGTGGAGAAAAGGGAACCCTCCTACACTGTTGGTGGGAATGTACATTGGTGCAGCCACCATGGAAGACAGTATGGAGATTCCTCAAAAAAATTAAGAAGTACCATGTGATCCAGCTATTCCACTTCTGAATATTTACCCAAAGAATATGAAAACACTAACATGAAAAGATATGCAGCCCTATGTACATCACAGCACTAATTATAATAGCCAAGATATGGAAACAACTTAGTGTCCATTAACGAATGGCTGGACAAAGAAGATATGGCATATAGATATGATGGAATACTACTCAGCCATAAAAAGGTGAAATATTGCCATTTGGGACAACATGGATGGGCCTTGAGGGTATGATGCTAAGTGAAATAAGGCAGACAGAGAATGATAAATGTCATATGATTTCACTAATATGTGGAATATTTTTAAAAATCAAAATAAATGAACAAACCAAACCAAACAAATGCAAACATGTAGATACAGAGAACAGAGTAGTTGTTACCAGAGGGGAAGGGACAGGGGAGGGCAAAATGGGTAAAGGGGATCAACTGTATGGTGATGGATGAAATTAAATTTTGGTGGTGAGCACACTGTAGGGTATATAGAAATAGAAATAGAATGTTGTACACATGAAACTTATATAATGTTGTAAACCAATGTTGCCTCCATAAAAAAATAAATCTTAAAAAAAACATATTTTCTTTCTACCTAGATGTCATTTTAAGATAGCATAGTCCATTAAGGGGACTCCCTTTGAGATAGCAGCTTCAGAAACAAACTGAGATTTTTTGTCATTAGAAATATAGGCATAACACAATCAAATATATATAAATAGGGACAATGGCCCCAATTACTTTGATGTAGTAGTAGTAGGCTTTGGTTTTCCTATCTTGATGCAAATTTGATATATTTTGCACTGTTCCTGGCTCCTCCTTCTGCCTGGGATACTCTTTCCCTAGGTATCTGGATGGCTGACTCCCATCCTTCCTTCAGGTCTTTGTTCCAATGTCACTTTCTTAGCAAGGTCTACCCTGATCAATCTGTTTTCCAGAGCAACCTACCCAGCCCACTCTGTGCTACCAACCCCCTTAACTCTGCTCTACCTTTTGTTAAATTTTCCATAGCATTTATTACCTTCTAACACACTAGATAATTTAGTACTTTATATGTATATTGTTTATTGTCTCTCCTTCCCTGCTGGAATACAAACTCCATGGGAGCAGGAATCTCTGTCATTTTTGCTCACTGATGTATTTCCAGCATCTAAAGTAGAACTTGACACATAATAGACACCCAATAAATATTTGTTGAACAAATTAATGTATCACGCGTTATGCAGCTGGTTTCATGTACTTTTGACAGTTATGTGATACTTACAAGCGTCACATCATTTCCCACATCATTTGGGAAATCAGAATGTTGAAATTCCACCTTCTTTTTCTTCAACAACCATCTCCATTCTACACCTGTCACTCCAAGCTCTTTATTTGAAAACAGACATATCTGATTCTAGGTAGTGTATAGACGACTATATACATAGATTAAAAATCAAAAGAAATTGAACTCCCTTTCCAGCATGGGAAAACACAGCCAAGGTTGGATAAGATCAGAAGATGACGAACAATTGAACAGCACGGTCACAGATATTTGAAGAAGGGAATAAGGTGTTAGCAGTCTCATCTTTAGATAAAGATGCACTGACAATTGGGCTGGAAGTCTTCTGTGTAATTAGTGAGAAGCTAGATGAAGTTCCTATGCAATTTCCCTAGAAGAGTCCTCAAGAAAACTTACAGTGGTTAATGAAAATCTCTTACTGCCATGGTTAGCAGAATGAACCTTATTCTGAATGACATAACATATTCCTGGTAAAGAAAAGCATGGAGGGTATTTCCTGTTGATTCTTGGAATGAAGGAGCCACAAGGAAGAGGTGGTTTGGACACTGAAATGTTAGAATTTGGGGAACATTTCCATTGACTTGTGAGGAGAACAGTGGATTTGCACTTGGGAGGCAACTTCATAGAATGGGAGGATATAGGACTTGGAGTCAGATGAGGCATTTAATTCTGGCTCTGCCACTTATGTGTCTACCTCAAACACAGTCTGAGGAGGGAAAAGGAAGGGTGCCTCTTAGTAACTAAGAAGAACATAATTTCATGGCTTATAACAATCAAGGTGGACTGAGATGATTTCTTGTTTAGCTAGAAAAAGAATGAGGTCTGTGCTAGATGAATGCAATGATCTATGTCAAAGCAAACTATTTATAACCAATCTGGTGATTCCAGCAATGCTTCAGATAACCAGCTCCTTTACTGCTTGATAGAATCAGACAAAGACATTCAGTAGCGTCAGAAAGGAGGTGTAAGAGATATTATATCTAAACATTAACAAAGACTTCTCCCAGCCTCTGAGTCTTTCCAGTAGCCCTTGCTCACTAGCTGGATGGTGCAATTAGATTCTGCATGAATTTAAAAATATTAAACTCTTTAACCCAAATGAATCATATAAAAATGTTGACAGTAAATGGTATATCACCCTTGAATCTCTATTGCTATCTTTTGTTAAAGTCTTTCGACCTTGTTTTCCACGCTTATAGGTAATAGATTTTCATCTCTGCTTGACTTTGACATACATAGTGAGGTGACCAGTCTGGGTCTAAAACACTCAATGATAGAGCTTCATGAAGAATTAGGTATTGAATTCCAGCCAAACTTCTATGACTATATTCACAAAAATATCAAAGAGAAATCAGGGTATACTGTATGACAGAAGTTTTGTGAGCTGCTGCGAAGTGTGTGAGAACATTTGAGAGATGTAATTTAGACATGAAATGTCTGAACCTGGGGACTATTTCCATGGTAGATGACCACAGAGAAGAGGTGTTTGAAATCTAGTCAGTTTTCTATGGTAAGGAGACAGTTAAGGATACATAAACAGAGCCAAACTTTGGAGTCATTGAGGCCTGGGTTTGAGTCCCACCACTGCCACTTACTGAGTAAATCTGTACTTTAATTTGTTCACCTATCAACATTGATATATTGCTACATACCTTACAGGTTTATCTTGAGGACTAAATGAATTGATATTTGTAAAGAGCCTGGCCTCTAATAGGTGCTCCACAAATATTAGTTCATTTAGTCATTCAACAAACATTTCTGAACACTTTCTATATGTGGCAATCATTGTGCGAGGTATTGGGACTACAAAGACAAAGGAGATAGAGTTGTTCATTCTTAAGGAGGTCACAATGAAGACCCAAAGACCCCAAAACACACAATTAAGATACAGTATGGAAAATCTAGGCTATTAGGAAGGAACAGAAGAAAGGTGAAGGAAGGCTTCCTGAAGTAGGTGATGAACCTAATGGTTGATTGGGAGCTCTTCCAGGTGAAGAGGAGTGGAAGGGCATTCCATACAACAGAAGCAACCTGAGCAAATGTCAGAGGTGAGAAAGATGAGAAACAACATGGTATGTGCAAAGTACTATGGCCATGTGGGTGTTGAGTATGGGTGAAGCATAGTGTATGAGAGAAGGAGTTGCCAGAGGTGAGAATGGAGATGCGGACAGGGAAAGTATTGCAAGGCCCTCTTTTCCTCTCCTCCTTCCCTTCTTGGAAAATCCAGGACATGTAGTTACTATAGTTAGAGCCAACAGATTCCTATTCCTTTCTAGGCTATGTGTGTGGTACATCTAGAAACAGAAGGGCCATTTTGAGACCACCTACCTCCATTGCCACTTAGGAACCAGAAAGTGTGGAAGAAAAAACAATTCTCTAAAGCTCTCGGGCGGGGCTAGAAGACAGTAGTTGTCCTTGCAGTAGAGCTTAGGGAGTTAAAGGGTGTGGGCTCCAGAATCAGAGAGTCGTGGGTTTTGAATTTTACTTAGGTGTTAGCTTGAGCAAGTTATTTAACTTCTGGGCCTCAGTTTCCCCAGCTATAAAATGGGTTGAATGAAATGAAGCATGTAAAGCACTTAGCACAGGTCCAGGCTATACAAAGGCACCACATAAATATGATCTTGCTGTTGTCTGTATACCATCCACCAAAATTGTCATAGAAGAGCAATGAGCCTCAAAGTCGACCCCATTTTCCCAATGATTATTTCCAAACCCTCCTTACCACTATCACTTTCACTGTGTCCCATTTGTGTCCGACTTGACTACACTTTAATAGCCCCCCATGCTCCAATATTGTCACACCTGTGGCAATAAAACAAGGAACATAGCAGACTATTTACCTGTCAAATTGGAAAGGCTATTTTTTTCTTCCTTCTTCTCCAGGTAAATTTACCTTAAGAGAAGAACATCCAGAAACCATCAAAATTAGCTCAGGCATTATCACTCCAATAATGGTCTTGTTTTCTAGACATGGTAAAAAAAGCAATGTACAGATGTGGCTAATTATCTAATTAGGAAGCAAATTGAAGGATTCATGTTTTTTGTGAACTTTAAGTTTCAAATACTACTTCACAAATGATATCAAGAAAAAATTAGATTAAATTAAACCTATGTAGCATATTCATTTATAATCTCTTTAAGATCAACTAAACTTAGAAAAGAATGTTTAAAACCATGGCTTAAGAACTCATTGGCCAAATGCTAAATATAAACTTTGCATATGAGCCAGCAATCCCAATCCTAGGTATTTACCCAAGATGAACGAAGACATGTTCACACAAAACTTGTACCCACATGTTCACAGCAGCATTACTCACAATAGCCCCAAACTGGTAACAATCCAAATGTCCATCAAGTAATAAATGGATAAACAAAATGTGGCAGAACCATACAATGGAATATTATTCATCCATTAAAAGGAATAAAGTGCTCATACAACGTGGATCAACCTTGAAGATACTATGCTGAGCGAAAGAAGCCAGGCACAAAAGGTCACATATTGTATGATTCCATTTATCTGAAATATTCAGAAAAGAAATCTATGGAAACAAAAAGTAGATTAATGATTGCCAGGGGCTGAGAGAGATGAGACAGGGAAGTTACTCCTTAATGGGTGTGGAGTGATTAAAAAAAATGTTCTAAAGTTAGATTGTGGTGCTGATGGTACAACTCAGTGACTCTGCCAAAAACGACTGAATTGGACACTTTCAATGGGTGAATGGTATTCCATGTATGCAGTATGAACTCTATTACATCTCAATAAAGCTGTTTTAAAAAATACCGCTGGCACATTCCATGTTTATAATTGACCCCCTTGGGAGTTTGTAGAATGTTTGTTTTGCTCCTTCAGCAACTGCCTTCTTTACCGCGGCCGCTCTGCCTGTATGGTAACAGAGCTAATCAAGTAAATGGAAGCAGAAAGGCTAATCATTGTTATTACGGAACATATTGGTCAACAATAAAAATAACCCCTTTGCCTTATGTTCAAAGGACTCTCACATAAGTTCCTTATTATTTGTCCTTTGCTAGATTAATTAATTTCCTACATATTCCTGAGTGCTAGCTCACCCCAGGTATCCTTCTGCCCAGTTGATAATTACGCCTCGATCTGTAGCCAGAGCCTACCATTATTTCTGCAGTCAAGCACTCACGCCACTTTTCCTCCACTGAGTAGTTGAAGAATTTCAAATTGCTGCTAATTAAAATTATAACCATTCCCTAAATGGGTATAAATAAAGGGGATTTGCTTTAATGTTAAATGAGAAGCTAGGATACTACATGATCTGTTCCAGACAAGCACTCACCATTGCCAAGCTGGGGTTAAAAAAATAGAAAAGATTTTTCTCCCAAAGCTAGATTTCAGAAAGGTAAACCAGATCAGAGCAGGGGTGAGAGAGTATGAATTCAGTAAATGAAATGGGAAAGGTTCATTTGTGGCTCCAATTAAACAAGGTCATGGTTGCCAAAAAAACTTTCTCTCCCATTTTTTGGAAAAAAAAAATATATTTTGGTGTTAGGTAGGAGATGACGTAACAGTTCCCAAATAATTTATTAGCTGATAAATTATAAAAAGTAAATTCTTATAGGAAGGGAAAGAAGCAAAAGCTAACATTTGTAAAACTAGGCAGCCAGTTGAAAGACATCACGCTCTGACACTTAGAGCTGCCTAATGGCCATGCTGTGTGTTCTGCATTCGACGATTAAAGAGCAAAATCCTAAGTTTAATTGAGCCCTTCTGTAAGGAGGGAGATAGATTCGACATTATTCCATACATTAGCCTGAAATGGAGTAGCTGCCTCAAAGCTCTATCTCCAAAGAGAATCCAATAAAATGAATTTAAGAAAGTTTTTCACAGGCACTGACTTTGAAGATAAAGGCTTGTTTTTCGGCAGAGCTGAAGAGCAGCTCATTCTTGTACCTGATGAGTCAGGACTTGTCAGCCTACAACCCCTCAGCTCCAACATTCATGTCCGGACACAGGCAAGCGCCTCGAGGGGGAGACTGAACAGTTCGTTAACTCATACCTGAGGGAATCGTCAGGATCTGGGTAGAAACTCACATAGGCCAAAATATCTTAAGAACTACAATGCCTTCTAGGAACTTTCAAAATCAGGTCTTGTAAAAGATGTTTTGAACAAGGAGATAGGGGAAGGGTAAACCAAGGGACTGTCATAAGCAAGTCATTCTCTGGTGTGTGGGAGACCAGGGTCCTGATTTCGAGGACCCAGCGGGTCAACAGAGGAACACGAGAGAGATTACGGCTTCTACTCACCTTCTGTGATTGGACTGTCTCTCCCGCTAGGCTGGGCTCCTTGAGAGCAGAATCTACTCCTCTTTGGAGGATTGTAGACTTCCTCAGTCTACAGCACAGAGCAGGTGCCCCTTAGATTCTTCTGACCCTTAACGCATCAGCCAAAAAGAAGCTTGAGAGAGGGCGAGGAGGCAGCGTTCCTGTGCAGTCAGTGCCCTGGAGTAGTTCTCTTACAAGCCTAGGAGGAGAGGGGGAGAGATCCCACTTACTGGTCCTGCACGGGAGGTTCCCAGCCCTGACTGCACACCTGAAACCACCAGAAGAGCGGCATAAGCATCACCTGGGAGCTCGTGGGAAATGCAGACCCTCAGGCTCCACCCCAGAAC
This sequence comes from Camelus ferus, assembly GCF_009834535.1. Lineage (NCBI taxonomy): Eukaryota > Metazoa > Chordata > Mammalia > Artiodactyla > Camelidae > Camelus > Camelus ferus. Next base: position 87,753,128 of record NC_045732.1, on the reverse strand, counting down.
TACTGAATCCGGAGCTGCCTTTTAACAAGTTCCCCAGGCGATTTGTCGGCATATTCAACGTCGAGAAACAGCGCTCTGGCTCAGTAAGCTTTGAAAATGCAGGTGCTAGGGCCTCAGCCCCAGAAAAATCTCATTTAATTGGTCCGGGGTAGGGCCAGTCATGGGTGTTTTTTCCTAATCCTCCAGGTGATTCCAGTGCGCGGCCAGGGTTGAGAACCACCACCCTCCGGTGATACTGGAGGAATTCAATCCTCCGATGATTGTGGCTCACAGATGTTAGCCTGCCAGAGAGCCATCTTTTTGTGTAATATATGGCTTTCTTGGTCCCACCCAAGAGATCCTGAAGCAGTGGGTTTGGCAAGATGCTTGGGCCAAGAATCTGCATTTGTAGCAAGCACATAATTCTGAGGCAGCAGGTCGAAAGACCACACCTTCAGGAACAATATCATGGAGCCACTCCCTTTGTCCTCTAAAGGCATCTAGATTAGCTCTGAGAGAAAAAACAAACAAGTAAAAGGCATGATGTCTGGTCTTAAAATGAAGCAGAACTGTTTCCACTGTCCTCCAGCCATCAAACACAGGAGGAGTGTTCATTCCTCTGCTGTGCGGTTCCCAGGTGCCAAATTTTCACCTGTCTGCACATGGCTTCGCTCCAGGCCAATTTGAAATGCAGGCTGAAAAGAGCCACTGTTCTTCTGCAATGTCATGGGTCCCGTAAAGACAATCGTCTCACGTATTTTTGATCCAACAGGCATTACAATTAAACGCAATTGTTTCCTTTTCACCCAGCAGTCTTGCAAAGAAATGCAAGAATACAGTACTCTCATTTTGAAAGATGGAGAGATTGAGGCAGAAACTGACCCTAAGGCAGGGCGCTATTAGATTGGGAACAATCAAAGCCCTGATTTGATTTATGTCAAAAGCACTTTACCATCTCTGACCTAATTTTTCCTTACTAATCCCCTTATGAAGCAAGGCAGGGGCAGGTGTCATTCTCCTCAGATCTGACCTTATCTATGGGAGAAGCAGACAAGCAGCCATTGATGGGATCTGAAGGCCCCACGGCCAATAGACCTCCCTCAACATGGGTGCCTCGAGTTCCAGCTTGAGTAATCACTCCTTTCAGTTAAGTTTTGTCCTCTGGGTTTTTTCATGTGCGGACACTCTAGTAATGCGTTACGTGGCATTGGATATTTTTAGCAAGTGGCCTCTTCTTGGCTAGGGGAGAGAACAGGCAGGGAGTGAGCATTGGGAACCAAATAAAAGGGAGCACCACCTTCTTCTGGGCAAGAGCCCCAGAAGAAGCTTCACTTACTTCGCACGTCACCTGGAGCAAGCCCTGGTCTCCAAGTGCGGATGAGATGGTTCAGGGTCTTCATCATGTTTGTTAGAGCTGTGTTCAGGGACACATTCCTCATCAATAGCAAAAATATCAAAATATAAGAGGCAATAATTTGCCTTATAATTAAGATACTATCTACCTACCATCTTCCTATTTTAATATGTTGACCTTTCGGTGAATTTAAAGTCTTTCAATACTAAATCAGTCTGAGCGATACTGAATTCTACCCTTAACCTAGAGAAGATGCCCTCTTATTTCCCTCTTTGAGAAAGGGAAGCTATTCTCTTTAACTTCCCCCCACCCTTTGTTAATATGAAGATTCATCTTTGCTTTCTAGGCTCTCTTCTCCTTACCACTGTGGCTTGCATATTCTTAAAAAGAGAGAGATAGAGAGAGGATAGTCAGTTGGAGGTTGAATAGGGCCAAGCTGAAAAATCTGGACTCAGAGTCCAGAGCTCAAGTAGGCTCTAGAGTCTGGAAAAATCTAAATATGTGTCTCACTATTGAATCTGCTTTGTGAGAAATGTTCACATGAAGCTATAAGTTCACGTGGCTAATTCACAGCAAACTAGTGGGCGACGTGTGCTGTCCAAAGAGGTCAAGACAAAACCCAAGGGCCAAACTTTCCATGTAGGGTAACTGGGGGGGCAAGGCCAGAAGAAAATGGTCTTTGTAGATGAAACAGTATCCCAGGCAAGCAAACACCTTACTGTGACCAACAGAGATAAGATTACCAAGCTGTTCAAAGATAGGTGGAAAGCAGTCACGTTAGCTGCCTGTACATACCAGCAGCTGGCACCTTAAACCTGAGACACAGATGACAGGAACACAGCCCGTGAGGAGCTGGGTCATAAGGGAAGAACAGGAAGCCCCTGGCTCAAGACTGATGTAAAGGACAACTGAGGACCTGCATCCTTGGTCCGACCTTTGCCATGAGTTTACAGGATAGGACCTGTAATTCATTCATTTTGAGAATGAAGGGGTTAAGATAGAGCAGCTGTTATAAACCACAACAGGGCACTGGTGTGTTGCAGTGCTTTCTTATCATTTGTCACTCATAGTATAGAAGTGTTCATGACCTTGGGCACACTTTGGGAAATGTGTCCTGCACAGAATTGTCATCTACTGTGTGGGCATCAGGGGGAAAGGCTGAAACTTCCCGATCTAGAGCACTGTTTCTCATAATTGAATATGCTTACAAATTGCCTGGGGATCTTGCTAAATGGCAGCTACAGATTCAGTAGGTCTGGGGTGATGCACGAGGTTCTGCCTTTCCAGCAAGCTCCCAGGTGATGCTTATGCTGCTGGTCCATGAACCATACTATGGGTATCGAGTGTATGGAAGATCACACCAGCTCTGAAATTCTATGATCCTTATGTGTAATTACTCACTATCTTCCCACCTTTCTCTCTCCCCACTCTAGATCAGGACTGGCCTCAGATATCAGGCTTTGATGAGTCTACTTGTTTGACTAAGTAGATAAAATGGGGAACTAGGAAGATCATTGCCCCAGTCTGACCCCATATACCTAGTCCAGTTGCTTCTGTGCTGTATAACATGGGTGTCAACGGTCCTGACTCTGGGTCTATGATGCTACTAGCTCTTGGCTTTGGGAGCGCTGCTTGTCACATCAGATTGTTGGACAGTGTGGGTGGTGACATCTTCTCTAGGATTCCATGGCACCATAGTCCATTTCCATCAGAATGGCAGGCCTTTAAAGGCAGACAAAGAAACAGTATTGGGAGAAAGGGTGGTCAATCCATGTGGGAAATTCCAAAACTTCTGGCACTAAAATAAAGATCTCACTTGAGCTTTATGGTTTCATGAATAAACTGCCTTCTGTATTAGATAGTGAGCCCACCTTATTTAGCACTATATACCCAGAGCCTACCACAGCACATAGCACAGAGCAGGTGTTTGGTAAATAGTTGTGGAATGTATGAATGAATGGATGAATTGATGGATGGATGGACAGACAGATTGATGGATGAATGGATGGGTGGATGGATGGGTGGAAGGATGGATGGATGGATAAAGCAACCAGAGCTACAGTTTGCTTAAAGAAAACTTCTTTGGAGAATTCAGCAGGAGGAGCAACAGACTCAGCAAGAGGCAGAAAGCGGGGAAGCAGGCACTCATTCATTCATAATTGTCTGAAGTGTCCCTGCCCTTGTACTCCCCTTTGTTGTTCTGTAATACACAACAGGATGCACCTGCCCAGACATGGGAACTCGAGCTGGGTAGATAGGAAAGCTGATACAAAACCCCTGTTAATTAAAAAGCATTTGAAACTGGCATTGTCTTTTGGGAAACACAGAGTACCCTGACTCCTAATGGGTTTAATATCTACATGTGTTGAGAATATACAATGAACAGTCTCAAGATTATCTCCTAAATCCTGAACCCAGCAAAGGAAACAAGATATCCAAAGTCAGCCACTGGTCTGTTATTTATTGTGTAAAAACCAAAAATTAAATTCATGAACAGCCAGATGGCCAAGGAAATCAAGTTTCAGTTTTCCGTGGGCTCATTAATGAAAATAAAGTCTACATTTTTCTGCCTTCATTTGCTCTGGTTTCTTCCTCCTTGGTCCTACTTATCTCTGAATATCTAGCCAAGTAATAGCACCAATGCCCAGGCTAGAACTTTCAGAATGATCTACTCAAACAACGTACCCCAAGTTTTCCGAAATCTAGGGGAATTTCCATTTTGAAAGAGGACTGATTAATGAAACCAGTGGGATGCACTGAAGATAAGATGAGTGAGAAGGTGTAGGGGGGAATTCTCACAGCTCTTACCTGAGGTCATGGAGGTAGGCCACCTTTCTCTGCCAAGCCTGTTAATTAGGACCCCTCTGGCCCCACTAAGCAGATTTGCCATCAGGAGATAAAAACAACCTGTGGTCACAGCCAACCCCAATCCACTCATTCTACAGTTGTATTTTCAAATTAGCCTCGGAAAATCTCTCCTTGAAATATTGGGACAGACAGGAGTTGGTGTCTGCTTAAAAGAGGACTCTTCTGTGACTTCTTGGCTGCACTAAATGACCTAGCCTTCAAATTGGATAGACTGAGGTCCAAAAAGACCAGAGAAGTGGGCATTTTTGGTGAGCTTTCATCAATTGAGAGATCAGTGTGCTCCCCTGTGTCCAAAGTCTGAATTGCAGCCACAGGAGAGGAAACCCAGAGCAGAGGTTCTTCCTGCTGGAGCCTCGCCATAATTAGTGTGTGGCTGCTTTGTTTTTCCAGGGCAGAGAGGAAAGGGCAGGATATTTAGAGGAGCTTTAAAGGAAAATCTAAATTCTGCCTCCAGCATTACTAATTTTCCCTTTGAAAATTAGCAACTCTTTAGTAAAACCCTTAATAGAGCTCTGGGAGGGTTTATGTGTGACAAAGAGTAGCTTCTAATGGCCCTTAATGATGAGTAAGTGGATTGCTCAGAATATTACTTATTTAATGAAAAGTAATGGCTGTCTCACTGCAGCGAGGAGAGTGACGCTAAGTGGCCTCTTCACATGTATGTTCCTTTTAGTGCTCGCCTTCGTCAGAGCATACCTACTTGAGAGACTCTAAACAAAAAGGACTCATGCCCACCTGGTAACAACCACTACAAAATGCACCCAGAAATTGCTTTCAGTCCATTTTCCAAATGCTCCACGGTGCTTCCAACCAATTCGCAACCTCTTTGTGGTTCTAAAAGTTGGCGACTATTGATCTAATGGAAATGGACCAGAAAGGAAGGAAGTCTAAATTTTTTTCCCTCTGAATCAAATCTCCACTAAGTAGCCCATGATGACATCTGTAGCCTCATCTAGAAAATGAGGCTTGGGCTCAAGGACCTTAAAGGCCAGTCCTTGCAAATCCAGTTTTCAATGTTCCTGAGCTTCTGTTCCATTTGTAAATGGAAAGGTGATATTAGTGAAGCACCCACTTGAAACATGAAATTGATTGGTTGATTGAAAGCAAAAAAAAAAAATGCTTTGCAGCCTGGCTGGTTTCTCTATTTAATCAACCTGCAGAGTGTAGCACCCTAGCACTCTTCCTGCCCCAAAAGTATTTGAGAGCTGCTACCTCTCCATTACCTTAGCAGATTAGTTGGAAAATCATAACATGACTTTCCTCACCTTGGTGGTGTGGGAAAGTCTCCTTGTCAGGATTCTTTAGTTCATTCATGCTATAATCAACAAGGTGGAATAAAATTAGTCCTTCCTAGAATTGTGTCTTATCTTCCCAACCCAGTGACTACAAACAAGACTAGGATTTACTGAATGTCTACTTATGTGTCACGTGCTGTGCTAACCAATTTACACTTGTTATCTAATCATTAGGGAGTAGGTCTGATTAACGCCCCCAGCTTAGCAGGTGAGAAAATAGGCTCTGACCCTATAATGAAAAAGAATGTGAAAAGGAATATATGTATATATACGTATGACTGAAGCATTATGCTGTACACCAGAAACTGACACATTGTAACCGACTATACATCAATTAAAAATTTTTTTAATAAAAAATAAAAGATACTGAGATACCAAAAAAGAAAAGAAAAGAAAAGAAAAGGGTCTCTGATAACAAGGCAATCCAGCTTATGTGTGGTCCAACCAATACTTAAACCCAGGTTGTCTGACTCCAAAGTCCATGCTCTATCTACCACATTACACTGCTTATGCTTGATCCACGATGAACCATCTTACAAACCTGGCCCAGAGCTTAGGAACTATTCTGTCACAATTCAAGGATAAATGAATTATTAAATGATTTCCAAAACTAAGTACTGTATCTAAACAGAGTATGGGTTCATGAAGAAAGTATACATGTCTTTTTTGGAAAGTTATTATCAAAATGACTCTTCCTGTCTTGGGAGTAAACTTGGAAGGATCGCCTTTCTTTCAGAGATAGGTAATCAGGATTTCCTACATCCCAACTCAACATTATGATCCTTTCTCTTTTTCCTTCCAGAAAATAGTTGTTGTGACATTATTGTCTTCATTAGCTTTACTTTGTTGTGATACTAAGTCCCTACAAATATTATTATTAATGCCGTTTAAAAATAAAATAAAACATTAAATCCATGCAAGAGAAACTACAGAAAGCAAACAGATTGGGAATGAATGTAATAAATAAGAGAATGCACGTTTTAAAACAAAAATCAAAATGAGATCCCCCTTGTCAGTTTGGGAAACTCTAACATATTCTGTAGGAACCAAGCTCCATAATAAGTCTGCTCTGTCCCAGAAAAGCAGAGGTAAACTCACATATTTAATCTGTCCCTCATTTGCATTCCTATGGAAATGTACACAGGCCTCTCTTCTAGCACTCTGGTCTACTGCGTTCTCTTCTTCTGATCTATCCCACTAGACTGAATTGCCCCTAGCCAGTGCCCACATTTTATTCATCTCAGTGTTCATAGTACCTGGCACAATGCCTAACTCATCATGAGTTCAGCTACCATGTTGAATGCATGCACCATTTATACACAGTTTTCAACTGACAAAAAAAACAAAGAAAAATAACTTTTAGATTGTGGTCAAGGGAAACAAGCATACCCATCAATTACTGGGGTGTCAGGCTACATCAGTATCATATTTTTAGGGCTCAATCTGTATCAAAAGTCATAAAATGTTATCAGCCTCAAACACAGTAAACTCAATTCTGGAAATTTCTCTTAAGCAACAAGTCAAAAGAAGAAAATGAGTACATGCACAAACACATTGACAAAAGTGTAATGGTAAGAATATAGAAATGACTTAAAAGTTCAACCGTAGGGAAATTATTAAGCAAATTATATCAGCTTGGTGGAATAGTAGGCAGCCATTGAAAATGATGGACAGGAAATTGTGCAACAACAGGAAGGAGTATTTATGAAACACTAAAAGGTATCAAAAGGAGAATGCAACATTGTATGTTTACTGTGATTACACCTAAGTAATATATGTAAGTATATAAATAAAGCTTGGAAGGGAATGAGGGGAAGTGAAAATAGTTATATTTATTTGGTAGAGATTGAAAACATTTTCTTTTAGGTGGCCTTTAATGTGGTTATAACCTTATTTTAACAAATCTTTTAAAAACTAAGTTATAAGCATACCCTATCTTAAAAACAGATTATGGTCCCGAGAGTCATTTGTAAGTCAGATGTTTGATACACCAAAATATTGTACATGATGGTTGTGGGGAGTCTCAGATGTTTTTTAAAAATATAGTACTGAATATAACCAAAATATAACTCAAACACTGTGAATTCTCCATTGAAAAGTAGCATAAAACTACACTATTGCGGTTAAATAGAAACAATAGATTTTTAAAAATTCTCTTGAATGGTGGTGGTAATTAAGAAAAACAGGTGCAATGGAGGAAGATAAGAAAGGTAGGCAGGTACTTTTCTTGACATTCTAAACGAGTCTCTGGATAGTTTCAAGGACTTTAGAAGTTTAGGGCACTGGTTCTTTGCATAACTTCATATCATAATTTATGAATTTCTCCTTGATTCAAGGGCAGCACTATCATTACTCTTATGCGTTTTAGACCTGATTAGAGTCCTTATTTTTTTTCTTTTTGACACGCAAATGAGATGAATAAAGAAGGAAACCAGAAAAGAAACTTTCCTGAGGTAAACTCAAGAGCTGAGAAAGAGAGAAACAACTGAAAGGTGGTTGAAGCAGATGTACCTAAAAATTTAAGAAAGAGACTGAAATGAAATTGTATAAAAAGAGACAAGGCCAAGTTCATTTCCGGTAATCTAGCAGAATAAGTATCTTGACTGATCCTCCTGCCTTAAAAAAAAATCACACACACACACACACACACAACTGAAAATGTTGAATGAACTATTCTAAACTTCTTTAAAGCATCGGGGAGCTGGAAAAGAAGTTAGTAGTTACCAGGTCAAAATATAAGTGAAGGCTGAACTCAGATAGGTAGTTGAGCATTAATAGTACCTCTGAACTAAAGTCATTTACTGAACTGGGAAAATCTCAGTTTGAATTGTCATAGCCTCTTGAGGTGTGGGTGACAGAGAGCCACCAAAGTGGGGAGTCTAATAATGATACAAAATAGACAAGCAACAAGGATATACTGGATGGCACAGAGAATTACACCAATTATCTTGTAATAACCTATAATGGGGTATAATCTGCAAAAACACTGAATCACTATGCTGTGCACCTGAAACTAACACAATATTGTAAATCAACTGTACGTCAATTAAAAAATACAGATTATACAATTATAATGCCTCATGGGGTCAAAAGAACAAAACAGAACTAAAAAATAGATAGCAAATCTCTCTATTTCAGGAGAAGAAATTTAGTTAGTGTTACAAGTTCTAATAATTGTTCAGGAGAGGAAGAATGTGATCAAACTAGTTTTGCTTAGTTCAGTATGCACATTGCCATTTCAAAGATAACCATTAAAAGCATGAAGCAGAGTCTAAAACGCCCAAATTAGTAGAGGACAAAATGGAATGATAAAATATATTAAATCCATCTAAAATAATGGAGAAAGAAACGCAGAACGGAGGTACAAAAGAAACAGAAGAGCTGAGACAATTAGAAAGCACAAAATAATATGGTAGATATAAATCCAGAGAGATAATAAATTAAATCAACTGTAAATGGACTAAAAGCTCTAGGTAATAAGAAGGACCTTCAGACTAGATTAGTAAAAAGATCAACTAAATGTTGTTTACAAGATACCCAGCAGAACGATAAAGACACAGAAAGGGTGGAAGTAAAACATGGAAAGAAGATAGGCCATGAGCATGCTTTTAAAAAAAAAGAGAATACAGTGTAGCAAGGTTAATGTCTGTTAAGATAGCCTTTGAAGCACAAAGTATTTCTAAAGATGTAGAGGCTTTCTTTGTAATCACGATAAGCTTAATTCACAAGAATGATATATGATAAATCTAAATTTGCATCTCCTAACATGATGGCCTCAAAAATATAAATGGCCTATAAAAATAAATTTAATTCATTTTTATATTCTTTTCTCGAACTCCCAATTTATCCCTTTCTGCCCGCTTCCTCCCCCACCCCAGTAACCATAAGTTTGCTTTCTGTGTCTGTGAGTCTGTTTTTGTTTTGTAAATAAGTTTGTTTGTCTTTTTTTCTTTTTAAATTCCACATATAAGTGATATCATATGGTATTTTTATTTCTCTTTCTGGCATTGTAAACTGACTATACTTCAATCAAAATATATATACAGAAAAAAAAGTAATTTAAAACCCCCCAATAATGGTAGGTTTTAAATACATGTCTCTCTCAGAAATCCATAGAATAAGCAGGAAATAAGAGGAATATAAAAGATCTAAATAATATATATAACAAATTGTCCAAAGGGACAGAGAGAGAGAGCTTAACACCACAAAACTGCAAAATACACATTTTTCCAAGCATTCATAGAACATTTTTAGGGAAATTCGGACTTCAATTTTCCATCTTCAAAACCACACAATTCACTTTATCTTACAGCAGTGCAATGAAGCTAGAAAGAAACAACCAAAAGATAACCCAAAAATGCATTTGTAAATTAAGAAACATTTTTGAATAGGTACTACTGGGTACTGGAGGCAATGGAAGGATAAACACAGGAAAAATTTCAGCAAAGTCAGCATTCGTGGTTCACTCTGAGAAAGTGGGAATGTGATTGAGAAAGAAGCAAAGGGAGCTTCCAAGATGTTCTATTTTCTTTTTCAATTTACAAGTTTTATTGGGAAGAAATTCATCCCCAAACTGCAATACATATGCCAAGTTCTGCTATAATGTGTTAAAATTGCTTCAGTATGTTTGTGGTCTATCCGTATCTAATCTACTCACATGAAATGGCACTGTTCTATTTTTAACTGGGGTGAAAGTTACACAGGAGTTCTCTTTAATATTATCATATAAATATGCCTCTGTTGGGCACACACTTCAAGTGTGATGCGCCTCACAAAAGTTAAATCTAAACAAATATATTAATGTGTGAAATAAACATCAAGGTATCTTGTAGTAACTTACGATGAAAAAGACTATGAAAACGAATATATGTATGTTCCTATATGACTGAAGTATTGTGCTGTACACCAGACATTGACACAACATACTTCAATAAAAACGTATTTTAAAAAATTAAACATCAAGAAAAGAAGGGGTCATTACTTCCTCTTTGACCTCCTTTTTCACTCACTAAAATACTGAGTTCCTACTACGTGCCAGGTATTGGTCTAGAAAAGACACTAGAGATACAGCCACAATGAAGACAAAGTTCCTGTCTCAAACTTTTTTGTTACAAAAGACAGAAAAATCTAACTCAAACTGGCTCCCATAACTGAAATGTCTAGAGGCAGATTTCGACTCCAGTGAGACTTGACCTAGCAACTCAGTGGTATCACCAAGGTTCTCTCTGTCCCTCTGTCCTATCCTCTGCAGTGTTGGCTTTACCCTCGGGTTTCACAGGAGGATACCCAGCAGCATCAGCTGTTCCCCTCCAGGCCATCAACGGCTGTAGCCTCACATCTTCACATCCATGGGAGAGCAAATATCCTGACGTTTGCCTTAACTGGACCAGCTTGAGCCAGGTGACACGCCTATCTCTGACACAACCAGTAGAACTTCAGGAGGGGGAGTAAATTACGCTGCTGGGCGTGGAGTAGGGAATAGGGGCAACATACTAACACCAAGCACTTGGCTGAAAATCGTATTTGGGGCGTTTCCCAATTCATCTGGCGCTATTGTCAGGAGAGACGGGAATGAAAGAAAGGCAACTAAAATCATCCTCTACAGTCCCAGCTGCCATGGAGCATACATTTTGGGGAGAGATGGGGAATAAGTAAACAAATAAAGAAACAAGACAGTCAGAAATAGTGAGAAGTGTTATGACAATAAAAAGAAACCAGGGATGCGTCGTCCAGTGCCTAGCACGGCCCCTCCAGTTCCTTGTCAGCCCCGTGTCTTTGTCTATGTGATTCTTCCCGCCTGGGACTTTCTCCATTTCCCCACTCTATCCAGATCCTATACATCTTTCCAGACTCCACTGAAACGCCATGTTCTTCAGGAGTCTTCCATGATATAGCTGCTGCTCCCTAACTTCTCTCCTTCCTCCCCATCCTCTGCCCCCACCGTGGCCTCGATCAACAGTGTGCATTATAGCCCTAGGTTTTATTACAGTCATTAATTTGCCACATACTCTTTAATAATGTCAACTAAAACTATTTTATCTTTATATGTTTCTAAACCCCAAACAAAACATGATTTCCCTGTGGATAGGCACTGGTTCTTTTCCTAGCTTAGCCATATACTAGCTGTATATGAACTTGGAGAAATGATTCAGCTGGCTGCTCTGCAGGTCAATTTCCTGATCTGTAATATGGGGGTAACACCTTTCGTAAGGCTGCTCTGAGTACTGAGATAATGTATGCCAGTACCACGTGGTAAGTTCTTGGCAAACAGTAGCATTGATGATGATGATGATGATGATGACGACGACAATGACGACGATGATGATGTAGTTCCTCCTTTTTCCACCTCCTCCCTTCAGCACTTAGCCCAGTTAAGGGCACATAATAAGGGCCTAATAAAGACTTACTAAATTGCCCAAAGATTCCCACTTCCTAGGAAGCTGCAGTCTTGACCCCTCTTGCTTGTTTGCCACCAGCGTGGAGACACAGCTTTGACTTTGGTGTCAACAGGAGGGAACTCACTGAAGCCCCACCAGCTAAGTCACCATGCTGCTGAAATGGAGAAGCTGGGAAGGAAATCAGCGGGAACGGGAGCAGCCAGTGCCCTGACACAGCCATCAGGTACAGCCTGGGCGCAAAGCTTAAGGGACACTCCGTAGTTTCCTAATTGACTCAAATGATGGTCTGTGTGTGCCTGGGTGCTGGCTGAGCTGTTACAGAGGTGGAGGCAGTGCAATGATGCTAATTCTTGTGCAGCCCATGGGTCATAAAAGAACAGATTCTTTATCTGCCACAGGAGGAACAGCAGTAATTAAGTCAGTCATGACGCCATGAAGTGGTATTAATGGCACAAATGAGGACTCTGTCTCTGGGTAAAATCACTCTGGATTTTTGGGGAAAAGAAAAAAAAAAGCCCTGCCTAAATGATTTCTGTTTACTTTTTATGCTTGTATTGTAGCCCATGATTTCTCAATTAGATCATTTATGAGCATGGTGTCCCCGGATGTAAAAAGCAAAATGGACAGACTTTCCTCTAATTCCAGCTCCTCCTCTAGCTGACTGTCTTCTCAGCTACAAACTTCCCTGCATGGGAATTTAGACCCAACTCTTTATCCAAGTCCTCCCCATCCAGCACCACTTCCCACATCAGGGTGAGATGTGAGTCTGGAGAAGGTCACTACCAAGCAATCAGGTTGACTGAATAAAGCCTGGGGTCCTGACTTGGACGTATCACTGGCAGGGAAAATGTCATTAACTTGTTCCAGGGGTGCTCATTCTACTAGTTAAGAGCATGGGCTGTGAAATGAGATCGACCTGATTTTAAATGTTTCTATTTATTAGTTGTGTGGCTTTCAGCAAACACTTAACTTCTCTGGGGAAAAAAAATAGGACCTACCTGATAGAGTAGTTACGAGAATCAAATAAGATAATTTCTGCATGCTGTTTGGCATAGTGCCTGGCACAAATTAAGTGTCCAATAAATGTTAGCTCTTATTATAACTATTGGCAAGTGCGGTGGTGCTACTGAGAGCAATGGCTTCGACCAAAGAGCTGGATGGACTGACGCTGTCATCTGCGTCAGCTTGCAGCTGCTCAATCAGGCTGGCCTTCGAGGAGAATTGGCTAGTTTCATAAACCATAACTGGGCTAGAGCACCTGCAATTTAAAAAAGAAAAATACTTTCTACAAAGCCCTAGTTGTCAGAAGCCAAGAAGGAGATTTGGTTCCTAGCAACCTCAGTAACTGAGCTGGGCAGAATGGCTTTGACCAGTTATAGGTGGATCAGCACCCAGAGTATTTCAAGATCATTCAGGGTCAGCAACGGCGTCTGATGGCTCTGTGGTAACCTGCGGTGAGATTACCACGTTCACATGTTCAGTGGGCCCTGACACTAGCCCTGTTTATTCCCGTGTTAATCCGTTTGTTAGTTCACGTCCTGCAAGAAGCAGATACCAAGATGGGATTAAACGTGCAAGAATTTCATCAGAGGAAATAGCTGTGTAAGAAAATGGGGCCGGAGCTGGAGATGCTGGGAATGGCCTCAGATTGCAATGTAAGTCTGACCCTGGAAAGTGAAAGAGAGAGGTCAAACTCAGCAGAGGACCTCAGAGCCCAGCAGCTGGGGCCCTTGGTCAGTTCCCTTCTCTGTAGTTGGATGTCTGCCACGCACGTTATCATGGCTGCCACAATCAATGAGTGGGAAAAACTCTAAAAGACACAACGATCAAATTCGCAGATGACACTGAGATGCAATGCTCGGAATCCTGTCTCCCCAGGTTTTGAATGCATCCTTTTTCAAAGGTGAACAGAGCCATGGGTTTCCCACAAGAACGTCCCCGTTTCTTCGGTCCTCCCTCTGTTCGTTCACATCCTGACCATTTGTAGCTGTACAATCAGAGTTACATTTTGACGGCTGTAAGAAATTAAATTGTGGAGGAATACTTGATGACATCAAAAGATATTCAAGATGTATTTTTAATTTAAGACAAATGTGGTATTTACAGCATGATTTCCATTTTGTTAAAAAGTATATATGCAGAGGAAAATATAGAGAGCAACATAAAAATATTGACAATGGTTATATTTATTTATTTATTTACCTTTTTTTTTATTGAGTTATAGTCATTTTACAATGCTGTGTCAAATTCCAGTGTAGAGCATAATTTTTCAGTTATATATGAACATACATATATTCATACAATGGTTATATTTATTTTTTAACTTTTTGTGTCTCCGTGGTTTCTGTTTTTCCTCCAATGCCTTGGAGCTGTCTTCTCTTTCAAAATCCCCAGCACTTACTTAGGTGTGCTTTGCAAAGGCTGGGGTGTGCCCCTGACTGGCTTGGCTTCTCTGTGAAAGGATGAGATGACATATTGATTTATTTTCAAGACTTGTCACCATTTCAACCTCCTTCTTGGCTTTTTGCCCCTTTCCTTGCTTCTGACCATTGAAAACTGCTGACACCCTGCCTAGGTCACTGTGCCCTGCTGGTTTCCAAACCTCTCACAGGACTCCACTTGAAGCTACTATGGGATTATTCCCCATTGGACTTCTTAGCTATCATAATGTTATTCATAAGTTTGCCTCGCTTCCTCTGTTTCCTAAACACAATGGCTAACGTTTATTGAGAGCTTACCACGGACAGGTAATGTGCTAAATATTTTAAATGCATTGACTGAATTCATTCTCTACGGAACTCTGTGGGGTTGGTGCTATTGTTATTCACATTTTACAGATGAGGAAATGCGGCAACAGAGGTGAATTAAGGGGGCTGAGCTCACATGGTTGCCTGATGTTTCTCGATCCCGCCTCCAAATGGTTATCCTGGCCCACTGCCATCGGCCCCCACACAAGTGTGAAAGATCTATATGCCACTCTTGTTTTGGCAGGGCACCCCGTGAAGCATCCAGCTGTGACTCTGGACAAGTTATTTACATCCCCAGAGCCTCTGTTTCCCCATCTGTAAGGAGGACTAATGTACCTTCACAGAGTTCTAAAAAGATTGAATAGAATAAGGTATGGGAGACACCTTAAGCCAGTTCCCATTACAGGGACGGCACTCACTGAAGGGGAAAGTAAAGAAGAAAGGGGAATCTTTACCTTCAGTTAATGGAAAAGAGGGGACTCAAATATAAGCACTATTAAATATTTATTTTTGGGGAAATGAAAAAAAGAGAAAGATTGTGTTCAGAGTGAATTTTCAAAGCTTGGGCATTTGAAAATGTAGACAGTGAAGGAACCAGTGACTCTCACCTTGCTAGGAAATGTACTGTCCTACAGCACTGACAGGTCGGCCCAGGGCGCTGCGGAAGCACAAAGGAGCCCCCATAGAGGAGGAGTCTAGAGGAAAGGGCCTAGGAAGACTCTCTGAAAGAGGTGATGTTTACGTTGAATTGTGAAGGGTGGATAGAATTGACCAAGAAAGGGGGGAGTTAGAGCACGTTGTATAGAGGGGACAGCATGCACAAAGGCCCAGAGGCAGAAATAACATCATCATCATCATTATCACATCTGTCTCTGAGTGCCAGCTACAGTATAGGCACTCTGCTGGTACTTTCTATGTGTTATTTCAAATCCCCGCTCAACCCTGTAAAGTAGGCGTTATTCTGCACAGTTTACAGATGAGCAAGGAGAGACTTCAGAGGTTCAATAGAGCTGTGTATATGGGAAAGCTAGATCTGGACAGCTCAGCACGCTGACCCCAAAGCCCAGACGCATTCTGCTGTACTGAGGCCCTCCTCTGAGACGTGAAAGGCCATGATGAGTCTGGGGCACCGTGGACGATTCGGTGTGGCAGAGGTGTGTCTGGGAAGTGAGAGAAACCAGGCTAGAGGAATGAGCAGGGCACCAGTTCCACAGGGCTTTGAAGGCCATGCTCGGGAAGGTGATCATTTCCCTTCTCTGAGCCTTGGTTTTCTTCCTTGCATGTAAGGCAGCACAGTGTTGGCAGTGAGAACATGGACTCTGAAAAAAAGAATAAAATAGTGCCATTTGCAGCAATATGAATGGACCTGGAGATTGTCATACTAAGCAGAGAAGAAAAATACCATATGATATCACTTATATGTAGAATCTTTTATAAAAAAGGATGCAAATGAACTTATTTACAGAACAGAAACAGACTCATAGACATAGAAAACAAACTTATGGTTATCAAAGGGAAAGAGGGATGGGAAGGGATAAGTTGGGAGTTTGGGATTTGTAGATATTAACTACTATAAATAAACAACAGGGTCCTACCGTAGAGCACAGGAAACTATATTCAAAAGCTTGTAATATCTATAATGAAAAATAATATGAAAAGGAATATATATATGTATAACTGAATCACTGTACTGTACACCAGAAATTAACACAACATTGTAAATCTACTATACTTAAATTAAAAAAAAAAAGAACATGGACTCTGTTGCCAGACTGCTTGTGTTCAAATACCACACCACCGCTTATTAGCTATGTTATGACCCTGGGGTAGTTTTCTAAAATTCTCCATGTCTGAGTTTTCTCATCTGTCAAAGGGGGATACTGATTTATAGAGTTGTTATGATGAGTTAATATCTGTAAAGGACTTAAGACAGTACTTAGTAAGTGTGGTATAAATGTTTGCTGTGGTTATTATTCTCTAGTCAATGAGGCAGATGGACCAGATGTTCTCAAGTGTTTCTAGAGCCCTCTTTCCCTTGGGCTTAAGCCTCTCCCTGATCCTGGCTACATCCTCACGGCACCTCTTAATTTAATTAAAGGGAGAACGCCTTCTCTCATACAGCCAACCCACATCCTGCCCATCTGTTAAAGGGTTACTCTACTCAACTCCTGTGCGGAACCCTCCCCACCTACCCCTGCCTTAAAACATCCTTAAAGCCTGAATTATTTGTGGTGTACACTCTAACATCTCTTTACTTTTGTGATGAATACAATTCTTGCCTTCTCCACTCCACTATTAGATCTCTGAGGGCAGAATTGTGTTTTCTGTTTCAGAGATGACCCATAGTAAGCCCAGGAAAAGAACTGAATGACTATCTGATGTCAGAAGAGCAGAGTGGGGCTTTGTGCAGACCCGTGTCTGAATACAATCAGTCGTGTGTTGGTAGAGGTGGTGGCAGTCAACACGGTGCAACTGGACATGATCGAGAAAACCTCCTTGTCCAAAGTACTTCCCTCACTGGGGCTATGTGCTCCACCACCATTAATCCATGTCTGTGTCTTAGATTTTTCCCTCTTTCTAGAGCCCTTTCTAAACATGTAAACACTCATGGATCTTTATAAAATGCAAAACGCAACAGGATTTAACATGGGAATATGTGGAGCAGTAGTGGGAAAAAATGAAGTCAATTCCTGCTTCTAATTCCCACCTCTTCCAACTCCCACAGAGAACTTTCATGAATCACAACCTGTCTGTGTTTCTGTCTATACAAAGAAATATTATCAAATGTCATTTTCAGCATCCCTCTGGCTTTATCCTTCTATGATTCTACAAATGAATCTAATACTGAAAATTCTGGCATACCTTAAGGCAGTTATGGAAATATTTTTTGCTTGGTATCTGTCTCTCAGGCCCTGAGATTGCTGATTGATACAATCAGCTCAGAAATCAATCTGGACATTTATCAAAAACTTTAAAGAGGTTCATATTATTTGATAGAGTCATTTCATTTCTGTGACATCATTCAAAATACAGCAAAGCTTTATGAACGAAGAATTTAAATACAATGCTATTTATAATGAAAACAGAAACAGCCTAAACGCTAAATCATATGGAAGGTGGGAGGTTGTAGCTTAGTGGTAGAGTGTGTGCTTAGAATGCATAAGGTCCTGGGTTCAAACCCCAGTACCTCCATTTTAAAAGTAATTAAAAATAAACAAATAAATAAATAAACCTAATTATCTCCCTCCCCCCAAAAAAATCATTTGGAAAAGGCTAAGGAAACTATGCATTCCATTCGTTCAATTACCAAGTAGCCTTTAAAAAAGAAGACAGCAGGGAAAATGTTTATGCCATAAAGATACATTTTAAAAAGTATTCAAAATTACATGCAGAGTAATTTCACAGTCATGGATAACAAAGAAATCACAAGAAAAATTATGCATAAAAGAAAAACTGGAAGGCAAAAAGACAAAATGGTGGTACCCAGGTGTGAATATTTTCCCCAAATTTTTAATATGAACACATTGTTCTTTTATAATAAAAACAATACTCTTTATTTAAAATGCTCTATTTAATAGAATTTAATATGCCATAAATTGTAATATGGATGCTAATTTCATGGACAGTAAATTGTCAAAAATGTTATCTAAGACCTTCAGACTATCCAACTCCAGTCTACTATAGAGTGGCCAACCTTGTCACTCTTTACCTGTGTGAGTTTGGGCAAGTCACTTAACTTCTCTGAACTTCCATGTACTCCAAGTATAAAACAGGGGTTAACTGCATGAAGCAACTTAGCCCAAATCCTTGCTCAGAGTAAGCACTCACTATAAGTTAGCTATTGTTGGCTATAATAGTATTGTTATATTTTCCCCACTAATTCTGATGAGAAACAAAGGTGAGTAGAAAACATTTCCAGTAAGGGGTTTTACTTTTTGTTTTTTGATTTGGGGGTGTTTTTGTTGGCCAAATTATGAAGATGGGTTTGACGGTTTGCCTGCATCCACAGAATTACTTCTCTAATTTTTACACTTTACTTACCTACATTAATGAAAACAGAATCATGATGTAAAGGAAGGGAAAATCTAAATAGCAGAGAATGGGTTCCTAGTGTATAATTATTTTAAAAGACTTAGTGTACTATTTAGAGAGAAAGCATGGGGTTTACAAAACTGGAGATTAGTCATTTAAACTCTGGATGCCAAGCCCCACCGTAGGATTAGAAGAGGCTTTCTAAGGCATTACTCCTCCCCCACCCCCCGGCACCATTTCCAGAAGCTAACAATTGCAGCCCTTGGCATAAGTGGATTGGAACAAAACTACTTGTGTGAACATTTAGGAAGTAGATTAATTTCTTAATACCTTTCTCCAGCCCACAGAAGATTTGAGACAGCTACATTTAAAGATAAAATGAGGCAAGCCAAAGCAAGGAATAAGATCCTCCTAGCAACAGATGTATAGGAAAATATTACATATCGTGTAAGAGGAATAGGTACTAGTGTGGTTCTTGGAGTGTGTGGGAAGGTAGTTGAAAACATGACATGAAAATAAAAGGAAATTTTGATACACACACACACTTAACAATCACAGCAGGCAACAGGGGCTGCCTAAATCTCCACAAATTGATACTGAGCAATCTTAATTGATACTGAGCATTGAAAACAGTATCTTAGGACTTTCATCCTAAAATGTTTGGAGAACCATCTAGATTCTTTGATGAACTACTGGCCCATGTTTGAAAATTCTTAGAAGCTAGAGCTCCCTGCAGATCATAACAAGGACAAAGGCACCACCTACCTTTTAAGAAGGGGTAGAGTCAACATAGACATGCAAGGTAAAATAAACCTAATTCTACTCACAGGACAACATTAAAAAAAATAATTCCACAATAAAAATAGAAAGAAAGGTAAGAACAGCACAGGATGCTGAGTAAAAATCAACACTACATTATGAAGGAAAAAGAAAAACCACCGAACAATGTAATTTTTGCTGGTAAGAGATGACAAGCCTAATGGATTGGGGGAGCAAACAACATAACATGTATTGACCTTAGAAAGGCTTTTGATTCTGCTTCTGGCCATGACCTACTCATTAGCTAGCTTGAAAAATATGGTTCAGATCATATACAGTTGGCACTAGAGGATGATATTGACAAACTAGGTTTTGATAGTTCAATAAGCACCAGAGGCAGGGAAGCACACTGAGTTGTGTTTCTCAAGGAACTGACTTAACGCTGACGCTATTTAATATTTTCATCAATACTTCAGTGGGTAGGAGACAAACATGCCTGTTTATTACAGGAAAATACAGTAATGAAGATTTTAACCCACGATAAGAAATTACCTAATAGATGGTAGCTATTTTTAACCTCTTCCAACAAAAGAAAATAGATCTCCAAGAGTACATGAAAGATATGCAGAGGAAGACACTAGTCTTCGACGCATACTCTCTGCTAGGATAAGACAAAAAGGAGGTCACAGTGAGTTAAGGTAGAGAGCAAATAAATGATAGGGATCTCAGAAAAGGAGTTCGTTATAGATATACAGATCAAGGGAGCTACTGGAAAAGGCTGAAAAGTCATTTACAAATATAACTGCAGGTCACAATCTGATGGTGATGTGCGACCAGCAATCTATGTACCTGTTGGAAAAAAGTACACCAGGTCACAAATGGCGAAATATGCCTTAGGAGTACGTTAACGGAAGCACTCAGCAAAGAAGCTGAACTAATCAGCTAAAATGGATATCATTCATCATGACAATTTGTTCTCTGAGGGTAAAGAGTTAAGGAGTTGAATGTGGATGGAGCCTTGGTGCAAAATCATATGGTATACTCAGAAATCAAGAACATTAAACAAAATTCAGTGTAAGAAGGCAAATGTTTTTAACAAAATAAAAACCATGATAGGGGGAGGGTAGAGCTCCGTGGTGATAGAGCGTGTGCCTAGCAGCCCGAGGTCCTGGTTTCAATTCCTAGTACCTCCATTAAAAATAAATGAATAAGCCTAATTACCCCCCTCAAAACAAAACAAAACCATGATAGAAGGCTCCAGGTGATCCTGAGGGAAGTGTGGGGGCAATTCTATGGGTCCAAGAATGGATTATGTCATTATTAGTCCCTTAGAAGAAGAGGAAAGAGCAAGGAGTTGGCTGAAGTGACAATTCCTCGGAGCCCTGGAAAGCAAATTGGAATGCTTTTTGCAAAAGTCCAAATCTAGCCTCATCACAGACCTCTAACGACAAGTAAGTACTAAAAACTGCATAATTGTGTATAAGTGAGATTTGGAAAGCCCTAAAATAAGAAAGCACACAAAGAGTAAAGAAGAAAACATTCTTTAATGAGTTAAAGTAACAAAGGAGGATGAAGGAAAGAAAAACATGATTTTCTAGCCAACCCTCTTGCTCCTCAACCCAACCCCTCACATCGCCCCTTGGAGGGCAACTGCCGGATGGCAGCCAGGAAAAACTTGCAATAAAAGAATTCTGTGGGTTTGAAAAGAACAAAATTAAGGGGTATGGGGAGCACACAGTTGTTAATCTTGACCTCATGTAGGTCTTAGCTTTTTGATTTTTTATGGAGGATTATTTGGGTTCCTGTGAAGCTTTGAGAAGAGAGATTATAACTTTTCTAATCCTACTAATATGTTTTAAAATCCATTTATTTTTAAATTTCATAATACTTTAATACTTGCTAATTATTAAAAATATAGAGAGAAGTAGATAAAGCAAAATGTGGGTGTGTTCCTTCACATTGCTGACTCACATCTCCTCTGTAGAGCTAGAGCTAATCAGTATTATCATTTTGGAGTGTGTCCTCCCAGATCTGTTTATGTATATTTACACACACACACACACACACACACATTTTTAAACTACATAGACGGGAGATTGGCTCACGTCACTACATGCAGTTCTGTCTCAATCCTTTTCACATCAGCATATCTCATGGTATTGATACGCCAGTTTATTTAGCCACTGATAGACACTTAACTGATAGACAATTAGATGGTTTTTCATCTTTTCTAGCATAAACAATGAGCATCTTTGTATGCAGAAATTTGGGCACATGTTGAGTATTTCTATAGGAGAGGAGACATTCCTAAAAGTGAAACCTCTTGGCATACACGTAAGTTTTGGTGGAAGCTGCCAAACTGCCTTCCAGAATTGCTGTTACAATTTACTCTGGATATTATCTTTTTTCCTCTAACTGAGAGGCCCCCCCAAATGCTGTCTTTTGTTTGGATCTTCATTTCCCCATTACCAGTACTCAGGGACTGTTCTGCATTACACAGTGAGACTGTGCACTTTTTCACATGTTAATTAGCCATTTAGATTTCTTCTGAAAATTTCTTGGTCAAAGACCCTTATTTGTTTGGCTGTTGGTTTGTTTATCTTTCCCTTATCGGTTTTATATTAGTTCTTTGTAATTATGGATATCAACCCTTTGTCATATATAGTATAGTTATTTTCTTCTACACTGTCACTTGTCTTTTATCTTTTGTAGCATCTTTTTTTTAACATTTTTTATTGATTTATAATCAATTTACAATGTTGTGTCAAAAACTAGCTTTATATAGGGTTTTCCAGGAGGAAAACCAACAATTTCTAAACTTACAGCATTAAATTGTTTTACTTTTGAATAGAGTAAAATTCATCCTATTTTACACTCCCTGTTTTATACATATAGCTAATCTTTCTGACCAGCGTATAAATGAAGGCTAAGCCAAGCTTTACCTGTTGAGTAGTGCATTCTTTTCTAAAGTGCTTAAAGATAGTTTGCACTCACTTTGAAATCCTATATTTTATGACATTTTAGCCAGACCCTCGAGGTCACATGCCTACCTTTAGCAATCATGTTGCTAATGGGTACTATGCCAGTCTACCTTCACTGAGCCCCAGACAGATGAGACAGCAACACTTACTTGCATTAAGACTCTTACGCCATCTTGGACTGTTGTGATTTCACTGCCCTGGACAGGGCTTAAGTGGCATAAAGTAAATGAACCTCATAATCCAGGTCTCAAGAGAAAAGTTCATGGTTAGAGAGATAAGAACTCTCTGTCCCCTTCCAACCCACAGACCATCGAGCAAGTCCAAAGGCAATAGAATCTGTTGTATCAAATGTGCCAATTTATGCTACAGTTTATTAGCTTGCTGAATAAGTGACAAAGCAAAGAACTCATAATTAGTTGACACATTTTACAGATTGGATACCCAGTACCCGTCACCAGGATTTCAGAGCCAAGCATGGCTGTAAATAGGTTTTCTTCATTTTCCAACACTGTAGATAATATTTGGTAAAACATTCAAATTCCCTGGCTCCCTTCCACATTTGCTATCTTCTCAATGCTTAGGCCCCATATGGAAAAACACAAAAGCTGAATATTTAGAGGGCTTTGATCCGCCCCCTCCCCCCTCAACCAGTGTACAGGATGTGCACAGTCACTGCACCATCTTGTGGCCATGCTTATAAACTGCATGCTCCTGCTGGTAGGCAATCTGCCACGATCCTCTCCGCTGAAACCTTGCAAAAGGTCCGTCACCATCTTGTCTTCTCTTTTTCTCTTTCCAGCCACCAAATTGGAAAGGAAAGCCAGTGCTAGCAAGGTTTACATACTGTGTTTCCTTCTCTCTCCCTCTGTCCTGTCAGGACCGCCTCAATGCCTCAATCAGCGCTAAAGACTCAATCAGAAATTCTGAAAGTCAGGTAAAGGGACTTCCAGAATAAATTCTTCACTAAGGTACTATTTCCTTCAATCACCAATATCACTTACCCCGAACAGCAAGTCTGTGTTTGATTTTTGGACAACTCCTCTATAATTACATATAGCCTCTAAAGAGCCCTTAAGTGGCAAGGATAGTCAGATACATTTTGCTTTATCAGCAAAACAACACAAGGAAGGGCCTTCATTTAAAACAACAGCAACAAATTTTAAAAATCAGGTGAAACACTGCAGAAGAAAATCACCTTATGGGATCAGTAAGATGGCATCTCTCTAAGGGATGTGACACCATGACATATTTAAGGGAATTACAATGTTTGAATCAAAGTACACTGAGGCTGAGTCAGTCAAACAGGCAAGTCTGACACACTGAAACAGCGTTGATGGGAACAGGCTGTTGTTTCTTCCTGTAAGTGGATAAGGACTATTTGAGAGCTTACAGGCTCCAAAGAGTGAGGGTTGAGTTAAGTTGTGTTGGCTTTGTAATGAACCCCCTTGCCTAGACTGAACTACATTTCCCAGTAGTCCCTTTCCTGTATGTTGCAGGTAGAGTGGTCCACAGGAGAGATTCTTGTGGGAAGTAGCAACAGTGTTGCAGCTCATCCACCTCATGGCTTTTCTGCCGGCTCACCTTGTTGGTGTGTGGATGTGTCTGGGCCTGCAACTGCTCCATCTTTCCCTGTATCCTCTGTCAGCTCCTCCAACTTCTGGACCAGGTGTGCATGCATGTGTTTAGCTTTGTGGCAAAGTATTCTGGCCTCTGAAGGACACCCATGACATCAAGTTCAAGGCAAAAATCACTGGCATGGGTTTCCATCCATCCTCATGCTTTCCACTGTGTTCTTGCTTTTCCCCACATTACACCCACCTTCCCTTCCCAGCTGCCTGGCCTGTGGACTTCACGATTCAGCATCAGACACAAAGATCAGACCTTACAGAGATGGCTTAACCAGCTCCCACAAGTGTGTGATGTCAAATTCCTAAAGCAAATCTCTTTACAGAGAGATGCACATCCTTGTGGTTCTGCTTCTCTGATTTAATCTCTGACTGACATAGCCATATTATGGATGGGCCACACACGAAGAAACCCACTACACCACGAACTGCCCTTGAACCTTGTGAAGCTTTTCCAAGAATATAATTCAATGAAGAAAGCCCCAGCAAATTTCCTCACAGGAAAAATTTAATCCAGACACACAGGTCTTGAGCGCCTGCTATGGGCAAGTCAATAATGGGAGACAGAGGATGCTTAAAGAGCACACTTTCACTCTAAAGTATATATTTACAGTTCAGTAAGGGAGCTAAGGGAGGCACGCAAAAAACAAAATTCAAGGCAATGTGTGATAAGCTTTGTAAGAGAGTTTCAAAGTGTTGTCAGATTATCTTCCTGACAGAGGATCCAATATCAAACTCTATGTAGAAATGACCACAAACATCCCACTTCATCACCTCCAAGGATATGCCTAGCGCTCTCAAGTTTTCCAAACTGTATATAAATCAAAGAAAACAACATCCTAACTAGTCACAGAAAAGCCTATTTATTGCTGGAATTGAGCTCCTAGAGAGGAGTTGCCAGGTTGGGAGGCTGCCCAAGGCCAGGGACCAGGATGCTGGGTCATGTGCATTGGGGCCTGTTAAGAAGCAGGCTGATAAAAAAGAATGAGATAATGCCATTTGCAGCAACATGGATGAACCTAGAAATGATCATACTAAGTGAAGTCAGTCAGACAGAGAAAGGCACATATCATACGATATCACTTATATGTGGAAAAAAGATACAATTTTTATTTACAAGCTAGAAGTAGACTCACAGACATTGAAAACAAACTGTGGTTACCAAAGGGGAAAGGAGGGGAGGGACAAATTAGGAGTTTGGGATTAGCAGATACCCACTACTATATATAAAACACATAAACAACAAGGACATACTATATAGCACAGGGAACTATATTCAACTTCTTGTAATAAGTTATAATGGAAAAGAATCAGAAAAAAAATATATATGTGTGTGTGTGCATATGTATAATTAAACTGCTTCGCTGTACACCTGAAACTAACATTGTAAATCAACTATGCTTCAATTAAAAAAAATTTTAAAAAAGCAGGCTGAGTGAATGGCTAAGTTGGGGTACTTCCTGCTGTAAGCATCTGTCATAATCTCAAGGACTACCAGCTCAAGGACCAAGGTCAGACTGCTGAGAGTCCAGGGCTGCATGCATGGAAAAATCCAAGATAGAGAACAGAGAAACTGGGTGATTCTTTCCATTATAAGTGACCCTGCCTGACAAACGCCTTTGCAGCAGAATTCATGTCAATATTCATCAGTCATGAATTAATTCATCAACAAATATTCATTGAGTACCTAAAATGTGCCTCCTCTCTCTTCTGATGCACAGCCTCTTTGCACGACTAGCTTCTCATCCTTTGTGCTGCAGTTGAAATGTCACCTCCTAAAGTAGTCTTCTTTGTTCACCCTAAATATTTCCTCTTTGTTACCCTTTAGCATTTTCCTTTCTACATTTCTTTCATGGCACTTAGCATGGTTTGGCATAGTAACTGACTTGTAAGATATTTTGATCAATATCAGTCCAATGCTATACAGTGAGCTCCATTAGAGCAGGTGGTATGTTTATTTATATCTGAATATCCAATATGCACACAGAGCCAGGCATGTAGTGGGTTAAATATTTGTTGAATGATTGACTGATAAGGCACTGGAACCATGAAGATGAGTGGGACAGGCTCCATCCATGCTTTCCTGGAGCTCACAGCCCCCTGGAGGAGGGAAATAGACAACGGTAAGAATGAGTGATAGAAAGTGTTTCAGACAGCTTAACTCATTACCTCCTAAAGATACTCCTACCCCCACTATCAAGTTTTCCAAGTGTATATAAATCAAAGAGGACCGGATCCTCAGCCTTCACATGAAAGACAATTTGCTGTGCCAGAATGTGTCCTGGGATGGGGGTTGACACAGAGGCTGAGGGGAGCAAAGGGGGAGGGACTAAATCCATTTTGGAGAGGGTCAGGGAAGACTTGTTAGAAATGGTGATGTCAAAGAGAGGAGCATGACTGAGCCACGCTAAGAGAGTGCATTTATGTGTGTGTGTTATTGGATCGGGGAGCACGCAAGAGTGAGGGAGATAAGGAATAGCACTTAAGGCAAAGAGAACAGCATGTGTAAAACGCCTAGAGGTGAAACGAGAGATGATGGGAGACTTCAAATAGTGCCTCTTGGCGGGTGCATGGGGTGCGAGGGGCAAGTGCTGAGAGGTAACACAGGCAAATCAGCAGGAGTCAGATCTTCAAAGGCCCTGAATGCCAGACTAAAGAATTTGGAACGATGCTCAGAGATAAATCACTGAGTGTGCTTTATTTACAAATATATCTTTTTTTAAATTATATACCACCAGGGAATAAGATTAAAGGCATAAAATAATGCTAAAATTTAGTACAAATACTAAAGATAGCCATAGTTTTCAGAACAAAAATTAGCACTTATGCACTGACAGTGGAATAGAATAAGAGAAATAATGATCATCATGGAAAACACAGAGCAAGTGGCTGATGCGTGCATCTCCTGTACTGGATTCAACACAGGAAGGATTCTGCGTATGGAGTTGAGTACACCTTGTGCATCTGCTAAACAGTAATTCCTACTATTGTTGAGAAAAAATACACATTGTTCTTACCTATCTAAAAAAGGTATCGGCCAACTTTAGAGAGATATTAATTACTGTGTCCAACAAAGTGCCCACTATGTGTAAAATACAGTACTAGACCCCCCAAGGGGAGAGTCAGAGAAAATTAGAAAGAAAAAAATAGAAATCTAATTTCTGCAGGGATTTTAGGCGGAAATATTTCCTTTTAGTGGTAATGAATTCAATTACTGGGTAACAGCAGAATAAAATGAATGGTGAGGGCGGGGAGACTGTAAAACATTACCAAGAAAAACAGTGTAAGCGTTCCATTAAAAGTTTCTGAATGAATAAAACATATTTGTCAAAAATAATAAATTGCTTCAGTGCTAGAAATGTTTACCTATATTAATCCAATCAAATTGCAAAGCACCAGAACTCTGTTCTCAAGTGCTTTGCATGTTTTAACTCATTTAATCATTACCACAAATCTATGGAGTAAGTACTGTTATAATTTCAATTTTAGAAATAAGGAAAGTTGGGCTCAGAATGATGAAGTCATTTACCCGAGGTCACACAGCTAATAAGCCAAGGCTTATTAGAGTTCATTAAAACTCTATTAAATGGCAATCAGCCTATGTAAGATTTTATATATAGCCTGTTCGAATCAATGATATCTCAAAAAACTCCTATTCAGATTCATTTTGGAAAGTCAATGCCTGGGACAAGGAGTAAAGAACTTTAGCCTGAAGCAAAAGTTCAAGTTCAAGAAGGGTGGCTTTCAATGGTGAATGGAAAGAAATTGGGAGTCAGATGATAGAGAGCTTTGTGCATTTAGCTGATGAATGTGGACCTCCATCTGCAGATGGTGAAGAGCCCCCAGCGCTTTCTGAGAAGCGCAGTGCAGTGTTCAGACCTATGATGTAGGAGAGCAGCTCTCCAATTTGCCTGAGCATCTTAGAATCCTCTTGGAATCCCACCCCAAAAGACAGGATCTCTCAATTTGCACTCGAGACTCTGATTCAGAACCTCTGCAGTGGGGCCCGGGGAATCCGCCTCTTTAAACAAACACGTCAGGGAGGAGTCTGAGGCCACAGGTCCATGGATTAGGTTTTGAGACACGGTTTTAGGAAGATGAGTGTGGTGTCAAGAAAGAGACTGAGGACAGAACAGTTACGAAGATATTGTGACCATTCAGGTGGGCTACAGGGAAATCTGACCTTGAGTGGGAATGCTGGGAAATCAAACCAATAACTGCCCTGTCAAGCTCCTGGGAGTTTGGAGGGAGCATCTTTTCAATTGCAGTGGACCCTGGAGAGCATTGGGAACTTACCGATGGCTGTTAGGTCAAGTTCATTCTTTTTTTTTTTTTTAACCAAAATACAGTCAATTTACAATGTGTTAATTTCTGGTGTACAGCATAGTGATTCAGTTATACATATATATTTCTTTTCATATTCTTTTTCATTATATGCCATTATGAGGTATTGAATATAGTTCCCTGTGTGATAACTGTAGGACCTTGTTGTTTATCTCTTTTATATGTAGTAGTTAGTAGCTAGGTCAAGTTCATTCTTGATAAATTCTATTCATCTTGACTAGTTGGTGCTGAGGCTCTGTGCTTCAACTTCCTTCCTACCTGTTCACCTCTGCAAAGCCCAAGTCTGCCTCTTGGATCAAATTCACAAAGTCTTTGCCATGTAACCCTAAGGACCTTGATGGGCACATGGTCCTGCTCTAGCTAGTTTCAGGGACGGAAGACCTTTTTCAGGCCTGAGAAAAAACCACTCTTGTGTCTGAGTTAATCCTTAAAAAAGCTGGTTAGGATTGGCTCCAGCTGGCTGGTTAGGACCTATCCAGCTACGGAAAAGCACTCTCTTCTAAGACTTGATAGTTCCTTTCAGGTCCTCTTAGGTCACATGAAATCCAGTAGAGCATTTTTAAGTCACAAAAACTGTTAAACTTTTCTTAGGCCCAGTTAGGCATCAGTAAATCTTACAGAGATTAGTGAAGTCACAAGATTTAACCAGGCACAATGAGAGTAGAATTTATACAATTTAATGAGCCTTGATGAGGATTATTGAACCTTATCCTGCCCTTCAGGCAACAAGATCAAAATTTTAAAATTCAAATGAGAGGGAAGCAAACTATTCTATTTCTTTTCTTTTTTTAAAGTGAAGTGAGCTACCTGAATTTATAAGACTTCTGGGTCCCCTGCCCCGAGGGCCTTTCGTGACTGCTAATGTGATAAACTAGGAGGTACTTTTAATGGGTTCCTCTCCTTCCTCCCTCCTCAGTGGCATATATGCATTTTAATAGGGTCTTCTGCACAGGCTGCTTTCACCCAGAGTAGGGACTTGGGGCGTGGGAATTCCAGGCACCCTCCCGCACCTGTGAGGAGGCAGTTTGACCTTGGGGCCCTCTCGGATCGCGTGGTGCAGACAGGCCCATACTCTGGCAATGCTGAGTGGGGAGCTGGGTGGGAAAGGAAGGGGCTGGGGGTGAGTCGTCCTTGCCTAAATGCACTGAAGTAGGTCCTGGATCAGCCGGGGACATCAGATAATGCATTTCATTGCTGGAGAGAATATTGGTGACTCACTTGGCAATTTTCTGGATTAGATCTTTCAGAAGATCTGTCACTGGCTACGTTCAAAACTCAGAAGTAAACCTTAGGGTAGATCTTTATACATTTAATTATATAACATTTCTGTTTTATATATCTGTATGTATAATATATATAAAATATATATGTGTATATATACGTAATGTATATAATATGTTTAATTTTTAGAAGTTTTAAAAAATGAATCACAATTGGACACATACTATTTGCTTATTTTCTTGCCAGCATTTTCAATTCTTGATCTCAGAGCCAGTCAGCCTTTAGCTATTAAAGACATGGTCATTCATCAGTCATCTAGTTTCCATACTAATAACAAATGTAATGATCATACTATCAACACACATATTAAGCTTAGTGAGTGTCAGGCACTATTCTAAGTACTTTACAAATATTAACTCATTTCATTCTCACAACCACCCCCTCTAAAGTTGGTGCCATTATTTTCTCCATTTACAGGTGAGGAAACTGGGACATGGAGAAGTTAGTGACTTCTCCAGTCACAGACCTGGTAAGCAGTGGGGCTGGGGTTCAAACCCAGGCAGTGTGGGTCCAGGGCCCGCATTCTCAACCTATAACATCAGCAAGAGTCGGTTTAGGGGCTTAGGGACTTAGGGTAAACCATCCACTATATTCGAGTTCTGGAAGGAAAACCATGCTACATTGTTGAGCTTAAAAAAAAGGAGACTCAGTAACGCCGAGAGCTAGATGGTTTCATTTTTGTTACTGATAATTATGCATGTGAGGGTGGGGGCAAAGAGAAAGAGATTTGAATGCGAAAAGGACGAGGAGGTCTGGAAGAAATCAGATAATTAAAGTAGTTATTTTGGGGGAGTGAAAATTGTGTATGTAACTGGTAATTTCATTTTTTAATTTACATAACTGTATTGGTTTTTAAGTTTTTACAAGCAGGTACTCAAACACACACACACACATACACATACACACACACACACACTGAAGAACTAATTAAGCTTTTCACTATACTCTCTGGCACAGCATTTGGGTTAGATTTCCATAATCCTGAGAGAAAATACCAGAGTCTTCCCTGTTCTCAGGCTGGATGCACTGACTTTCACACAGCAGCAGGTAATCCGTAAATGTTGCTTGTGTTGTTGTGTTAGCGGGAAGTATGTTGTCTGAATCACACGCTTTATTCTCTCTGACTCTGGAATCATTATAAACTCTGCTGTGATTTTACTATTTGGGAAATTTTGATTAGTTCTCTAGCTCAGAGGTTGACCAATTGTTTTTCTCTTAAGGACAAGGAAATAAATACTTTAGATTTTCGGGCCATCAGATCTATGCAGCAACTGCTCCCGCCTCAGCAGCGTGAGAGCAGCCAGAGGAAATATGCAAAGAAACGGGCATGGCTGTGTTCCAACCCGTTTTTATTTACAAAAGCAGGTGGAGGGCTGCTTTGGCCCGAGGTCTGTAGTTTTTGGACCCCTGCTCTAGCTGCTCAGAACAGTGTCACCTGCACTGAGAAACAACTGATTTGGTTTGTTCTCTAGATAGTTTTCTCCTGCGGTTCTGAAGGCTTTGCATATTCGTGAAGGTCTGATTGAGGTGTTATTAATTTCCTTTAGGATTTTTGAGATGTTGATCTAATTACTTTGATGTTTAAAACTGTCAGCTCACCTCATTCTGGTCATTTGAGAGGTTAGGATTGCCTTATTTCACCATCCCATGGGCTTATATTTGGAGTCAGCTGTGTCTTGTTTTACAAAATACATGGGTTTTGTTTGTTTGCTGAGTCTAATCCCTGGTGAACACAAGAAAGAAGGCACTCCTCAGGACAGGGCAAGAAAGCTGTGATTTGCGCATCACCAGCCTGGACCACTCTGTTGGTCTCCTCTGCGTCTCAGGCACGGGGAGAACGCAATTGTCTGAAACTTGTTCTGTGGTGCCTTTTTGGTTCTTTTCACCCTCCTCTCCTCATGGAAGGAAATTATCCAAACGTGACAGCTCTTTAGACCTCCCGCCTTCCAAAGAGAGCCCTGCTCTGACTTGGTTAAGTCCTATTGAGAATCCTAAGTCCTTCGGAAGTGGGCTGATTAGTTATTTCTTCATTATTCCTCCTCTAGATAGCCCATTTCCTCAGCAGCCAACCCTGATCTCGTGTCCAGAAGTGTAGTGCAGGTTTTCTACCTTTCCTCCACTTCAGAGTACCCTGCTCTCCAAGAATACCCTCCCTCAAGGGAAAAGGGGAACGAATCTTTATTTCGTAAATATTTCAAGATCTTGGCCTCTCTGTTCCTGTTCACAGTTCCTCCCAAGGGGAGGCCATGGGACTCGTTTACAATCAGGATCTTTGACCACTCAATTATTGCTCAACAAACAGTTGGTGGGCAGAACTTTCTAAGTAGAAATAGATTGCAGGCTGAGTAAAGTTAACTGCCCTCCCCCCCAAATTTTGTAGCTTTCTTCCCTCTAATCCCATGACAGATCTAAATTCTTTTTTGAAAAGGGCAAGAACAACTCATTCCCATCCATAGTCCCAACCATAAGCTTGTTTGGAAACATATGTACCTGGAATATAATCAGAGCATACTATACTGTCTTCACAACTTTGAAAGCCAATACTTTAATGCTCACCTTTAACCTCTATCCATAGGATTAAAAAAGTCCTTTTTTAATCTCTATCCATAGATTTTTTTAAAGTTCTATTTTTCTTTTCAGTATGCTCTTAAACGTGCAAGTATCTCCTTTAGTAATTTTAAAAACACACATATATTTCACTTGTATGGTATAATGGCCAGAATGTTTGTCCCCACCAAACTCATGAGAGTGGAGCCCTCGTGAATGGGATTAGTGCCCTAATAAGAAAAAGCTAGAGAGTTAGCTAGCTACTTTCTGCAACATGAGGACACCACCAGAAGACGGCCTTCTGCAACCAGGAAGAGGGCCCTCACCAGAACCCGACAATACTGGCAACCTGATCTTGGACTTTCATCTTCCAGAATTCTGGAAAGTAAGTTTCTGTTATTGGTAAGCCACCCAGTTTATGGTGTTTTGTACAGCAGCCCGAGCTGACTAAGATACATAGCCACCCTTGTCTTTGATTGACAAGTTTGTTCTACTCAAAAGAGGATACACCATGGATTCCTGGAAGGAAGCCCCCAAAGGCAAGGCCATTTTACTGTGGTAGATGAGAATGGCCTATCTCATTTCCATACCTGGTGGCCAAGAGGGAAAAAAGAAACTCCCTGAGAAAAGAGAATTCTCTCTGTGATGTCTTAATGTCTACTGGCTGCAAACGTTGAAGTCACAAAATTACTCAGCACTTGTAATTTAAACTTTATTTCATATCTATTGTTAAATTACATAAAATCAGTGAATAGTTTGTAAAGCTACACCATTGGACAGATGTTTACAGTTGAAATCATGAGATTTACATGATGATGACCAAAATGTATATTTATAACATCCCCTATATACAATAAATCAGTATAGACAGAGAAAATGCACTTAATCTCAGCAAACCATGCACACCACAGCAATAACACAAAATATTTTTTTTTAACAGGCTTTTCCACTGGCTCGGGCTTCATCCTGCTTTCCAACAATACCTCTCAGTTTTAAGAGCAAACATTGTCAATGAAAACTAAACAAAATTGAAACACCACAGTGATCTACAGAATCGTTATTTTAAAAACACAATGTACACAAAATAGTTTCACTCTAAAACACTTTGACTTCAAGGTGTTTGGGATTTTAAAAAAACGTTCCCTTTCAGTTGTTCCAGTTCTCAGATTCCCAGGACTGCGATACCATCAGACAAAATCAAACTGAGATCTATTGCTACAAGCACAGAGCCAAGAACATTTATTTTTTAACCCAAATAGTCAGCTTCTTGTCCAGCTTGTGGCTTTATTATTACAGATGAAACCGTATCACGCAAATGAGCCGATTGTACAAGGTGTGACTTTATGGTCACACTTCTAACCATGTTCCTCATGAAAACATAAATGCCACTCCCAGTTGCTTTGTTTGATTGACAGCCAGGGGCTTAGAGTAAATCCTTACAAAAGCACAGCAAAACCCGTAAAATGGGAACTGCCCAGAATCAGGATGCTCGCTAGCACAGGGGGCTACAGACTTCTTTTTGCCCTGCGCAAAAAACATTTCTGCATAGACTTCCAATACCAAATCAGCTTCTTCAATTCATATGCTTTTGGCGCTTAACCTCACTGCAGAACACTCTTTCCTTTTGTTCTTTCTCAAAACAAAACCTGGTACACAGTTCACCCAAAGTATCGAGGTACAGTTTTTGGTGTTACTGAAGAACTCTGGCTACACTAATGCTTATTCATATGCAGGAAAATGTTTTTTCTCCTGTAACTGTCTATACTCTGTCAACACGAAAAAAGAACTCTTGGGCTAGAAATAGCCAGCCCAACCGGAAACATTACAATAAAAATGTACAAAAAGTAAATAATAATTCCTTCACATTCAGGTTCAATTCTATCTGATCAAGAACAACTTCAGCAATATTTTTAGACACATTATCCTGTTCAAGCGTTTCTTGATAAGGACCTCACTACACAAACATTGATAAGACAACTCTAGAGAAATAAAGTCCTGACTTTAATCCAGGATTATATATCACAATAAATTCAGCAACACACCATTTAGATGATGAAGAAAGATTCTAAAACGGGTTA
The DNA here is from genome assembly GCF_009834535.1 of Camelus ferus. Taxonomy (NCBI): domain Eukaryota; kingdom Metazoa; phylum Chordata; class Mammalia; order Artiodactyla; family Camelidae; genus Camelus; species Camelus ferus. The sequence continues at coordinate 87,718,840 of NC_045732.1, read as the reverse complement.
GTCTGGAATGAGCACAACTCGGAGAAGCTTGAAAATGAATGAGAAGCAGCGCCAAAAAGATTCCAGAATTGTTGAAATTACAGTGCCCAGAAATCGTCTGGAAATTAGATCTTTACATTGGTAAACCATTTGGAAAAAAAAAAAGTGTTGTGTTTAATATGTGATACACCCTGTTTAAAACCTTTAAATAGTAGAAGGTAGAAAAAGCTTAAAATTTTAAACATCTCTTAAATAACAAGGTATGAGTCCTGTTCTACTTGAAAGCCAATATGTTTACATAAAACTACCCATGTTCAGGAGAGAAGTTTCTGTATTTTCTCCAGTTTGGTAAAATCAACCATAAGTTCTTATCCTACTTAAATCGATTCCTTATTAGAATCAGAAGAAAATGAAAAGTTTCGTGGTTAATTTTAGTTTCTTTTATATTATATTTGTGCTTATCCCTGGAAAAAAGAATGTTTGCTTCCAAGACTGGGTTCTAACAGTGTATCATGAATAATTTAAAGTCCATTTCTTTGCCATAAGTGAAATGGCCACATGTTATGTTTTCATTTTGTCTCTATAACTAATTCAAGAACTTCTGAAAATATCGAAACAGCCATTTCTGGTGAGTCTGGTTTGGCTTTTGGTTTTTATAAATACGCCAACAACCAAAAAAAATACAATTTAATTACATATTGAAATTTGTTTTACCCACACACAGTAGAACATTGAATTGAAAGGCAACTGTAAAGGCAACATCCCAACTTTTTTTTTTAACTTCCAAACTGAAGGAAGCATGATGTGTTTGGACACTCTCATATTTTGAGATTTGCCATATTTTGACTGGCGCTTGGGGAGAAGTGTGCGAAAGCCTCTGGGAGCCACCTAACGCCATTTCTCTACACTGCCCATGTAGTCACTGGTGCCAGGGCTGGTGTGGCCATCGCCTGGCTCTTGGCCTGGGTTCTGCTTCTGGCTTTCCTGGTTCTCCTTCAGGCTCGAATTCTGACCCGAACTCTGAGTCAGATTCTGAGTCATATTCTGAGTCACATTCTGATTGACATTTGGGTTTGGGTTCTGACTCGGATTCTGACTCAGATTCTGGTTCTGGCCCTGACTCTGGCTCTGGAAATGGGTCTGAAGGAACCTTCCCTTCAGAAATTTCCGCTGTTCCTGACGCTTCCTCCTAGCTTCCTGATGCTCCTTCTGCCTCATAAACTGATACCTTTGCAAAAAGAGATCTTTTGCATAGCTGTACAATTCCATATCCAGAAAATTCAGGCCCTCGATCCGCTTTTGGATCTCCTCATTGATCTCTACGCTAGAGGCCCTAGTGGTATTATACTGCGTAAATGGCGAAATGAAGTTCATGTTGAAGGTTTTCTCAAACAGGTACTGGGTTTTCCGCTGAAACTCGGTGAGGCCGAAGAACGCCATGTGCTTGAGATTCGACTTGGCGCTTTCCAGAAGGACCTTGTTTCTCTGCTTTTCTGGCATGACTGAGAGATTGTAGCAGCCTACGAGGGTCAGGTCGGAGAGCATGCGCACCTGGCGGTTGTTGGCCAGGTTATAGGGACAGTCCATGAACTCTTTCAGGGGGCAGCCAGACCAGTCATCTCCAGTGTAGCAGCTGGGCAGCTCTTCGGAGGTTGGGGGCCTTCCATCGCAGACGTGCAGGGACGCCTTCCAGGTCGCCCCTCTCTGGACGTGCCTCCACTCGCTCAGGTACCGGGACACCGGGTCACGGAGGATGGTGATGTAGTGGAAGTTCCTGTGAACAAAGCACACAGGCCAACAGTCAGGGATGTGGGTGCCACAGCGGAGTCACGGAGGTGCATGGCTTATGTGATGCTCACTGATCAGTAAGGAAGGCAAAAGGGGAATGAGGGCCATCTGGTGGCACTTGTCCCATGAACTGTGCTGTTGCCCCCTCCCTGAGTCCCACTAGCCTGTCCAGATAGCTCATTTTTTCACCTAATTTGCTGGCACCACAGCTAAAGCAGGTATGAAATTTAGGCCCAGGACATCGGCCTTTTCATTCTCCCCTCCCCCTCCTCCCTTCCCCTGTTTCTTTCTCTCCAACCAGTGACAACGTCTTCCCAATGACCTCATTTATTTCCCACTCCTCACCCCCAAGCCCCCATTATCTGATCATGAAATGGAGACTCAGTGGAAACAAGTGATTTCATTGAAATGATATGAGGTCGACAAGTGAGCTCAAGTTCTAATCTTTCTTACTAAATATACAAAAGCATTTTTCTAATATCTAGTCTCATCAGGACATCTTAGTAAAGAACAAAACCTCGTTGAAAGAGTGTCGGACATGGTGCTTAGGATTCTGGCTGTTGTCATAAGATCACGGCTCCTACATGAGCACAGTGGTATGCGGAGAAAGGAGGAGCTGCCTGGGGCCTCCAGAAACACTGTAGTTAGTCACTGACTGAAATAGACATGGTAGCTGCCAATGGCATATGTGCAAGTGACTACCTTGAGTTCAGCCTTCTCTCATGTGATAATATTCCCAGCAGTGGAGAGTTAACTCTATCAGCTCCAAAATGCCGTTTTTATTTACCCCACTGAAAGGACAGCACGTGTGCAGGCCCTGCTGTGTGCAGGCCCTGCTGTATGGCTATCTTCACTTTAAAGCTGCAAATTGATAAAAATTCTTTGCTCAAATAGCAGACTAGCAAACATTTAAACCAGCCCCCCACACTCACACCCGTACATGGCAGGTGCACACACACAGACCCACCACAGCCCAGAAACGTCGCAGTCTGTGATGTGATCAGGCACACTAGAGGGGAGAAAACACCTCAGCACTGGTGCTTTAATCAGAAAGAAGCTTCCGCTCAGATTCAGCGGATGAAGGATGAGGTTGTAGGAAGTCATATTGTGGAAAGAAAACAACAGTAAACACGGAATATTAGCATTTTGTTTCATTAAAGGAAAATCACGGCTTTTCTCAAGTTTCTTCATTCGCATTTGAGAGATGGTGGTTCTGAACACACACTCAATCACCCAACTGGCTGAGTCTGGCGGCTGATGTCCTCTGAGCAAATGGTTCTCCCAAGTCTTGGGCTTTGAGCAACACCAACACCCTGGGGTCTGTCCTGTGTGCCTCTATGCTGTGCAAGGTGTCTCTTCTGCCCGCCGTGACCTTCCTTCTTTGACTGGAAAATTCTAGGCATCCTTCAAGTTCCAGTCCAAGTACTCTCTCTCCTCTTAGAAAACCGACCCCGCCCCTTGCTGCCAGCCGCCACCTCTTCCTCTGCCACACTTAACCTTTGTTAAAACACTTTTGATACCGAATGGCCATCAGTTGTTTGTGTATCTGCTTAAAGTATGTTTTCTGGGACAGTGGCTCTGCTTATTCTTCTAGGAGTCTCACCTCGTCCATTTCAGCTCCGGACTTTGCCTTTACACCAGCCACAAAGCAGAATGGCAGTGACTTCTTTAAATGGCTTATTTAATGAAATGTCCCAGGGAATAGGAGGGAGAGAGTTGGAAACAGAAGTCCATGCTTCACCATATAAAAACTCTGGAGCCTCTTCTAAGTGCCATGCAAAAATCATAGAAATTTTTAAAAATCACCTGATGTGCTTTTCTGGAATAAGGAAGCATGGGCCACAGGAGAAGCATCTAGGGGTAAGGCTGGAGAGGGAGCCAAGGTCACCCTCACCTACCTCACTGCTCTTCCTAGGACCTGACTTTGCTGGTGCCACTCAAATTCATCTCTGTAAACACCCACTGCTAACGACTAGCAGCTGTTGGTCCCCAGTAGCCTTGACCAACAAAGGTGACTGCTGTTCCCATGCGCTCCCTCCTTCCATGCCTAGTTTTGGTATTCCTTTATTCCTTCCTTCCTTCAGTATGTGTTTGTCAAGCCTTTATACTAAGCCTGAGGCGACAGACAGGCAATTAGTCTGATTATTTGGGAAAACAAGAGAAATTTATGAAGTCTAGTGACACATTTGGATTAACCTTTCAACCAGCTTTTCCAGGCATGCATTATAAATGGGCGTCTTAACCCCCCATAATGGACTCACCTTCATGCTTAGCTGGCAGTCCTCCTGCCCTGCTTTGACTGGTTTTAGCCTATAGTGACATCTTCTGGTCATTCCTAGTGTGCACCCCACCCCCATGCAAGCCTGTGGTTCTCCTTCCAACTAGAAACTGTTCCCTGTCTTTCAGAGCAGATGGATTGCAACCCCTGGGGTTAGTATCAGGACCAGGGTTTTGTAAGCACCATCCGCACGCGGAGGGAGAGGAGGCACAACAGAAAGGCAGAGACAGGCATTCTCAGAGGCTGTCATGGATGTGTGACTCCTTCCAGCTGAAGGTCCCCTAGTGTCCGTATGAGAGGAGGGCAGTCCAGCGTGGGCAGCCCCCGTCTCTACGCTGTAGGGATTACCACGGCAGCAGAGAAATGAGTGGAGCCACACCTGGGCTCGCACACCTGGGGGTGCTAACAGCTAACCTACACTCAGATGCCAGTAGCTCTGGAGAAGCAGTGATTACCAGCAGCCTCCTCCTTCAGGGAGAATAGGCCCGAGGTGGCTGACTGCCTCAACTGGAAACACTTGATGCTGCTTGAAAAACCATCCCGTGGGTGAAAAGGAAGATCCGCTGAAGGGTAAGTCTCCAGGAGTGTCCAGTGGCCTCACAAATTGCCTAGTGTGTTGGAAGTGGGAAGGCAGGTAAGTGGGAAGGCTTGGTTGGGCAAAGGATTGAGGATGCTCATTATCCTGAAGGACGAGCTGTCAGGGAAATGCCAGAGACGCGGTCTTCCCACCCAGAGCAACTGACGATGTGAAAGTCCAGCCTGATGCGAATCTGATGGCGGAGGCAAGTATGTACAGAAACACGGGCAGCGCTCTTCCAGTGGTCAGTTCTGTTCAAGCACCTAATGTGTACCCGGCACTGAGACAGACACTGGGGATGCCGACGGGGCTAAGATTCGGGTCCCTAAGGAGAGCATTTCAATCTGATGTGCTATGAACGACTAGAGCAAGTACAAGGCACAATGCCAGCACCTTGCAGGGATTCTGAGCCCAGCCTAATGCTAGAGGAAGTTTCTGTAAAACAAAAAAGAATTAGATGAGGCAAGAAGAGTGGAATGGAGTATGAGGCAGAAAAATCAGCATGAGCCAAGGCACCGAGGCATACACTAGCCTGCTGCGTGTGGAGGAAGTGCACTGAAAACATCTTACTGGGAATTACAGGGTAGTGGCAGGAATTGAGGATGGAGAGGTAGCCACCGACCAGGTCGTAGAAGGCCCCAGATGCTACATTAAAGAATTTAGACTTCTGTAGGCGACAGGGAGGACTTTAAAGGGTTTTATAAGCATGAGAGTGATACGATGAGATCTGTGTTTTAGAAAGCTCACTGTGGATGGTGTGTGGAGATGGAATTAGGGACATCAGTGGAGGTTACTCCTGCAGAAAACAAGACAGAAGAGGAGTGGGCAGACTGGAGAGATATTCAGGAGGTAGAAGGAAGAAGACTTGATGAGAAAATGTAGGGGAGATGATAGAGGAGGGGTTAAGGAGGCCTCCCAGGTCTCTGGCAGAAGGTTCCAGGTGCCTGTGGGCCAGCCATCCAAAAAGAGAGCTGAGTGAACAGATAGTGCCCCCAGAGAGTGATCTGGGCTTAATGTGGAGCTGTCAGCAAAATGTGGTCGTTTCAGACCTCGATGACGTACTTAAGGATTGGTTTCCAGTTCCACACGTGTGGCTTCAGATATTTGAAGACAGCGTTTAAGTACCCCGAGGTTTCTCTTCTTTATGCTAAATTTGGTTTTCAACTCTTCTCTCCACTGCTTCAAGTCCCCTCACGATCCTTTTGTTTGCCCCTGAATATATTCCACCTTATTGGAACATGCCCTCCAGGCACAGTCTGACAAGTAACAAGCAGGGAACAGTCGATCACTGGCACATTCTTCTCTAAACGTGGCATCATATCACATCGGCCTTTTTGTCAGGCACGCCATGCCACGGACACACAGTCAACTCAATTCTTTCATTCTTTTACACACATGCCATTTGGAAACCCAATCTACTCTGTCCCGGACCTATGCAGTGTGTTTGTGGTCCTGTTTAATTTCTTCTTGTTTGACTAAGCTTAAGCCTGTCAAAACGCATCTCGATTCTGATTCTATCCCCCAATATCTTCACCATCTCTTCTTATTTCTTTTGTCAATGCCTGTATCCACGCACTGATCAAAACAGAACAAGATGCAGGTGAGAGCAGGTCTGGGCGCTGCTGGATATCTCCCTTCAGGTTGACATAAACCTGAAGGGTGGTTTGATTTTGTTTTAAATGAGTGAGCCAAGCTCAGCCACAGAAAACTCATACTCAGCCTGTTTCAGTTAGTAGGGATTGAACAGAAGTATTTTGTGACCAAGCATGTTACTTAATTAAGATGACCAGGTGTCACATCTTTAAAGTGGAGTCAAGACTCTCCCTCAGTTACTCGGGTTAATTTAAAGGCCATTGTTTGGTGCCTCTGTATGCCCAGGGTGCCTTTCCAGGCAGGACACAGGGAAATGTTTGCCACCCTCTACAAATCTAGACCACCTTTCGCCTGTCATTGATAAGCAACTGTGGGAACAACAGCAACCAGAGAAAGAGCTGTCCAAGCAAGAAACCTGGGGGCCATCCTTGACTCCTCTATCTTGCTTACCACCAACACCTGAATTTTCCCCAAGTCCTGCTGATTCTAGTTCTTGATAGCTCACAAATCCATCCTTTCGATCACTGCTGGAGTCAAGCCCTCATCACTTCTCTACTGGATCACCGCATCAGCGTCCCGGCTCACCTCCCTGTCTCTGGCCTCCCATCCATTCCACACCCCTGTATGGCACACATCTGACCTATCATTCCCTAATTAAAACCCCTAATGGCCCCCTGTCAACTATGACATGAAGTTCAAGCTCCTCCACATGCCAGGCCTTGTGGGACCTGGTAACCACCTTTCTTTCTCTCCAGCCTTACCTCTGTCAAACTCCCTCTACACAAGCCTTTCTCAACCACAGGTAATTCTGCACCCCTCTCTCCATTCCCCTTCCTTGACTCTAGGACATCTGACAGTATCTGGAGACGTTTCAGTTGTCACAACTGGGGTCAGGTGCTACTGGCAGATAGTGGGTTGAATCTAAGGATGCCACTAAATATCCTCCAAGGCAGACAAATCATTATCTGACCCCAAATGTCAATAGTGCCAAGGTTGAGAAATCCTACTCTATATTCTATGTTCCAAGTAGGTAAAAGCAACTTTAATATTCCAAACTGTACCCAGGCAAAGACCCTACAGGCCCTTTTCCTGTGTATATGGAGTGCCTACTCTTCGGAACGGCTTCTATCTGTCCTTTGTAGGTTACCTGGAAATCTCCAAAACTCAACTCAAAAATGGCCTCCTCCGTGAAACTTCCCTTGACCTTCCTGGGCAGACCTAACTGTCCTGGTATTCCTCTGTTCTAGCTGTGCTGGCGTCTCCCATTGTAGCGTTCATCACAATGTGCTGTATTGCCTAGTGATTTGTCTGCTTCCCCCATTGGACGAGCAGCTCTGGGAGGGTAGGGATCGTGTATCATTTATCAACATAAGCTCCTCTGGGCCTGGCACAATGTTTGACATAAAATAAGTGATGAATAAAAGATTGTTGAATGAATGTCTACAGCAGAAGCAGCAGAACTCAGATGAGCTAGTAGGAAAATGCCTATCATTTTCTTTGATAAGGAAAAGCCACTAGATGTCAGTATTAAATAACACATATACCACTTTATGCTTGTGCCGGAGCATTTGCAGGCTGTAGCTATGAAGGAGATCCAGCTACAGCCAGCAGCTGTTCCTGGCTTTCCGTGTCGTAGCCCAATGTTAAAGAAGGCTGGAAAGTTTAAGGTTATTAAAAGTAAGTAAATGGATAAAAACAAGAACCAGCCATTTTAAAAATTTTACTTGTAACGGATTATCTTGAAATAAGTACCTGAGTTCTAAGTCACAGAATTCGAGATCGAGCAAGAAGAAACCTTTGCAGTGGCAAATTATCTGAAGGTCAAAGCCTTCACTTTAGAGGTGAAGAAATCAAGGCCCCGAGAGAGGCAAAGATTTGCCCACAAGTCACAAGTTGTCAGTAGCTCTTGGGAAGCTGGGGATGCTTTGTGCCCAGAACTTACACATGAACTCCCAACAATACTGTGAATCAGATGTCATCATTCCCATTTTGAGGATGAAGAAACTGAGACTAACAGAGATGTGATCTGACCCAATGTCACACCACAAGTTAAGCTGGGGCCCTCAGGCTCAAACCAGTCTCTCTTTGACTCCAGATCCTGTATTCTTCCTATCCTACTGCTGAGACACAAACCCAGGACCTCTGCTCCTGCAAACAAGCTAGAGCAGTGATCCTCCAACTGTGCTCCCAGAATCAGCAGCATCAGCATCACTTAGGAACTTGTTTGAAATGCTCATTCTTGAGTCCACCCACAGAAGCAGAAACTCAGGGATGGTTGCAGCCTGGCGATCTGTGTTTTAACAAGCCCTCCAGGAAATTCCGATGCACACACATGTTCGAGTTCGAGAATCACTGTCCCAGGCATGTGGCTTCAGAACTGAAAGTCTCTTAGGGATCCCAGGGGTGCCCAGAGTGTGGACAAACCAAGTGAACCCACAAGAGAAGGCACGAGGCAAGCTTAAGGATGCCCACTGCTGTCCAGGGAAAGCCCAGGGAACTTGGCTGGAGCAAAGTTATGAGGATCCTGCTGTAAACATTTACTTTCCTTTAAGGCCACTGGTTCACGAAAGGCCACAATAAGGTTGTTCCTGCACCACTCAAAGGGGAAATAAATATTAAAGCCGTTTTTTATGGAAGAAGACCAGAAAAACTATACAAGTTAAGGTCATAGGAGTGATCAATAAAAAGTTAATTTAAGAAAGGAAACAAATTCTTAGCCCAAATCAATAGGAGTGAACATTTTATTATACCTGTAGCTTGGTTTTGTATTTTCCTTTTAAAGTTCAGCCTTTGCACATCTTGTTCTTGGAGTAACGATGAGTGGTACAGAAATAAGAACTGTGGTTGGTGGTCCTAAATAGTCTGTGGGGCCTGAATATGACATTGAGTCATGAAAGCTGAAGGTCTGGCCTCCTTCCTTGGTTGATGTCTAAGCCAACTGCACAGATCCTCCCACTGTGTGTGAATGACTCGGTCAAATCAAGGAGGATGGTGTGCAGATCAAACAACATTAATATGTGATCACAGACTAAATGAAAGTACAGTTAATTGATTCAAAAGCACATATGCCTCCAGTGGGATTGGATCCCCCAAGCCCTAGAGTTGCCATTTTAACTGCTTTTCTTGTGTGACTCAGATACAGTCCCCAAAGAGGAGTCCCGTAAACACTCCGCTCAGCAGTGGCAGCAGCCTCAGAAGAGTGGGGCTTGAAGAAGGGGCTACTTTGAAGTGGGTGGATGCTCATTTAGATGTGTTGTCTTGGGTACATTTGTCAGAACAGTCTTGTGGCTTAGGAGTTGGGTTGTATCCAGTGAGAAGAGTGACCTGTGACACTCACACCAAGTGGGCTACTCCCAGCAGCGCCACCTGTGCAATTTCACTTGATCATCTTCACAACACTAGGAAGACCGAAATGATCTGGATGCCAAACTTCTCTCCTTTTCCCCTTCAAGCTGATGCTATGGACTCACGACCAGGCTGGGCTTTCCTGGGTAACCCAGGAGAGGCAGGGAGCAGGACCAATCCTTGGGAGCCCACTGAGCTATGACAGCCAAAACTTTCACTGGCTGTTTGAATGGGTTGACTTAGAATCCTCAGCAGTACATAAGCATTCCAGGAAAAGCATCTACTGGACAGAAAACCAACTCGGAAAAGGCTGAAGGTCTCACACCGACCAAACAAGAAAAGAAGATTTCTGAATGTCTGCAAATCCAAACCCAATGTGGAATCCTACGCCCAGTATGTACTGGTGATATTTACTTCTTTTTAAAAGAAATCTAGCTCTCCTCTTTCCCAAAGCCCAGCAGGCTCCAAAGCACATAAATCTAAGGACTTTTGCAAACAGTGAGAAAGCTGAGATTTTAACAAGATGTGAAATTCCAAGCTTTGGGACCCATAGTTACCAACCTTCACCCAGAGTCCACTCAACCACCTGGCAGCATGAAAAGTTGTGCCACTTACACAGCCCCCTGACGTTTTTTGCATTCTAAAATTACTCTGTGAGTTTTGGATCATTAATACTCAGTGTGTTTTTGAGGTGGAAAGAACTTTTAGAGAAAAACCCTTTCAGTGTGTAGATGAGGTAGCTGGGGCCCCACAGAGGGGTAGGATTCCCCATGTCCCGTGGAGACCAGTTCCGCCCTGATGGACAAGCTCAGGCTTCCTGCCTTCCTTTCTGGGGACTCCTCCCGCTCCACATGGTACTTCTCAGCTTCCTGAGTGTTTCTATCTGGCATCTCCCTGGCAAATTGTCATCCCCTGTGGGTTGGCATCTAGGGCAGCCAGGGAGAGGGGCTGGTTTTCTTCTTGACTCCACAAGAGTGGGCGGAGGTGAAAAGGGGTCAACGTCACCCCCCAGGGATCAGGAGGAAGCCGGGGGAATGTCTCAATGCTACCCCTGGGGGTTAATGTCTTGCTCTTTGGATAAGCATCCTAGGTATCTCTTGTCCTGGATCTCAATGAAGATAAAATGGAAAATATATATAAAGTTCTTGGAAGCGAGCCTGGAACACAGCACTCAGCAAATGTTCATTACTATTATTGTTACTGTCCTTGCTGTTGACGCTCTGCTGATAAGGGTATTCAGCTAAAAGATGCTATTTGACCTTCCTAAAAATCGCAAAGCTAGCTGGTGACTGTCAGGTCTATGTGACTCCTGAGCCCAAACTCTGGCCCGCCGCCCTGATTGATGATGCCTTAATTTGGTCTTTGGCCAGGCGGGTCTCAGCCTCCAGCCTGAGTGCTCTCACTGGTCGTACATCCTCACTTGGACCTGGGCACTGAGCACAGCCTAAGGAGCTACAGGCCAAGGGCCCGGCTGGCCTGGCCGGAGCAGGAAGTTTCAAGGAGGAGGGCGCTGGATGTTCCAGGCTGTGAAAGGAGGGGGCTGGTGGCTGATGGAGCCTGCGGGATGGGATCTGAGCACGGCAGAGCTGGGAGCCGGGGCCGGGGCCAGGGCCGGGGCTGCGGTGCAGCTGGCGACCCCTCTAGCCCAAATGTCCACAGATGAGGAAACCAGGTAGCTGGCTCCCTCGCCATCTCATCGTGAGAAATCTGGAGACCCAGGGGATCCTTTCTTTCGGGACCTCCCCAAAGACAAGGAATCAAGTCACAGGGCTTTTGCAGATGGCAGGCAGTCCATAAATATCATTTAAGGGCACTGTGAGCAGGCTGCAGCCAGCCGCACTGGTCCACCCGCCATCCCCGTGCTTTCAGGGAGGCAGGCTCGTCGGGTGCGCTTTGGAGAAATCGTTAGAGGAAAACTAGTTCAGATAAATGCCTGCTCTCAGCATTGTGCTATTTCCCAGAACAGCACAGGGGAAAAGTTTGCCTCTAAATGAAGGCTGCCCTTCTCCAGTCCTGGGTGGATGTTAATGAGCTCTAATATTGTTTTAAGGTGCTGAGAGAGACGAAGTGCAAAACCCCGGCTTGTGGGGGAAACAGACCTGGTTTACCACTTAAACTGTGAAGAATGGGAGCCATTCAGAGTTTCAAGGGCTGGCAGGGTCATGCCTCCTTTCCCCTGGGAGGGTTTTTTTTTTTCCCTGCAGGTATTCAGGCTGCAAAAGGCACAATTACTGGGTAACACGGCTGTGCTGTACGCGTGTGGAAATAAGCATTATATCCAATCCTGGGCACAGCCTCATTTCCTTACAGTGATAACACTGGGAATGGAAAAATAACTCACTCATCCCCCACCCAACCTCTCTCTCTAAAAAAAGAATCCATGTCACACTGGAGTGAGTACAGGAAGGGGCAGCAGAGACACAAAGTTTGTGCTTGAGCAGAAGGAATGACTTTGAAGGTTACGTTAATGCTAAAGCTTACAAGAGTTCTTCAGGTTCTGAGAGTCAGAGGTTTATTTTTCACGATGTAGGTAAAAGACTTTGAATAACTGTGTTTCCCCTTTAAGGCAAAAAGAGGACCTGCCCTGGTGTCAGTGGTGTGGCACTGGGGAGCCAGGGGCCACAAGCCCTCCCCAGCCCTCCCCTGTCACAGGCTGTTCCTCCAGTTTATAACTGAATATCATCCTGGAATGACCCAAGTTCTGGAGAAAAGTTTTTTGGGGGGACCCATTCAAAATGTGACAGCGTGGGAAAACTTACAGTATGTGAAATCAGACAACTATGGATGTGCTGAAATATAAGTCCCGGTCCCATTTTGGTTGATGAAAGCACAACCATCCCACTATTTCTGACCGAGTAGAAACCCTTTTAAATGGCACTTTCCAAGCACCATCTTGGGCAAAATGGAGCCTCATTTTTCTGAGAAGGGGGTGGGGCCATCTTCTAGTCCCAGTGGGGAGCAGGTCACTCCGTCTACGCACAGACTGAGTTCTGGGCTCTTCTCCAGATGGGCGAGAACCATGTTCCATGTGTGTAAACGAGTCCACTTGCTGAAAGCAAGCCCTTGGGGTGAGGACTGATGGGGGCACCACAGGGGAAGGCAACAGACTCGCATTTCACACAGAGGAGCAGGGCCGGCAGGCCCCTCAGAGGTCACTTGGTCCAGTCACTTTACCAACAAGAACACCAAAGCCCAGAGATGAATGACAGGGTCGCGCCCCAGGTCACAGGAGCCGTTTTGTGGCAGAGCCGGGATCCAAAATCATCTCTGAGTCCTTCCCCAGGTTTCAGAGTATCTTGCCCAAGGTGACTGACAAACAAGAACCATCTTTAGGAAAAGACAGCCCCTCCATTTGGTAGAAGCTCACTCATTCGCCATTGCAGGGTTTGAAAACCATAAAGAAGGACTGCAAGTCAATGCTCAGACTGGGTACCATGCCTGACACAGTTTCCCACCTAAGGCAAATGCTTGAGGGTGGTGCCACCCTTGGATTCTTCTATCAGCCGTTCACTCGGAAGATACATCAGTGGGGAGTCAGATTCACCTACAGAGCTACCCGCCCCCATCGGCTTGCCTTTTCTCCCTGGAATCCAGGTTAATTCTCAGAGATAATGACCCACAGTGAGTTGGATTTAAGGCCTCAGATGAGGACTCTAAACGACATCCCCCTTCCCACAGTGGTTTTTCAGAAGGGTCATCTGAAGAAAATCCACTGCTACCCTGGTAGAAGGAAGATGGGAGGGAGGAGGAGAGGGAGGGGAGACAGGTTAATAACAATCAGAAGTTTCATGGGAAAAGATGAATGACTCACTGCTCTTGTATCTTCGCCTTGATGTATCCAGGGCACAGTATAGAACTATCATTTTAGAGATGAAGTTTGAAATTCAAACAAAGGAAGTGACTTGCCCAAGGACACACAACTCATCAGCTGTGGGTCCTGAACTGGAACCCAGGTCCCTTAACTGCCAATTCAGTGTCTTCCTCCCTAGTCTCTGTTCATTCAGACCCCAGTGGATGTCTGAAGAGTCTACCTCTCTGGTTTTGTCTTTCCAACCAGGTGGTACATACTTTAACGGTCAAGACTCCTCGGCATCTCTCCTATCTCTCAGCACTGGGCCCAGCACCTTGTGGGAATGCAGACTGGTGAGTCAGTTAATGGAATGTCTATCATCACTCAAGCCTTGGAAATGGCCAGGGTGGTCCTTTTGCCTTCTCCGACCTCGCTGGGCATCAGCTCGTCCTCTGAGATCATTCACTACTTTACAGACCCCAAGGGCTGTTGTCCTCCAATCTCCACCATCCCCATCCTATACCTCCCCTTTCCTCTTGCCTTTTCCTATTGGAATCTCTCAGCTTAGGTTGCTCCAAACTTGGATCTGGAAAGAAAGTGCGCAGACCAACTCCATTCATCAAGGTGTCAGGTACTTGGCACCACCAGGACTTCCATTTTAGAGAGGCATCCCTGAGGGGCGACGCTGCACCCTCTTCACTTATGGGAGAATTTCTGGCAGCAGATGGGCAAGAACTAAGGGGCAGAAGGCCTTCCTGAAATCACAGCCCGTAGGTGACTGGCCATGGTGTGCCAGTGAACGGCTGCTTCAATAGTCCCAATCAGGATGCCTGATCCTTTCTGCTCAAAGAAAGCACAGGAATTTCAAATGAGGCCATTTGGTGACCATTTGATCAGACTTCTTTTCCTTTTCAGAATCATGAATCAGTCATGCACACCTGACGTTAAAACAAGATTTGATTTCCTGAGGACTTTCTGTGAAGTCCTCTTGTTCCCCTGCCCCACTGCCTTCCTTTTATCATTCAGAAGTCAAGGTGTCACTAGAAATGCACGAGGGGAGAACACAGCGACCTTCACCTTCTTCATGGTGAGAAAAATGTGTTGACAGTTGACATGCGGGCAGGTCCATTTTGGACAGGAAACTGTGACTGCATTTCAATGTACCAAGCATAGCTCAGGTGACAAGTGACTCACCTCGGAGGTTCTTAAATCATTTGAAAGATTTTGATGTCTCAGTTCCTTTTCAAGGATTAAAGAGCTATTATGCCAAACCTTTTTGAAGGTATAACATTCTCTTTGTCCTGTTCTTCTAAAAAGTTCTCTATGGCAAAGTTGTGTTTTTTTTTTTTTAACAAAGCACATTTTCATCATCTCTCATTAGATCCTTACAGCTTGCCTGTGAAATAGATAGGTCCAGTCCATCTCATAGATGCAGGTATTAGTGCGCAGAGGTGAAAGGTCACAGAGCTAGCGAGTGATCAAGTTACAGATGCCTGAAACCCATGTCTGGACATCCAGACTCATGTTGCTATGCCACGCCATTTTGCTCATTTATTTGAGAATGAGGAATTTTGCGTGAAGAGATACAGAGCTTTCTGCAACACCCTAATAGGATGAGCCACCAGGGTCAGCTTTGTGCGGTGGCAGAATTTTCCAGGGTACTGAGAAGCAGAGTTCTCCCCCCTCACAATTGGCACAGAAACCACAATGTAAGGTTTATTCCTTTGGTTTAAGGCTCTGCCTCCTAAATGAACTTATTTACAAAACAGAAACAGAATCACAGGCCTAGAAAACAAACCTATGGTTACCAGGGGGGAGAGGGGGTGGAGAAGAATAAATTAGGAGTTTGAGATTTGCAGATATTAACTACTATATGTAAGAAAGATATACAACAAGTTTCTGTACAGCACAGGGAACTATATTCAATATCTGGTAGTAACCTGTAATGAAAAAGAATATGAAAATGAATATACATATGTACATGGATGACTGAAACATTATGCTGCACACCAGAAATTGACACAACATTGTAAATTGACTATACTTCAATTTAAAAAAAGGCTCTGCGTCCTGTGTGTGGGGGTGGGGAACAGAGAAAAGAGGGATAGAGGGTCATAAGCCACTAAGATTTGTCAGTCATTTAGATGGCAGAGGGTCTAAATCACCTCTAAGATATCTCGCCTATAAGTTTAATAATCAGATCCCACGTTGGAGCAGGGTGTGTGTGCAGGGCATGTAAAGAGACGGGCACCAAGTTTTGAGGAAGGAACAGGAAACTAAGAAGGAAAACTGAGGACACCACAGGCAAACTTGGCTACTTTAGAAATTTTCTGGGGCCTAAGGACCCATCAGGAATCTCTGGTTTAAAGTAAATGTGAAAGCAAAGATACAAAGGGTAAAGTGCAAGGCTTTGCAGGGGAAATTAGCAGACTGATTTTACTTTGAATAAGGTCCAGGATTTATCGCTAAGTCACTGGTCCAGACGTATTATCCATCCAATCAGCACTCCCCTGCACAAGCACTCCCTTGCTCTAAGCCAACCAAACTCTTCCTCCCTGTGTCTCACATTTGCCTTTGCTTCTGCTGGTCCCCCAGGCACAACACTGCCTGCTCCTCTCTACCTGTCTCTCCAAATAGGTCTTCTCAAGGCTTCCCTCCTCCTGATATCCAGAGCTGAAGCAGCCATGCCTTCCTTGAAGCCTCTAGAAAGGGTTACCTTGATTTCTCCCAGAGGACCCTGTTCATCTGACTTTGCGATGCTGGTGTTCATTTCCAAGTTTGCTCTTCCTCCCAAGGCTGTGGGCGACGTGGAAAGAGGGTCTTTTTTATATCGCCTCTCCTCTCTGCCCTTGGACCTAGCTGGCTCCGAGTCTTGAGAAACAGTCAGCCATTGATAAATGCTTTCTGCTTAAGAGCTCCGTCTCTGGAGTCAGAAAGTTCTGGAAGGAAGCCACAGCTATGTAACCTTGTGCAAATTACTTAACCTCTCTGTCTTGGTTTCTGCATGCACCCATTTCACGGTGTTGTGATTCTTCAATGAGATAATTCATGTAAAATGCTTAGCACGATGCAGGGCACCCGGTATGCATGCCACAATGATCTGCTATTAATACTATTTTTCTCTTAATGAAACATGCCGTCCTCTCGGGCTCCCTTTATCAATCACCCAGCAGAGACATTATCCCACAAGCAAAGGGGATCGTGTTAGGAGGGTTTGTTCAATGCCCTGGCTCACACTATATTTGCAGCAACATTTACCCTAGCAAAACGCAGGGAGAGACAGGAACTGGTTTCAACTTGAATCCACTATTTTGGGGGTCCATATGCTGAATGCCGCCGAAGCCTCCACTCCCTGAGCAGCGGTTTGTAGAGATGGAATAGCGGCAGTTTTTCATTTTCCAGAGTCCACTCACCCTTCCAAGAATCTCAATGCCTCATTGATTCATAATACAGTGCATAAAGATTTCATTTATCCTGCCCACAGTGATACATTATGGAGGCAATCTGTTTTGCCACTGAAAAGTTTGCTTAGTAGAAAAATTTGGAGTTTTGACATTCAGGAAATTACAGTCATCTGTAAAACACGATTGATATGCCAAGGCTAACATTTTCATTGCACTCGCAGAGCCAGAATAACTATGATAAAATATGTGTTACCCCACACACGTTTCAGGATCTCTTAAGGAAACATTCGTTAGCTCTGAGAACCCCTCCCAAGGCTCCAAGGCTGCGATGGCTGTGCCGGTTAGCTGTGTACCCTTCACGAGGATAACACCACTGACCAAGCCAAGACTCAGGCTCTCAGAGAAAGCAGTGGCCCCCCACGTCTTCTGATTTGGCCTGGGGGCGGAGGCTGGAGCTACGTTTTCCCAGTGTCACCAGGTTAAAGACATGAAAGAAAATCAAGGAAAATGAGTTTTTAAAAATTCCACCCCTGTGGTGGAATTGTTAGCCAGCCACGAAAGGCACAGGTGGATATTAGGTAGAACTTGAAGTTGAAGGCTTGCAAAAGAGAAGTTAGACTGTTCTATATCTGCTCACATTTTAAATTTGCTGTATATTTATACCCAAGCATTTCTTTGTCTCTTTCTGGGTACAATTTCCAGTGTTAAATGGCATCAGAAACCCAAGTCTCTGGAGCTATCCACCTGTTCAGCTTTTGATTTCAGAATGATAAATGCAGTCAGTTTAGCTGAGGAGGGTGATCTCCGTGGCCCCATTGAGGGAGCTGTCCATTCAGGTTTGGCTGGGTCATGGGCAGTTTTTACTTGGTCCTCATTCATTGAGACCCATGGGAAGTACACATGCAAACGGTGTGGTTCTGGGGGCAAAGGGACAGGTGCCACTGCCCTTGACACTGGAAATGGCTTCGAGTGATTCCCTGCCCAACCCCAGGTCAGCTTCTTTAGGTACTGAGAAAAGCATTCTGCACAAAACATGGAAGTCAGCCTCGTGGATCAAGCAGTCTTCGAAGTCCTGCACAAACCCATAGTCAGTTACAGCAAGTGCTCCGTGACCCTTTACTACGTGCCAGGCATGAGTCGGAGTGATTAACACAGAGTAATGCATTTAGTCACTATCACCACCTATGAGGCAGGTGATAGTACTGTTGTCCTCTTTTATGGATGAAGAAACTAAAGCACAGAAAGGTTGAGCAACTCTCAAATTCACACAGCTGGTAAGAGGTGGCGCTGGCATGCTAGCCTCTAACAGGGTGGCTGGAGAGCTCCTGCTTTTAACCTTGATGCTATATTGCCTTGCTTAAATTATTTTTTTAGAGGAGGGGAGCCTTCTCTTGTCCTCCTGAAGCTCTTGATAACCTCCACCTTTTTTTTTTGGTTACATTTACAAAGCATTTTCCTCCTGCTCTGAGTTAAGCTTCTTGCAGCTAAGAACTTGGCTTCATCCATTTCCTAGCAGTGCTTGCACAGATGCTAGAGGGGCAGAACTAAAACCCCTCTAAGGGTTGGGGAGGAGGAGAGACGGGTGCCAGAGACACAGGCAAAAGCACGCCTACTCAAAAGCATTTGGGCCCTCCAGAGGGCGAATCTGAGGAAAAGTGATTTCTCAAAAGGGAGTGAAGGATCCACTTGCCCTCCCTGCCCCCAATGGTCTTAGAGCTTTGGGAAGTACTCATCTTCAGGGTTCTTGGGTCTGACTGCTCCCCTCTGAGCCTTATTTAAAGTGACTTGGCAACTAGGACAGGACTCATCAGAAGACTAGGATGAGAGGAAGCAGAGTTAGAGGAAGGAGGAGACAGAGAGGAAGAAAGCAGGGTCAAGGGGTTGGTGAGGAAACGAAAGGATGAAGGGGGAGCAGAGAAAAGAGCAGAGAGGAAAAAGAAGAATAAAAAGGAAGTGGTGTGAGGTGAGATGGGCAGGTGGCTAAGAGAGGAGGGAGACCAAGGGGAAAAGCAGGTGGGGATGCTCTCCCTCCTGCCTTCTCTGATCCAAACAAACCCTGTCCACACAGGCGCTCATCTCCTTTACTAGCCATCCTTGAGCACTTGCTGGACGCCACCGAAAGGCTCTTCCATTGCACGGGGCTCCATCCAGACGACCTTGTTCTTTCCCTTCTCTGAGCAACAAGTGCTCTTAGAGTCAGTACTTGACTCTTTCTCCTAAATTTTTAGACATATTTTTGGGTCTGTGATTAGGCTATATACTCTACAGGCATTGGGATCAACTCTTACAACATTATTTCTGTTCCTGAATCTCTCCCCAACCATTACAGGAAATCCTTTGAGCATGAGGGTGACTGACATATTAAGTCCCTTACAAGCATTAGTTTATATTTATTATCATGTACTTTATTAGAAAGTAAATACATATCCTTGCAGGTATGGGGAGGAGACAGAAAAGTTTTTCTTGGGAGGAAAGGCAGTGTTTGGAGATTGCAGATGCTGGGAAATGGAACCCGAAGGACTCCCAAGGGAAGAATGGACTAAGTGCCCAAAATACGTCACTCACTTAACACTTCCCCCGAGTTTATCTACGGTATAAAGCGAGAGATCCCTGGTACATTCATATTCTTATATAATCATTCCTCTCTATTTATATGATACACACGAGTCAACTTTAAGAAATAGTTCTTAAATACTCCTAGGCATGAGTAAGAAAGCTTTTTGGAAGTCACTTCAAATCCTTTTTGGAAGTAGGCGGGATATAAAAAAAGAAGTGGGGCAAAAATAGAAAGCCTCTTCCCTTTGTTTATCTCCAAGATGTCTTACAAATTGATTTAGAGGGCTGTATTACTCTGTGAGTCACACTTTTGGCTTAGAGCAGGTTTCGAAAGCCAGAATCCATAAAAAGGACCTAACATATTGTGAGAAAATTGCAGGGCACTCTCACCCAGATGGTTCCTGTGTTCGCCATTGGGCTTGCCTGCCTCCCGATACCACCCCCAAAATTGACGATGCTGCTAGGGCTTGGGAACTGGCGGCATCCGGTCTATTTGGTACTCTCCGACTCCAGGGTGAGGCAAGTGATCGTCACCCTTAAGGGACTGTTTACAAAGAAGACTCTCACAACCCCTGTGGCTTGTCGAGAGCGGCAAGGATTTGGGAGCCCCGCTAAAGACAGGCACCCAGAATGCCCGGGTCCCGCTTCCCAATGAAGGCAGGCTTTCTCTTCCATCCCTCCTGCTTCAAACCTGCACTAACTAGGTTTCTCTTTCAGTAGTCAGTCTTCAAGATCTTAAGAAAGGAAGGCCTTTTCAGGGCTCTGTAGCTGCTCTCGCAGGTAGCTCCCGGGCTGTTCTTTCCACCATCCCAGCCCCCTTCACCAGGTCCTCCCGCTTGAACGATTCAATCCCTTACCCACTTAGCAATTTTCTTCATTCCTGTCCCCAGATAGTTTCTTTCACACCTCCCCCTACTGTTCCGCTTCCTCCAACTCCGGAGTGATCGATGACCCAATAGGCATTTACATTTAGAAAGCAATTGCATTTACATAAGCTGCCTCTTACCAAGAGTCAAAGAGGCACAACTATAATACATATATAATAGGGAGAGCGCCTGTTTCATCACCCACATTTACAGTGCCTTCCAACACGATAGACTGTTCTAGGAACCGGTCTACGAAGGGAGAGAGCCCTGTAAAATGTATCACTAATGGTAATCAATGAGCTTCAAATAATGCGCTCCATACCTCGAGGTGAAAATATAACGAAAGTAGGGGGAAAACATATTTACTCCTTAAAGTTTGCTGAATTTAATTTGAGCTTTCATTGATTTCATTTAATACAAAGATTATATAATCAGGAAGTCAGGAGCAATTGAGAATAGCAGGCCTAGTCTGCACCCATCAGGGCATTTTGGTAATATCTAGTAATGGCAGGAGATTCTCATTTAATTGAATTGGGAACACAACGTATATTAGTTTACAGAAACTTAATCAGTGTGATCAAATTAAAACGGGCCACTCAGACATACCATCCTGATTAAGGCACTTGCAAACACCCTACAATTATCAGAGATTTGTGGTGTTAATGATTTAAACTCACGTCTTTTCCTCTGGGGATTCAGCCTTGGAACTTTTTTTTTCACTAGACAATTAGAAAACTCCATCCTTTATTTTGAAAAATGTTGCAACAGTATTATTGACACTAATTCTCAAAGAATGCAGAATAGTAAATAGCATGTGTCGCTGATTTTTTTTTTCTTTTAACAGTCACTGCCTTCTCTTTGGGATGAGGCTCATTAATCTCAAAGCTTTAGCTCTTGGGAGCGGTAATGAAGTTTGGCAATGGTGAAGTGACCATTTTTAAATGCATTAGAGGAAAACTCCACTTTTCCGCTTTCTGCAAAGCAGCTCTACGTTTCACTGAAAGGAGTTTGCGCACGCATGGTGCTATTCAAAAACCACTTTGAACCAGCTAGTTGTCCTGAGGAGGAGACTACAGAAGTAGGCTATTTCTTCTAAATGTGTTCTTAATAGACCATTACGAACACTAGCTTGGGAGATGGGAATTACTCCTCCCCCTACCTTTAAAACCCATCCTCCCAGCCCACCACCCTTAAAACGCAGCCCTAGTAAATTACCTGGGAAGGATCTCGTGTTTCCAGCTCTATTATTGGTGTGAATAGTGGTGATGGGGAGGGGTGTGTCTAGCTATTTGTTGCTACTTTCAGCAAAGCCAGTCCCCACATTTAACAGCAGAGAACAAAATGGAGTTTCAGAGAGACTAGATGACTTTCTCAAGATGACAGAGTTAATAAGGATCAGGTCTGGGGCTAGAACCGCAGTCTTTCGGCTTTCAGGGTTTTTCTTGTTTATTTGTTTGGTTTTTTTGCTCATTGCTGCTGGTGCCCGGCCTAGTTTCAATTAGGACAAATTCCAAGTCATTGGCATCTGCCTTAAAAAAATGGTGTACAATGGAATAAGTGAGTCACTTAAGGAAGATAAGGATGACTGCGGGGACAGAGGGGAGGAGGATGAACTGGAGGAGGGGAATTGGTTGCTGAGATGGGGTGGGGGATCTGACTGCCCACAGGCCTGGCAGCAGCCTGCTATGGCAAGATGGTTAGAACCAACATCTCCCAAAAGCACGATCAGGCGTTATTTCCCAGACGCTAGTTTGGAAAGGCAGGGACAAGTGGTGGGTTAAAATAAAGAGGCCTGTGGAGTGAGAGCACCTCAGAAACGCTCCATGCATCTGTCTGTAATATCACGGGCTCAGGGGAAAGCAGCAAGTCCTATACTTGGCTCAATACCCAAATCCCTCATACAAGTCTCTTTTGTTTAAAACAACCTTAAAGATCTTCAAGATTCAAGGAAAAGGATTCATTTATGTATTCATCGATTCATTAAAAAAAAAAAGGCTAAGCCATGTTAACGTTTTCACATACTGAGTTACAGGGCGTTCACTTTCTATCCTCACAAGACGATGAAGCAATAGAATAAGTGGTCTTTCCCAGGGTGTGTTGAAGACACTTGATTCTGTTTCCTACGGACAATTTACAGAAGTGTCTCGTATCAGTGCATATACTAAGAGCCCATGATGTACTCTGGTACGCTCTGTGGAAGATAATAGAATTCCACCTACTCTTCCTTAAAGGAGCCATAGCCCTATGTGAGCTGGAGGAACATTAAGAAGAATGAAGCTGTTCTTTCCAGAACTTTGTCTTTTATTACGCAGCATCCAGTCCTCCAGCGGCATCTGTGGTTCCACCTTCTTTGCAGAACACACCACGCTTTTTCTTGGCTTCTAGTTATCTGTGTATATGAGCATCTTCTCTACTAGCAAATAAGATGCTTGAGAGCAGTGACGGAATTTGTTTCTGTTTTAGCCCTGATTTCTCCACCTCCTCCCCTCCTTCTCTCCCACCCAACCCCAGCATCTGGTACTGTGCCCATCACATACCAGATGTACAATATTGCTGATTGACTTAATGAACACATATTAGTGCTTGGTTAAATGCTAAATGGATGTTGTTCAAGATGAGGTCGGGATGCTCTCAGGCTGCCTCACGAGAAACATGAAGGAGGAAGTGACATATTAATTGTTTTGCAATATGAGTAGTAACAATAGTTCTATTCAATGAGGACCAATATGAACCAGCATACTGCATAAGTTATCTCACTGAATCCTCAGACAATCTCTAGTAGAGCGGGAGGTCCAATTATTACCGCCATTTTATGGATGAGGAAACTGAGGCTCAAAGAAGTTAAGTGCCTTGTCCGAGATGCTAGAGCTGGGATACAAACCCATATCTATCTAACTCGAAAGACTGAGCTCTTCCCAGTAAACCAGGATTCAGAGAGGTGGAGTTGAAGGATGGACGTCATTCAAGATAGGTGCAATGCTATGAACAGAAAGGGAACGTGGCAGATGAAGAGACCAGTATAACCAAGGGCTGGGCTGATGGTGACACTATATATAGCTGGTGATAAAGCTGAATTAGTCAGCGAACATAAAATAAAAACGCTAAGAGTTTTAAAATTATAACAAAAATGTAGATAAGATTGTATGAAATACCTACAATGAATAAATATTAGAAAAAACCCCGGGCCTTCAAATGGCATTCAACGTAACAATCCAGACTTTAGCTTAAACACCCGCCTGACTATTTTCTGAGAGAGGATGGCTTAAGCAACTAAAATCATCCTCTCCCCAAGCTAATGGTCCTTTCTTCCCCTACAGGTTTCATTACAGCCTAGCACAGAGGCCAGTTTAAGGAAATGGAGTGGAAATAGTGTGTGTTCATTTAGTCTTCAGAACAGAAGCCAGCTGGGGAGCATTACTCAAAATCTGCGGCCCTTTTTTCCCCCTCCGAGGACTTCAGATGCAGCCTGGGTTTAGGGCTGTACTCTCAGGGAACCATCACCCGTCAGCCTGGTTCCTTTCATCTGTTCTGAGCAATGTGGCCAGAAGAAGGAAGTTTTTTTTTCCTTTACTGCTTCTTTTGTTTTTTTGTTTTGTTTTTGTTTTTTGTTTTTGTTTTTAAGAGCTTACAGAATCGATACGGGGGCTGCCAGATTACCCGAGTCAGGGCTGCTTTGCCTGTCCCTAGGGAGCCGGGCCATGGTGGAAAAAGGCTGTTATCCCATACTCTGTTCCTTGGACAGCCTCAGGCTGGGTGTCCACGCATAGGTTGTCAAACTCATTCTAAGCAGAAGGGCTTTAAAAAATGAAATCTAATCAGTCCTCAATATAGAGAACAGATTAAAACGGAGTCACTCAGGGAAGTGGAGTGGAGGCCTGGAGCCCTATCTTTTTCCCACTTTAGACTCCCCATTACCCCTACTTTCAGCGGGCTCTGAGGTCCTGCTTCAGAACCCAAGAGCTCTACAGAACATAGATCGCAAACCACTGGTCCACACAAAGGAAGGATGTAGTAAGCACACTTCAATGGCTCTCTGAGCCCAGGTAGCTTCTTTAGACTTCTTTTTAGCTTTTTTTTTTTTTTTCATCTGTTAGAAGCCAAAATAGGAATGGAAAATGGTGACAGAATGGACAGGCAGATTCCTCACCAGGAGGCATTTGCAGAACAGGGAGTGGGGGAGGGGGAATACATCTTTTTCTTGGTACTCCTGTTGCTTAGCACAAAATGCCTTGTCCATTGTAGCATTTGGTAATGAATGGTAACGACTTCCATTTTCCAAGAAAGAAGGAAAAAAAACAACAGCCATCCACACCATGTATTTGTTTCCTTCTTGCCTCCAGGTGGGTGACAGAGACCCAGATACCCAAGTAAAGAAACCCACCGCCTCCAAAATGAATGTGTTTCCAGGGACAATGCTGGTTATGTTTCAATAGTCCCTGAGATACGGATGCTACAGAGGGACGGCAGAGAGATGAATATTTAGTGAGGCACCGGGCATGTGGTTGGCAGAAGGCATGACAGCCTGCGGGATAACACAGGCAATCACTGCAGACCTGGCAGAAGGACCGTCAACGTTCTCAGGGAAAGAGACTGAACCTGACAACTTCACTGACGCAGAAATGCACTTTTATCCAAAGTTCTAGGAAACACTAGAAAGAGCGTATGTGTGACTAGCTATTTTTTCCCAAAGGTCTTTAGAGACATGATAGCGCTTGTTTTCACACCCTCCTGGTGATGCCAGGAGCAACAAGAAGGATTATCTGCATTTTACACTAGGAGGAGCAGCCCTGGGAAAGTGACATGGGGGTAGCGGTGGCATACTGTTTTCTGACAAAGATCACAGTTGACGCAGGTGCCCTGGTGCCTACTGTGAAGGCCATAAAAGAGCTTGATCATTCTAGAAGGTTCCATAGGCCCGAATAGGAGAAATGAAGGTAAACAGGAAGAGGCTGAGTAGAGAGCATCTCATGAAAACCCTGGGAGAACACATCTCCTTCCTTCCCTGAGAAAGAAGGACCCTGTTGAGGAGCAAAGCCCAGCACACCTACTTCTGTCATCATGACCTTTGATGCCAAAAAAGCAAAACCCTCTAGATTCCAGGGCATGGAGAACCACTGCCCTGTCTTGTATCTGCTGGGGCACCTGGACATCCACCTGAAGGGAACCTCCAGGATGGGGTATGATCCATGCCACTGAAGCAAGTGATGAGCTCTCCTTGAACCAACGTCAGGGGGTAGTTTTCAGATTAAATGAGAAAATGCATGCAGTAAAGCACTTAGAATAGGGCCTAGGGCATAGGAAGAACTCAAAAATGTTACTGCTCCTTCTAAAATTCCTGGCCCTTTTTATAGAGTTGGCAGTCTTTACTACTTCTGTTGGGAGTGAATTCTCTTAAGTTCTCAATCTGCATATTATAAAGGATGTTTTGCTTTCTTTTTGGTCAGGTACTTAAAATTATTTGACTCTAATTGAAGACTGGCCTACCCTTGGGCTCTATGGAGTCGGGAAAATAATTTAGGATTTAGAGAAAAATGGACCCTGGTTTCCTTCATGGCTCTGCCACTTATTATTTGTGGCTTGGGGCAAAATACACTATCTCTTCTCAGCCTTAGTTTTCTCCTCTGTAAGCTCTAGATGGAATTCCTGCCTCAACGGGTCGTCGGTAAAATTAAATGAGATAATGGATGAGAATGCTCTTTGCAAACTATAAAACACTGTACAAGTAATGGGTTCTTTTTATTATTAGGAATTTTGGGCTTGACCAGACTTGCTTTCTTCCCCTGTCACGTGTATCCTCCAGTTCACACTAAGCTTTGTAGACAGTGATGGCCAAACTCATATCAGGTCTGCCAAATGGCATAGGACTAATCAATTGATCATTTGATTAAATTATCCAGTCAATTCAGGCAACCCATTTTCTCAGTTGTCCTCATCTCCATCCACACTCAACCCCACTCAAGTGATCCAAAACAGTGGCTTGTGATGTCATATAAATATATTCTTCAAGCAACACGATGTTCTTCTTGGACCATCTTCACCATCCAGGGATGTTAGGCACCCAGTAACTGATGATTTGTGCTTCATATGAATGTGACATCTTAATCAACCAGTACAAATGCTACTTCAAGCAAGCACTAACAGATGGTGGCCTGAATTTTATAGCATCATCCGTATTTTCCAGGCAAAATTTATAGTTCAGTCATCAGTGAGCTGAGTCCTACCTCATTTTTCTTTTCTGTTTAATCTTTAGCAAGCAACCATCCTGAAAACCCAAAGCATGTTCTGTAATGAAGACATAGCCATGGACCAGTAATGTAGTTTTATTTCTGTCCTCCCCACTCCTCCATTCTCAGGTTGTATGCACCCAACACACATAGTAATGAGAGTGTTAGTCAGGTGTTGATGGTGGAGCCCCAGGCAAGATCGCCTTATCTTCAAGTTGAAATGCTAAGAAGGTGAGATTTCACCACCTTTCAGGGCCCCTGAAGAACCTTCTATCTACTCAACGCTACTCCTTCCAACTAAGGCCTCCAAAAGTAGGACCAGTCTTCTAATCTTTCTGAATCTGGGTCTAATATAGTCCCAAAGCACAAAGGGCATTTTTAGAAAGGATGGATGAACTTAGCCTCTTGGGACAAGCCCAGATATGGCTGCAGTCTTGGCCTTATCACCTATTACCTATGTGATCTGGAACAAGTCAATGTCATCTCAGATTCCTTGTCAGTAAAAAGAGCTAATAATAACCTTTGCTTTATAAGCCTGTTGTAATGATTAAACAAGATAATATTGTGTAAAGCACTTTGCACAGTGCCTGACACATAGAAAGCATTCAATAAATTGTAGTTAATAAAACCATTATTATCTATTTGCTGTATGTGAGGAATGGCTATAATTTTTAAATGTATTATCTTATTTAAATAAATTAAATATTTCCTCAAATGTCAACTTTCACTGATGTCTTCTCCAGCCACTTTATTTAAATTTACAAATTTCCTGCTTGTATTTCTCCTTATCCTCCTGCCCTGCTATTTTCCTCCTTTATAACTTATTCCCTTTAAAAATACTATATAGTTTACTTATGTGTTTAAAGACAGTATCTCTCCATTAGAATAGGCATGAGGGTAGGGAATTTTGTCTGTTTCATTCTTTGCTATGTCCCCAGAACCTACAATAGTACCTGGTATCTCATAAGCAATCAATAAAATTTGGGGGTAAATGAAGAATTTAATCCTTAAGAAAATCCTATGAAGCAGACACTATTAGTAGCCCCTTTTTACAAGTGAAGAAACTGATGTACAGAGAGATTAAGAAACTTGTCCAGGCAAGTGTTGGGATTTTAAAGCAGCAACTGACCTCCAAAGTTTGCCATCTTAACCATTATGCTATACTGTTTCTTTTAAAGAACTCATGGAGGGAGAAAGGGAGGAGTGAAGAGAGGGGAGAAGGGAGAGAAAAGAGAGGGAGAAAATACAAATGAGAGAATGAGAATAATGGGAAGAGTGTATGTGATTCTATGAAATTTAGAGTCTATTTTTCATTTGCTTCTTGCTTTTTGGTATCCTCCTCCTCCTCATGAATAGTATTTACTTTTTTCTGAAGAAATTTTTGTGCAGTAGTTTGGAAATCTAGCTTTGGCCTTTTGATAAAGGCAGTGATCAATCATTTGTCCCCAATATAACATCTTTAGAGGACACTTCCATTGTTCAGCTATCTCTCCATTGTTTTTTATGCATCTTTTCACAAAGCTAAATGGGTGGGAATTATTTACACATCAAATAAGTCATAGCTATTCTATACTCTATTAGAGGTTCTAGCCAGTGCAATAAGGCAAGAAAAAAAGGCATACATGTTGAAGAAGAAAAATAAAACTGCCTTTATTCACAGATGACATAATTGTCTGTGTAGAAAATCCAATGGACTCTTCAAAAAAGCTCCTGGAACTAATATGTGAGCTTAGCAAGTTTGCACAGCATAAAATCTATTTACTATTATACTTCTATATACTAGAAAGAAATAATTAATAGTTAAAATAAAAGGCTACTATTTATCATAGCCTCCAAAGTATGAAAAACTTAGGGATCTATCTGACAGAAGACAGGAAGAATATGCACACTGAAAACTACATTGCTGAATGTAATTAAAGATCTAAATAAATGGGGAGATAAACTATGTTCATGGTTAGTAAGACTCAATATTATTACAATGTCAGTTCTCCCCAAATTTGATATATATATATATATTCAACACTATCCCTGCCAAAATCTTAGCAGGTTTTGTTTTCTTTTCCCGGAAATGTACAGGCTGATGCTAAAATGCACATGGAAATGCAAAGGACCTAGAATATCCAAAACAACACTGAAAAGGAAGAATGAAGCTAGAAGACTCATACCATCTGATTTCAAAACTTATTATAAAGCTAGAGTAATCAAGATAGTGCAGAACTGGCATAAGGATAAAATATTGACCAATTAAGAATCTATCTATCTATCTATATCTATATCTATCTATCTATCTATATTTGTGTATATATGTCTATATATATATATAAAATTGATTTTCAATAAAGGTGCCAAGGTAGTTCAATGGAGAAAGGATATTCTTCTTGAGAAATGCTACTGGAACAACTAGATATGCATATGTTAAACAAAACAAAACTTTGATCCCTACCTTGCACCATGTGCAAAACTTAACTCAAATTGGATAACTGCCATAAATGGAAAACCAAAACTATAAAACATCTAGAAGAAAACATAAGCAAAAACCTTTGCAACTTTGGATTAGGCAAAGATTGCTGAGATACGTACCAAAAGCAACATCCAGAAAAGAAAAAAATGGTAAATTGGATTTCATCAAATTAAAAATTTCTACTCTACATTTAAATGCTCCAAACTCCAGATTTTTATTCAATGTTGGATTTACAGCAATTATTTGGAAAGCATGTCAGTTTTGCCCTGTGTTTCCATACTCTGTTAGTACTGCAAGCCATAGTGGGCCATGTTTAATTGGTTATATGTCTGAAAAACAACAGATTTGGCCTAGAGGCATTACAGGCTGCCGTTGATTTTGCCTCTGTAATTCCTTCAGCTCAAAAAGAGCTGGGCTGAGAGCTAAACATATTGGTGTATAAGGGCAGATGGAGTATTAAGAGATGGATAGATGAGGGGATGATGCAGGAAGGGAAGGAGGAGGAAGAAAGAGAGACAGAGAGAGAGAGAGAGATTTGTTACTTGGAGGAGTCCTGTCTACCATCACTCTTCCTTGCCTTCCTGGGCCTTCTCAAGAGAGAGGGAGAGGAGTGGAATTCCAGCCAGCACCTGGGAAACTTGAGCTCTACCAGAGAAATGCAAATGAGCATTCTTAACCATGTATGCCACAGAGGGGAAAAAAGAGCTATTGAGGACCCTTGTTCTAGAGAGCAGCATGTTGAGTCTGTGATTTTTGTGTGGCAGGCGATAAGGGAGAAAAATGGCTCCTGCTTTCTAAGGCTCCATTAGCAGAACACTTTTCTTTTTTTCAGTTGAAGTATAGTTGATTTACAATGTTGTATTAGTTTCTGGTGGACAGCAAAGTGATTCAGTCATACATATATATCCCCTTACATATTCTTTTTCATTATAGGTTATTACAAGGTACTGATGTACTTCACAGTAAGATCTTGTTGTTTATCTATTTTATATATAATAGTTTTGTATCTGTTAATCTCAAGGTCCTAATTTATCTCTCTTCCTCCATTTCCCCTTTGGTAAGTCTAAGTTTGTTTCCTATATCTATGAGTCTGTTTCTGGTAGAACACTCACTCTTCTTGACTAAGCTATAAGACCATGACCAACATGAACAGTCAGATGTTTTGGGGGAATTTATTATGTTAGCCAGTATACTCTACATCCTAACTATCACAGAGATACAGAGATGCATGTGTACCCACTTGGAAATATTTCCATGACTGGACTATTTCTTCCTGGATCCTCCAGTAATTTCTTGTCTCAATCTGTGGGCATTGTTTATGTATTGCCATTGTTTGTGTATTCTGCTTCTCCATTTCTGGAACTGGCAAAGCAGATAACCAGGCAAGCTGCACCAACCAGAACTCTTATTTGGTCAGAATCATACTGGCCAGGTCACAGTGTCCCCAGCCACAGTTTGTTGGCAGCTGAAGCAAGCATAATCATTAGTTGACATTTATTAAGCCCTTGTCGCATGCCAGGCTCTAGGTGACCCTTACTTGGATTATGATATTTCATCCTCACAATAGCCCAATGAGGTAGGTACAAAATTAGTCAGTGATAGAGCCAGGATTCAAGTCCAGGCCTATCTGACTTCAAAGCTGATGTCCTTTGAAATACACACGAGGCTGCATGATTACTTTATTTAAAGAGATCTTTGAACAGCCCCATGTTACAGCTGGTTAGCCTGAGGTGAAACCCCAAAACATGACAAACCTATGTGCCATTTACTCCTTGTTATTAAAAGTCCTTTTCAAATGTCTTATGCTACTTTCCTGCCTTATTAATGAGTGTACTTTCTGGGATAAGATTTGACTTTTTTTGTTGTGACCAAAGGTCTCTCACTATCCTGGATGGGGAATAATGGTGGATGGGGAATCAGTGCACATGTACTGATTCTCAGGCACATGCCCGTGGAAGTCGTTTTTAGGACTACAGTCTTACATGGGTTTATGTTTCTGTCATTTGTCTTTTTCTACAAAGGAGCAACTAAAGAGAGGGAAGGAGAGGGAGAGGGAGGTAGACAGAAAGAGAGAGAGAGATAGACAAAGAAATCAGTCAGTTTGGGGCTTTGGTTTTTCACAAGCCTTTGTGATATTAGACTTAGTCTAACAGCTGAACTAAGGCACTACTGACATCATCACATGAAACTACAGCGACTATTGGAAAAGTTTGAATGTTTGGCTGTATAATCGCTATGCTCACACAGCATATCACTATTTTGAAGTGAAAGTACACAAACACACACACTTTCACATGCAGGCAAAACTTGGGGTTTTAACGGTAATTGCTATCTACTGTCTTACCAAAAATACGTGGTTCTCAATGAAAGGAAACGATATAATCATGAAACCACGTTCTGCAGGACTTGGACTTCAGCAATGCACATGTAAACAACTGCATCTGAACATGAGACTGCACCACTCTGAATCCATACGGAATGAGCAAGAATCCACCTCTTCTTTCTAAAGCAGAAATGCTTTTCACTTGGCGCCTACACACCAAAAACAAAGGACCGTTGGTATGTTTAGCACATTTATGAAGTCACGTGCTCTCGACTGCTCTCATCGAGAGACTGCTGAATAGAGAAACAGGTCTGTTCGTTATGAGACAATTTTGGCAAAAACAGGCTGGAGTCAGTCTTCCCGTGACACGTGCTACGAGGGTCGGCTCTGGATAGATTTGTAAAGTGAGCAAGGTTTGACTTGACCATCTCATATTCCCTTTTGTATTTTTTCCCCTCCATTTTAGCCTCCCTCCTTCCCCCACCTTAATTCATTGAAGCCAACATTTAAGGAACTTAATTCAACATTTATGGTATCATTTCCCAGGCACTGTGCTGGGGTGCTCTTCCCTGGTACTGTAAAATTCATAGCCTTCACTAGTATTTGAAAGTTGACCTTGGTCCTTGTCTTTCCATAACCTGAGCCTATGTGAAAAATACCTCAGGCTGAGAGGATTGATTGATTTCCATCATCATCTGCAACTGCCTGCAATCTAATTTTTAAATTGATGCGTCTGAATGTTATACACACACACAAACACACCCCCAACACACACCCCCTCATCCTTGGTTGGCTGATTTGAGGGAGACTAGCTGTAGTAATCTACAAGTTCTCTTTCCTGCTTTCTTGATGAAGGGTTGTGTTAAAGGCTTGAGATAGCCCAACAATAGTATTGAGAAAGGGTGCCTGTCCAAACACAACTGGAATGATGTTATTTTGGAGAAAAAGTCAAGTGTTTGAAAAGTGTACACTATCTCCTTTCATCATCACTACTGCTACATTTTTTACATGGAGTGATTCTAATTTCTCCCCAAGTCTCCATTTTCACAGAGGCTGACAGAATCCACCCTCACTGGTATTGTGGTATACAAAGGGCATGGCATTCAGCTGAACATCCTGAGACCCGGCTCCAAGCTTCGTTTGGTGTGACTGGACAAAGTGTCTTGCTTTCTGGGAGCAGAACTACAGCATAAGTTGTAGCAGAAAGAGCATGGATTCTATGCTAGCCTCTGTTACTAATAAGTTGCATGACTCTGGGAAAGTGACTGACCCTTTTTGGGTCCTTATCTGCTTAGCAGAAGAGTTGGTCTCATGTGTGTGACAATGTACTGAAAATTTTCATAAAACGAAAAATTTTAACGGCTTCTTATGGCTACCATGTATGCTCAGCCTTGACAATTTAAGTGCTTGTTGGGAATAACCCAACAGATCAGCGAAAGGATTGACTGTGACTGTGGCCTGATGTGTCAGACAGAAGAACAGATCCACATTACCAGATGGAACCAAATGTGACGTTAAATATGGCGGCTGGGTCTGGTTGGTCTCCGCTCAACCTCTGCAAAACCTCTGCTTCCGGATCTCAGCAGGATGGCTCTGCAATTTTTTTTTTTCTGTCCTGTCAATTTGGCTCACCATTGGCATAGAAGAAACTGCGTGTACCTCCTTGAAAGTGACTGCCAGGGTAGTCTGGCTCTACTGCTCAGACATATCCCGTTCCGTCTGTTCCTCCCGGAAACAGAGGGCAGGCTACCCAGCTTCGGATCCAGGCAATGAAACAGAGCAAGCAGATCTGACATAACTCTCAAGCCGTAGGTTTCTAAATCTACTCAGCATGCTACGTGGCCTGGCAGTTGGCCCCAAATTGATTGAAGTTGGGGGAAAAACGCAGAATTGGCCATTTAGTTTCGGCTTTGACCTAATCCACAGTTCCAACTTGTTTTTATCAACATTAGAGGACTCTGCCCATGTTAGTGACTAATTTGTATGTTCCTCTTCTGTCCTAGCCTTAAGTGGAGAAAAGTAAATGGTTCAAGGGTCACTTCTCAGAAGCCTTCAGTGATATTCCCCCATGACGTCTTCCCCACCCAAACCCCGGCATTGCTTAGGGGCGACTATGTTGGCTCCAATAGCACCCTGTAACTGCCTCACTGTTAACACCACCTCGTCATCCTGTTTCTCCTCTACTAAGACTATGAGTTCCCTGAGGGCACCTGTTGTATCTTGTGTCTGTCTATGTGGCCCCAGGGTCTGGCACAATGGCACAAAGTAAAAGCTTGAAATATTTTAGTTATTATTACTGTTATGGGTGCTAAGGAATGGTTTTACCAAAATTATTCATTTGGAGACCCCATTTAGGCACACAGTATCCTCTCCAAGCCTCAATTTCCTCATTATAAAATGGAAATAATAATAGTGCCTACTTCACGAGCTTTTGGTGGGTGAGAATTCATGAGACAAAACAAGTGCCCCCTGGGACAGAGGCTGGCCCAGAGCCCTCCCTCAACACATATTAGTTGTTATTATTTTTAGCCATGATGTATATTTGAGGCAGCTTGACTTTCCTTCCAAAAAAAAGGAGACCAATTTCTTTTCAGAGAAGAAAGGAATATACCTTCTGTCTCCCAGCTTGTATCTGGCCGGAAAATAACAGAGAGGAAATCACAGGGAGGAGCTCTTAAAAACTGCTCTCTATCCCACTGTCACCAGGTCAAAAAACAGGAGAAAACCCAGCAGAACAGCGCTGACCCTCAATGCTGACTGTTGTGACAAGGCACCGTGGGGAAGAGCCCTGCGGGAGCAGAAATCCACCTACCCCTCTCCCTCACCACCACATAGTCCCAAACCAATGAAATAACTGCTCTCTCTGAACTATAGCTCATGTGCCTAAGACAGTGATAGACACTGCTCTAGAAAGTGTGAAAAAAAATGCCCCCAGATAGTCTCACCAGATTCATGGAAGGTCTGTACTGCTCCTGTTAACAAAAATATCCTTGAAAGGAGAAAATGTGCAGAGAAAGAATAATAATAATAATAATAATAATAATAATAAAAACCTCCTGCAAACTGATGGGAGAGAAGAGAAAGGAAACCTGAAAGACGTATCCCTGAAGAGACTACTGGATCTTGGAGAACTTTTTATTCTTCATTAATAATAAACAAAAAGAGTGAAGCATCGAAAAGAACTAGCTCAACCTGTGAGTCACGTACATGGCAGATAAAAGATGTCTAGCTCCGAAGGTGCGAAGAGGGAGGCCCTCACCGCGGCAGAAGCTTGGGAAGTGTCCAAATCCAGCGAGTGGGATGTAAGATCGTGTTTATCGACTTAAGAGTGGATTTATGCAGGCCTCCTACTGTTAACAGCCTGGGTATGGTAGCAGGTGTGCATTCTCTATGTCATCTTAACTCCAGTGCTCCCAGCGGCTCCTTCTGGGGTGCACACGGAGACTCTCCACTCAAAAGGTAAGAGACTGGGTTCCTGCAAAGCCGAAAGCAACAAAGCAATGCCCCTTTCAAAGCACAACAGTCATCACAAGCATCCCTAATTATACACCAGGGTCTAATCAACAGACACTGTGCCCTGCAGTTGTCAGCAGGACAGGTGTGTATCAGGTGCCTAGACAGGGCCTGGTGTTTCTGCAAGCCTGGAGTTCAAAGCCATTCTCCAATGCCGTCTCTGTTAACTGAGAGCGCATGGTGACGATGAACTGGGGCTAATTTGGAAACATTCCGCTGCTTGGGAATGTGTACATCAATTCCCTTCCTCCATAATTTATACGGTGTTTTGACTGTGGGGACTCCACGATAAATAACTGAAATGAGTTCTAACAGCTCTGAGATTTAGTCTTATGCCTTCACCACTGCTTTTTATATTTCTCTGAGATAGCCCACATTCAACTTTATATGTAAACCTGAAATGGTATTCAGAAGGAGAAGAGAAAATAAAAAGGCAGTCAACAGATCTTTCATTTTGGGAATAGAAAATAAGATCATATTCAAAGTGCAGCATTTATGGTCCAGTGCTGAATACCCACTGCATGACAATTACAAGTTCACCTTTCATGGCAAAGCCATGTAGTGACATAGCTTATTGCTAGATTGGAGTGTTTAGCATGATGAAGGCATCTTTCATCTTCTCCCAGATGCAGGCTGGGTGCTCCTTTGGGGCTGTACTTCTGCCCATCGCAATGCCCCCCAGCCCTGAGAGAGACAGCTTACAAGAGGACCCGAGTCATTTACCAGAGGGCTGCGGCCGCTTAGAAGGGGGAGCGCCTAACTGGAGGCAGGTTACCTCATGGGATCACACTGTTTCAGAGACTGCCATGCTCAGCTGAATCCAAAGGGAGAGTTCACCCAGTGTTGTTTTCTGGAATCAGCCAAAAGAGGTTAATCTAACATCACCAGTATTCAGCCAATATAACTATTGGCAATACCAAAAAGACAGTTTCAGGTTGGACATGGTACATGTTAGTCACTAGGAGAAGAACACATATGGTGTAAATCAGTGATATGGTTACAATGCAAATGTACTCAAACCAGGACATTTATGGAATGGTTTTCCAGATTCCTTTAAATCAGCGCAAAATCTTAGTGTACAGATCAAAGACTGATTTTCATAGATTTGGCAAATCATCAAATGATTGATCAGTGCTGCCGCATCTTATTTCTTCAATTTATGAAACTCACAGTCCAAATCTTGCATCACTGTAAGTCCTTGCCCTTCACAATTAGCCCTAAAAGCTATTTCCCGAAGTCGTCTCCTGACTTCCCCATCCCTCTCCTCCCCTTTCTTTAGTCCTTCATGCACCCAATATCCCCGCCACATGCCTTACTCATTTAAATTCCCCAGTGAGCAGCCCACTGCGAAGCACACAGACGGCATTCCGCACATCTCTGAATGAGTATGAATGAATGACAAAATGAGGACAGCACATGGCTTTGCGATAGCTGTGTTAGATGCACGGGGGTACTTTTCACTTACTTCCCATTCTTAGGTGTGTTCCGGGCCTTTGTGGATGATGGCGAGTTGGCGCCTGGATTAATATTTGCAGAACCCCGTCTATCTTTACTATACCCACAGAAAGAATAGAAAAATATATACAACAATGACCACAGAGACAAAAAGAAATTAGTCATTTCATTTAAAGACTTTCAAGGTGCCTCTCTCTCTTTCTCTCTGGCCTGTCAACTTAGAGCATGATCTTATCCAGTGCTGCCCATCAAAGGTACTGAGAGTGGGAACCACTGGTCAAGTTCAAAGGCAGCTATTCTTTTGGTATTCAAAGCTGGAGCAGGTGCATAGCATTAATGACAGCACCACAGCCCTGGCCCCAAGGGAGGGTCTGGCCAAAAAAAAAAAAATGTATAAAAATAACTAGTCTTTACCATAAAATCCTTTCTTTCCAGTCTCTGGATTCTCTGTATTCCAAGTTCAGTTCTGAAGCTGCTGACTTTTTAGTGAAGTATGTGGAGGCCAAACGACTTCTAAAAGTCTTTGGGAGATACTATCGGATGAATTAATAATTTTCACTCATATTGTTAACATGGGAAGGCCGTGAATTCAGATATTCTTTCAGGAGAAGCACCACCTGCTTCATGAGTAATTGAATTTAAATCTCCACCTTCAATAACTCCACAGCTTATGTCAAACCCTGGAAACAATTACGAAATAAATCACTAGGAAGGTCTGCTTAATCTCATCAGGTTAATAAACGCAGACCAATTAATCACTAGAAGGTAAACAAAAAGGAATAATTGATTGGGGTCTTCTTGATTACTTTATTCTATTTTCTTTATCAAACTATTTTTACCATTATCTTCCATTCAGCTGCTCTGCCTTGAAATTATTACTTTACTTCATCCTCAGATTTCCATGGAAACCAATTCAAAGACTTTCTCGCCACTTGACGATGTGTGGAATTATTTATCCTGATTTCATCAGAGAGATTTTTTTTTTTTGCTAGTAAGATCGACGTCAGCATAACCTTTTATGAAAAGTGAAGGTAAAAAAGAAAAATGCATATCTTGGCTTTGAATGAGTATAATAGAGCCTTCCAAAGGCATAGAATATTGTCTCAGAGAGTGTCAAAGAGCTTTCTGGATATTTACGAATCTTTTAAATCCCTCAGAAATGGGTGCTTGCAAGTAGCTGTATTCAGATGTGAGGTGGGGTAAGGTGGGGGGGTCACAAAAGATATTCTGCCTAGCATCCATCAGCTTGAAGTGGCAACGTGGATGTGATTGGAACAAGAGATAATCGTAGTTTCTGGTGATTGCAAACGTAATGCTGATGTGTGTGGGCAAAGGGCTAATCAGACAGATAGCAGAAGTTCCCACAGGTAGAATTCAGTGTCCAGGAGAGCCAAAAAGCAGTTCTTCGCAGTGGGAGTCACCAAGGTGAGCCCCGAGCCTTCTGCTGGCATGGGTGACTCTGGAGAGAGTGGGCACACATTCTGTCCCAGAGGAGGTGTCAGGAGCCCGCTGAGACAAAGCACTGCGATTCCTGCACAGCATGGGGACCGTTTCCCTGTGTTGCTCACAGACTCACCAGCTCACAGGCTGCACCGGAGTTGGGGCTGAGGAACTCATGCAGCGCTGCCCCCCAACCCCCATCCATGCTGCCTTCCTAGCAAAGAACTCCATAACCGTCCCTGGGACCACACCAGCTAGCACCCTCATTCAGAACCAAGTTCAGAAACTAAATGATAATACCAAACAATTGGGCAAAAGACTGAAACCCAGAAGAATTCAAAACTGTCTCTTTCAGAAAGTTGGTGCAGTCTAATGCAGAGGATGAAATATGCTCTGTGTTGCAAAATTCAAGCAGGTCTCGATTTCCTTCCTCTACAGTCTGGCCACTGGCCACTGAGTCCGCCTCCTCCTAGCCCCTCACTGAAACAGGAGGCAGTGGGAAGCTTTGCTGGAAGATTTCTGAAACAAGGGATCTTTTTTTAATTCTTATTTTTTATTGATGTGTAGTCAGTTTACAATGTTAGTTTCATGTGTATAACAAAATGATTCAGCTACACACATATATGTACGTATATGAAACAAGGGATCTTTTGATCTTGTACACTACTAGGCTCAGAGTAGGTGGTCATTTAACACCCCCTCTCTCGAGTCACCAAGTTCAGGCATCCACGTTCTTTTGAATAAAAAAAATCCATTCCCACTGCTATATTTCCATGTCTGTGCCCAGGGTGCAAGGGTCCTTTATCATCTGCATGACAAGTGCCCCTGTTTAAGCTCAATGCAGGGCACCACAGGACATCAGGGAAAGCTGTCAGCTGGCTGTGGCAGCCTTATTTCAGTTAACTGCTCTAGAAGGGGTGGTCCTGGAGCAGTAGTCCTTTAAATGATAGGAAGAGAGACCCCTCTGACCTACTGCTAAAGCCTCTGAGTGCAGATCTGAGGGGAATGAACACAAAAGCTTTCTCAGAGAAAAATCACACACGGAAGGCGTGGCACCAAGAATGGGGTGAAAGTAATCGAATAACTCAGAATGTTTATTCCATGCAAATAGCAGATCCATTCCCAGCAGCAAAATGTTTCTCAGAGTTGGGGAGGGGCCAGCAGAACTGTGTCAGTCTTGGGTCCTAGAAGTTTAATTTTGTAGCTATACTGTTGTATATAGAAAGGCTTACACCGAGGGAAAAGAGTCATCCTTCCCCGACAAGTTTCCAGGCTGAGTAGGTAAGTCTGGACAAGATGCTCTAATTCTTACACTTTGAGCCAGAAAGACCCTGAGTTTTTCAGAAGTGCTCCATGAGAGAGAAAGGAAAAAAGAATCCTGCAACTGCAGACTGGGAGCCTCAGAGACTGGAAAAATGTGGGTTAAGGACCCAAAGATTAAGATGCTGTCATGGAACCTAGCCACGGAAAGAAACATCCCAGTAAGCCCAGGGACTGAGAGGCATAAGCTTTTCAGAGATGTGGATGATAATTTGGGGTATATGAGATTGGGGTTGCTGCCTGGAATTAGAGCTCGTTTCCAACCTACACATCGGAAACAGGCCCACCTCAGTTGTTATTACGTTGTCTGTCTCTAGACCACTCGGCAGCCTTCTTTCATCTCCTCTCTGGGCTGCAATCTTCAAGGCTAAAATGACAGAGGGCAGGAGTTCCGGCCTCTCCCTCATCTCAGGAGGAGCTGTCTTCTTCTGAGGATAAGATTCTTTCCTCCCTCCCAGGCCAGCTTCATCAAAAGCCTAGGAACACAATTCCAGGTGAGCTGCTGAGACGAAAATTTAATGAACACCAGGACTCCTTCTGTCTGCTTGGTCGGCTGTCTGTCTGCATGTATCAAGTAAGCCATTTTCCACAGGCTCCACAAATGTCTCCAACACCAGAAAAGTGGGCAAAACCCCCGAAACCTTGCCGTATTAGGCACATCGTATTCAGGTGGGAAAACTGACTCACCCAACTCTTCAGCATTTACAAAGTGTTTCTGATTGAATAATTTGACGCTGAAACGGCATCCAGCGTACTTAACCCAAAAAGGCAATCAGATTCACCCCAATCTGGATTTTTCTCTTAGGTCAGAGAGGTACTTGACGGAGAAGAACCTCGCAATTTCAAACACCCTCAACTCCCTTTCTTGATGGGTGGCGTACAGAAACTTCTGCATTTCCCATGGTACTTTGTAAGCTCTTTTTTGGAAATAATTCATCTCAGACCCATGAAAAATAGCTGTGCTGCTCTAACGACAACAGCAGTGAAGTTTGAAAAATTAATTTTCAGGGTCCTAGGAAATTGAAATAGTATTTCAGAAGAGAGAGTTGGGCTGTAATACTTATTGTCTACATATCTTTTATTTGGTACTTAGCATGTGGTGCTTGTCATGTTGTTTATATTTCATTGTTTATCTCCAACTAGCTCTTTTTTTAAAATTGAAGTATGGTTGATTTACAACGTTGTGTTAATTTCTGGTGTATGGCATAGTGATTCAGTTATACATATATATGTTTTCTATGTCTGTGAGTCTATTTCTGTTTTGTAAATAAGTTCATTTGTGTCCTTTCTTTTTTAGATTCCACATATAAGTGATATCATATGGCATTTTTCTTTCTCTTTCTGGCTCACTTTACTTAGAATGATAATCTCTAGGTCCATCCATGTTGCTGCAAATGGCAGTATTTCCAACTAGCTCTTAAGAGGGTGCTCCAAAAAATATCTGTTGAACAAATAAATGAAAAGGCTGCATTTTGGCTCAGTGGAAAGGAGTGCTGGGATTGATTATCGATGTCTGGCACCAGTGTGAGTGAAGGAAGGGATGACACACATTTCATATATTTTCTGTCCCTAAAGAAGAATGGTCTGGGAAAATTGGATTCCAGTCCCTGATGGTTGATCATCAGGTGGATCACAAAGACAGGTGAGCTTAGAAAGGATGCTCAAGCATGGTTGGCTAGTGCCGCTGGATGACAGAGTCTGTTGCATTTGTACAGCTTTTGGTGTTTTTCCAGCATGCGTTCTTGTAAGTGGTAACAGAGATGAAACTCAAGCTATCGTTAACAGGTTACTTCAAGTCTCTCTGGGGAAATGGTAGCTACTCTTTGCTCCCTAGAAATGACTGTCAGCTCCTTAAAGCTGCCAGGATATGGAAATGTACTTAAAAATATAGACTCTACCAGGGATAGAAGCTCATCTAATCTGCTCCCCAACAGGTGCTTGAGTCCCCTCGACAACACATCAATCCACCAAGTGGTTGTCTTTGAAGGCTTTTAAATCACGATTGCTTCCCCGTGAAAGCCTGCTTTTCTCTTTTCTAAGAGGCTCACATGTCTGAAGTATTTTTCCTCTTGTTCTGTGACTGAACTAGACAGCTCTTCAAATATTGATTTCCTTTAATTAGAGCTGATGAGTCTTCTTTATTTCATTTTTCTGTCTTGCTAGGTTATATCCTATGTGCTTTTCTTTCTTTGCTCCAAACTGTTTCATTTTCTTCTACCCACGTCTACACAAGAGTCCATGCCGCTTGAAGCATCCTGGTCCCAGGCTCTGTGATTCCTCTTAATCATCAAGCAAAGAAAGTTCCATCCACTGAAATGTGCTTTCCTTTCGCGTCCTTCCCTAGTTTCCCTTTGCTTAACTGTGGATGATGACTGAGGGTATTTAAAGGAGAAGAGAAAAGCTCATCTTCATTGCGATGAAGCCCAGTATGGCTTGGATCTCTCTGAAACAACCTCAGATGTTCAAAGCATTTACTCAGGAATCTTGAGTTCTAATCTTGGCTGCCAGCAAGGCATATAACTTCCTTCTGTCTGAGGATTCTCATCTCTAAAGCAGAGGGCATTCAACTGATCAGGTAAACCATTCACACAGAAGCTCACAATTACTTTGTAATTGCAGCGTTCTTGGGAAAGGCAGCTGGGACCCTCGCGTTATCTTGCCCTCTCCCCTTCCATTAACTTTTCACTCTAACAACTCACCCCAGGGCATCGGGAATGGGAGCAGTGAGCGTATTGATTATTGTTGCTGTTTTGCTCTTTTCACCCCCTGGCACATGCCGTTTTTGCCCAGGGAAGGCGGTCACATCCCTGAATGCCTCATTGGGGTCAAGAAAGAACACAAGTCAGT
This sequence comes from Camelus ferus, assembly GCF_009834535.1. NCBI lineage: Eukaryota > Metazoa > Chordata > Mammalia > Artiodactyla > Camelidae > Camelus > Camelus ferus. The sequence continues at coordinate 87,677,081 of NC_045732.1, read as the reverse complement.
TCCTAAATTATATTATTTTCCCATTTCGGCTGGCTATTCACTTATGTCTTTACCAAGAGCTTGGATGCTGGCTACAGACTAGCAGAGGCCACTAGAACTGTATCTTAGCACTAAAGCGGTCACATCTAGCCCTGAACTCCTCCATCCAATGGGGGATTGAGAAGCAAAAAAAAAAATTGTAGTTCTGGTATAGGAAAACAGAGGTGCCAGTGAAAGAGACACACCAGTTGGGAGAGGGACCTGGACTCGAAGAGAAGGTGATGGATTTGTTCGGGAGCACAGCGAGTTGGGGTGTTGATGGATGGTGTCCAGCAGGCAGTTAGAGAGACAGCACTGAAGCTCAGGAAGCAAGACAGGGTCAGACGTACAGTCAGTGCTCCGAAGTGGGAGTCAAAGCTGTGAGATCAGCAGGGACTCTGATGGGACAGTGATCCGTTGTGATGAACGAGTGGATGTTTTGGGCGGGGGACAGCCTGTGCTGGCATCTGCTTTCTTCTACTCCAGTTTATGATGATTTACAAGTGGGTTACAAGCCTTATATCCCAGAGTCCGAAGTCAGAGAGCCTGAGCCAAAGAACTTAGCCGTGCAGAGTTCAATGCTAAGGTTAGTGAGGGAAAGTGCAGGCCTCAAGCCTTTTGCAGGCCAGTGACTATTTTCATCCCATGCCCACAGCCTTCTTCTCCCCATCCTCCTCGCCCGGCCAGATTGCTTACAGGGAGTATCGCAAAGTACATTGCCCACTGCTGCTGTCACTTTGGTGTCTGGAAGGCAGCCTGGTGGAGAAGCAAGCATGAGCTTTAAACTCTGGCTTCCCTGGAAGCTAACATCCCTTCCTTTTTGCTCCACTTTTCCAAGGACTAACCATATGTCGGGGGCTGTAGCTCCGATCATGCTAAAATCCACTCCTATTTTTCGGCATAATTCCCTTTCCTTCTCCCGTTCTCAGTCTTTGCACCCACCAGCTGGCACCCCAAGTCACCCTGCCCGAGCATCCTGAGTAGTACAAGGATGACACAACTAGTAAATTCACCCCAGCCGGGGGGAGGGATCTGCCTGCCTGGGAGCCAATCGAGGGCTTTGCCCCTGAGAGCTAAAGTATCCCAGGCTTCCTGAGTGGAGCTGAGTTCAGGAGGGCAGTGTTGCAGCGTTTAAGGAAATTGGCCATTACCTTTCCCAAACTGAGGCAAGCCTTGGCCTTTAGCTCTCGGTCTGTACTTAACCTCTCAGTTTCCTCATCTGCTCGTTCTACTTCTTAATGCCACAGCATAGTTTCGAAAATTATAAAACATTAAAGAATGGATTCACTGAAAAACCTTGTGTCTTTTCTGTGTGCCCTTCATGGAGCTGGGCCCTAGGGGTGCATGGATAAGTGGAACAAAGTTCCGGCCCTCAGGCAGCCCAAAGGCACGGCAGGAGGCGAGCATGTTCACAGAAAGAAAACAACACCATGTGCCAAATGGGACAAAGCAAGTGTGAAAGGGACTAGGGAAATAAACCAGGGAGCAACCGCCTATGCTTAGGGCCATCAGGGTAAAGCTGAATTACTATTATGAAAATGATGATTTTTTGATTTGCATTAAAAATTATAAATCAGAAAATAAAACCTAGGTTATGAGAATTTTCACAAAATAGAATGAAATTATGCCTTTCATTAGTCTGAAACACATCTCCCGACAGTGGCTCATAGACGTCATCAGACATCAGAGTCTCCTGGAGAACTTGTGAAACAGCTAGCTGGGCTCTACCCCCAGCGTCTCTGATTCAGCAGTTCTAGGAAGTGGGGCTGGAACTCACACGTCTACCAAGTTCCCAGGTGAGGCGGATGCTGCCGGGCTGGGGCGCACACTTGGAGAACCACTGCCTCACAAGAAGTGCCCAGCCACCCTCAGGGGCAACTGAGGGATCTCAATCCGCCACATCCATGGCCCTGGCTTTCTAGACAACACACTTAGAACGTGCTGGATGAAATGCGTCCCCCTGGACTGCTCCAGAGTCCGGAAAGAGGCGGAAGCAAAGGGCTGCCAACACCAATCTCTGGAGAAGCTCCTCTTTCCCGAGGAAGCGGCACTTACTGCGAACACCACAGAGTGGAGCTCAGACAGGTGAGACAAAAATTGGATCTGACAGCATTAATTGAGCTTGAAGTTCTATTTACTGAAAATGATCTGGCATAATGAAAAATTCACAACTGGAGCCTAGTGGATGAACATTAGACATTAGGGAGTCCCCAGAGTAAGCCAGAAAAGTCTCAGTGAACTTTTAGGAAAAGCCAGAGAGGCCACCTGCTGTGGCAGGGATTAGCACACTGAGAAAAAAGAAGACTAAGTTGTTGTGCTTGGAAGTACGATTCTGACTTTATACTTCAGAATGACATGAACCCAGGGTGTCAGGGGCGGGGAGGGGGCAGGAACTGATCATTTATTCATTTCCTTTTCTCTTTGTTTTTACTTCCTACTAAGTATGTTCTTAGGGGATTTTCAAGAACGTCCACTCTGCCTGCACACTATTTATTAAATTCTTTGATGATGAAGGCAAATTGTGTTCCTATCTGTTCATAAAGTTTCTGAGAACATCTGTCCTATAGGTTTCCAGCACCTGCTGACTGACAAGCATCCTGATAAATTTGGCTTCTAACATACGTTTGTTGAATTGAACAGACTGACTAACGCATATTAGCTTAGAGGTTTAATAACAGAGTCATGTGCCTTTGGTTTTTTTTGTTCAAATGACTATGCCAGACCACACTGTATGCCTAAAAAAGGAGACAGCCTACCACAGTGCCATTTCTGGGTCCCAATGCTCACAAATAGGAAACTTTTCATAGAATAAAACCAGTGGTCAGCCACTTTGGGGAACGGCTTTGCCAATGAACTGAAGGCAACTCTGAAGTTGTGGAAAGAGCGTGGGCACCAGAAGCAAGCAGAACTGGGTCACACTCTATAATAGCTGGAGAATCTTGAACAAGTTGGGTGATGGAGGCGGGGTAGGTCCTGCCTAACCAAGGTCTCTGGTCTTAATGCTGGGGACTCAGGGCACCAATTCTCTAGCTACATGTTGGTGTCCAAAGCCAGGAGCATTCAACTGTATTTCTGTTGCTGAACTCCACATCTTCAGTGCTTTCTAAGGGAGTGAATGTATTCAAGATTTGAAAATGCAGCTGGCTCCTTACAAATAAAGTAGAAGGGCCAGGTCAACAAGGTGTTGACAATGCTTTTTGGGGCAGTAAGGAAAGAAAAGTTCTCTCAGCTATGCTCCCGTGGTCTCTTAACAGCACTGAGCTTCTAAACCGGAGGTTTTCACACTTTTCATTTATTTTAAGAGGCACAGTTAAAACTTGAAAATATTTTCATTTTCAAACTGCTCAAGCATCATGCCTTCACATATCAACTGCCTGTCTGAATGGATGCTGTTTCTAGGTCGGGGCTCCTCTGCGAACATTATCTGCCCCACGATGCGTGGAGATTACTTCTACTTCCCTTTTCTGAATGAAACCCAATAATCCGCTTCTTTCTGTTGTTTTCCAATTTGAAAATCTGAGCATTGTTTTACTGTGTATGTTCATGGAAGATTAAAATACTGAAAATTCATGGAAACAAAACAAATCTTGTTCTGTCTCACCCATTAATCACTGGTAAATGCTAGGCCCTTGTATAATTTATAACAATATACTTCTTTCCACGATTATGAGTTTTTAATGACAGTCTAGTCTAACACAGAACACTTAGCTAAGCCAAATATTAAGGCTCTTTATTGACTCTATCCTGCCCCAGGCAAGGGAAAGACTCAGAAATAGGGAGCTAAAAGGGTCCTTAGTGATAGGAAAGTGAGGTCCAGAGAAGAGAATGGATGTATCTAAGGGAGGCATCCAAGGATGGATGGAGTTAATGACAGAACTTGGCTGGCAACTAGCAAACAGGGCCAGAGCCCCACAGAATACAGAAGAAGGCAGGAAGGTTTGGAACCAAAGAAGAGGTAACATGAATGAACTGTGGCTCCATTTGCCAAAATAAGTAGGTCAGGAAGTGGGGGGGGGGGCTTTAGAAGGAGGCTAGTTTGCAGAAGGAGATGAGAGGTTCAGTTTGGGGTTATGTTGAGTTTTATGCACCTGTGGGACACGAACTGAGAATGCGATATATGGATGCAAAGCTTAGCTACAGACAGACATCTCAGCTGAAGAGAGGATACAGGGAGAGTGTGTTGGATGAGGAAAGAAGAGTCTGGGAAGAAGATGAAGAAGGACAAGCAAGAGTGGAGCAAGGGGGCTCACGTGAGCCCAGGGAGAAAGCTGGATCTGGGAGCATGAATACCGCAATCATAAGAGACTCCTCTGCTGATTGTAAGATGGTTTCCTGTCTTGGGTTTCCAACAGCTACATGTTGCTTTCTCCTAGCGCGTTTTTCTGATTAGCTGTGGTATTTCATCAGTCATGCTGGCGTTTGTCATGCCAAGAGTGTTTGATAGAGGATAAGGCTTCTTGATCACAAGAAACCTGTTCTCATCAATTCCTGGAAAAGACAATCTGAAGTATGCTGAAGGAAGCATCCTGGGCCATACAAATCCATAATTACAGGCTTCTAATATTATTTTTTCAGTCTGGCCTGATTTATTGAAACAAAGGTCAATAAAACAAGAGACTGTTTTGGTGCCTAAACAAGATGAAACAATGATACTAACGTTTATGCAAATATGGTTATAATCTCCCAAAGAAAGAACTAGTCTGCTTTTCATTATTGTGCCTGTTGTTTGCTTCCTCTATTATGTACAAAATCAGAAACGGGCCTTACTGCTCTCCCCCGACTTTAAAACTTTCAGAAAATCTTGGCTCTGGAATAATCAGAATTCAAGTCAGCCGTATGCCAAGACCCACTTGCTGGGCACTTGGGAAGTTCTGGGCTTCCTGAGAGACAAGATCTCATCTCTGTCACCTCTTATAAGATAGGTTCTGTGCATCAAAATAATGGCCCTCAGGTGCTCCCCAGCCACTAAACAACTTCCTATTAATAAATTCTTTAAACTGGGTGTCCCTACATTTCTCTAGCGCAAACACTGAAATCACAATGCAAGATCTCACTGTCTGGGAGTACTTCTTGGCTTAAGGAAAATGGAGACTGGAGAGAGAGAAAACTACAGTGATAAAAATGTGAAAGGCACAAACGAAACTCATCACCATGAAAGTCTAAGTGAAATAAAGAACAAAGTTCTTGTGAAAAATGTCCTCATTACTGGCAGGGAGCAGATCCTACTATGCGAAGACCCTGCCCTCAACCTATGTGAGAAAATGACTGCTCTCTGTTATTGACGCTGTCTATGAGGGATGCCCTGAATGTTAAACCATATTAAATCACTTCCAGATCCCTCACAACCGGGGATAGATGGGTCAGGACATCCCAGCGATGAGTTGTAAAGAATGACTCTGTGTGAGAGAGGCAGATAACTTAAGCTGCGAAGGGCTAGAACCTTCACTGGGGCTCAAGAATGTCAGTTCATCATTATGCCCTTGGGAAGTAGACCAGTTCTTCAGGGCGCATCTGGAAGGAGTTGGGGAGGGGCAGGCGGGAAATCAGGAAGTAACGTGGAAGATTCCAACCAGGGAAAGCAGAGTTGACATTTCAAGGGAAACAAGATGGTATTTATCTTGGGGAAACCCAGAACCGGGAGGAGAGGCACTCAGATAGAGGCATACAAGGGATATAAACCATTCTTTGTGGTTCAGGAGCAAAAGAAATGTGCTTTTAAAAGCTGTTCAATGCTTCTCCTGGGATTCTTAGAACGATGGCTTTTGTGAACCCCATCTACTCTATGCTAATTGTTTTCCTTTTTGTTTTTCTCAGCATGGTTTCAGTCTCAGCTTGTCTAGGGCTTATGGGAGGGCAGTTCAGCATTAAAGTTCCAGAAACTCAAGAGGGAGCTGAAACCCCAGAGGGGAAGTGTGACCCTCTTACTATTGAAAAGTTTTGCCCTTGTTTCTTCCTTTGAATTTCCCGTAGGGGCTCCTGCTCCACTCAGCCCTTGGAGGCCTGGGTAGGACTTTTGTTTAAATTAAGGGGACGTGTCCTTTACCACCTGCTTGCCAGGATGTCAAACTCAGCCAGACTTTGTCAAGGCACATTGTCCAACTGCCCATGGCTCTAAAGAAAGGTCATCCATGGCCTGTGTGAGACCATGAACTCCAGCGAGCCAACAACTTGGAGGCCTAGGCCCTGACCCATCCAATTTTGGTTTCTGGGCACATTACAGAGTCTTTTTTTTTCTCCTGGACAACATCTCTTCTGGAGCAGAATGTCCCCTTCAAAAAATGAGCAGTTAGAGCAGAGTCAATTTTTAATTCTGTCAAGTGATGGCCACAAACTGAAAGTCAAGTAAAGTAGCAATGAAGGCTATCCTATCAGCAGTCATTGCCCGCAGGTCAGCAGTCTGCGTGCTGAAAGGTTCTGGTCTAAGTGGAAATTTCCTTCTTGGCAGTTCTATAAAACTGGGTCTAGAGATAAGAATAAATACAGAGAGGTTCATGCTACTCTATGCACCCCACCACTTTTTCTGATATTTGGAGGCATCTAGAAATTACAATGAAAAATTTATACAGGGAAAAAGCATCAAATCTAGTGTGAAAAGAGGGGCTGTGACTAACAGAAACATAGCGTATTGCAAGGAGCACAAGGTCAGAGCTAGGAGCACGGGCCAGGGAGAATGTAGTGGGTGTTGGACCGTCACAGGCTGGGCCACTGAAGTACTTGCTGTAATTTACAATCCACCATGACCCCAAAAGAGAGGTAGCTTATCCTAAAGCACACCTATAATGTGACCCTAGGGAAAAAAAATGAGATCAATAAAAATATTTTTTAAAGGGAAAAGACTTGTTCTCAAAAGCTTGGCCTGCAGGATTACTGAAATTGAGTGCCAGAGTTAGCTCTGAATTTCCTAGCAACCAAGGCCACAAGGGAGACAAGCTGGGTAAGAGCGCTCTCAACTTGTGAGAAAAAGGAAGGCCTCATTTTGTCAGGAGAGTCAAAAGTATCCCTGGTGCTGGGTCTAAGAAGCACAGATTTTTCTGGACATGCAACAGCATTCTCCACAGGATAGTGTCTTTTTTTTTTTAATCTAAGTATAGTCGCTTTACAATGTTGAGTTAATTTCTGGTATACAGCATAGTGATTCAGTTATACATATATATATATGTATATATATATATATATATTGTTTTTCATTATAGGCCATTACAAGGTATTGAATAGAGTTCCCTGTGTTATACAGTAGGACCTTGTCATTTATCTACTTTATGTATAGTAGTTAGTGTGTATATATATATATATATACACACTTTTAAAAAAATTGAGTGGCATATAATTTCCACACTACAAAAATTCATCCATGTTTAGCAGCTGAAGACACCCCATTAGAAGGTAAGCCAGTGGCAACAACCTGCAGGCAGCTAAGCTAATGTGGTGTAGGTGCAGCCTTCCTGGTGATCTAAGCTGATACTGGGGAAGAGGGTGGAAATCCTACAGGCATGCATTTGAACAAGGACCCTAAACAAATGATTCCCCAAACCACCCGCTCATTGGACTTCAGAAAGGATTGATCCCATTGGGTCGTCTTGTGTCAGTGGCCTTGGGACTTTCCTCCCCCAGCACAGCTCATGTGCCTGGATCCTGTCCCCACATCAGCAGTTGTATCTGCTGTTGACATCGTTTTGGGAGCTAGGGGGACTGGGCCCAAAACTGCAGAGAAGCGCTTCTCCCAATTTCCCTTGTGCTTCTTTCTAGTTCTTTGTTCAGGGCCCCTGGGGCATTGCTCTCCTGTCAAACTCTATCACGCATTCTCTTTTATCATCACTTGCTCCTTCTAGTGGCAATTCTTCCACGCCTCCTCTCAGTTCCTCGGGGCAGGGCACTGGCTCATCACCTGAACTGCAAAGCCGATGACTTGATGCTCTTTGCAGGCTCAGAGACCACTTTTTTTTTCTTTCTTGCCCAAGGAACGGAGTAAGGAAATGGGTATGTTTCCAGAAATGTATACTCAGTTTTAATCAAAGAGGACAGAAAAAGGCACCAGGGCAAACAAAAAGGCTCCCTCTTTAAACCTTAACAAATTAAAACCCACATTCATTAATTCTTTGGCCTTTTAATTGTTCCTGGATTAAATATACTGAGGTGACTTTTCATTCCAGCCCAGGTTGTCACAAGCTCAATAATTCACTTAGGGAATTCTGACATCACATATTTGGCCCTGCCTGGCCAGGAAGTCAAAAGGAGTAATTCATTAGCAAGTAAGAGGTATTAATTAGGCTTTCATAAATTTACACTCAGGAAAGATGCTACCTCCATCCAGATTGTTGGAAGGAGAAACCAGGCTCAGAGTTACTTGGCAAATGAGGAGTCAGTCAATGTAGACGGTGTGACAAAGTCTTGAAAAAGATCTTGAGCAAGCCTACCGGGGCCCATGTTATACCCCATGCATGCTGGTCCTCTTAAAGTCGTCGCCTGAAGACGATGTATACAGATTCCAAAGATGCTGTTGGCATTTTCATGTCTAGAGCTCTTCCCTGGGAACTCTCTTCGCAGACAGTTATGAGAAATATCATTCATGACTGTGGAGTCACACTTCACTTTTGGCCCTAACCATAAGACTCAGCTTGAGCATCCAATTAGTACATCATAATTACCTTCTGATGACATTCGACTGATTCCAAAAACCCTCAAAGGACAAAGATGTGTCCTTCACTGAGCAGAGTCAAGAGAACATACTACAGCTGTCGAACGTAGTAACCAATGCAGCTGCACGGAAAGCTTGGTTCTGTTGAAGAAACTGGCACCTTTTTCCATTTATTAGTCCTGCTCTGTTTGTTCAAAATAAAACCATTCCATTCTTTAACTCACATCTAGTGCTCTGGCTTCATTCTCCTTTTGATTAGGAATAAATCCTAATATCAGCAGTCGGAGAAAATATTTTGAAAATATTTTGGTTTTCTTTGTGGGTAAAGATGAAAGAACCAGGTACCAAGCTGAAATACCCCCCTTTTTTAGCGCCTCCCAACACAAGACCTTTCACTGACTTCTGTATTGGAAACAGTTCTGCTGGTGCATAAGGAAATAGATTCCTACCTCAGTCCCTTCAAAGTGCCATGAAACTAACGTTATTTAAAAGCTCACAGCAAAAAAAAAAATGTGACAATGAATATATGTATGTTCATGTATAACTGAAAAATTGTGCTCCACACTGGAATTTGACACAACATTGTAAAATGACTATAACTCAATAAAAAAAAAAGTTAAATAAATAAATAAATAAATAAATAAATGCACATGAACTATCCTAACCAGTCAGACAAAACCAGGGAGGGGCAGGAGTTTGAAGACTAATGCAGAGTTTTAGACTGCCGAATGAGAACGTAAATCACAGCTCTCACTAATTAAAACTTTGGCCCTTTGATTGCTCCTGGATTAAGTTCCCCGGGGTGATTTTTCATCCCTGCCTGGGTTGACACAAGCCCAATAATTCACTCTGACATTCTGACGTCACCTGCTTGGCTCTGTTTGTCTATGCAGTCAAGAGAAGTATCTCATTAGGGAGTGAGAGGTATTCATTAGACTTTTATAAATAGCGACGGTGAGTGATGCTAGCTTAGATTTCAGTGGATTGTTGAGAAGAGCACCATGTGGACAGTTGGAGAACAGGGGTTCTTGTTCTAAAGCATCACACCAATCCTTCAATTGATTGGTATGCCTCAGTTCACACAACTGAAAAACGGGGTAAAACAAGGCAGTCTCGCTACCTGACTGTCCAGAATAATGATGCTGAGAAATGGAAACAGTCAAATTATAATAATTTAATTATTTCTTAATTGATTCAAGGTGACAGTTCTGGTTTTCTACTCGTTAGAGCAGTCTCAGCCTTATTGTACAAGTTCACAGCTCTCATCTACTGCTGTTTCAACAACAACCCACTTACCACCTGCTACAGGCAAAGCTCTAGTAATACGAAAATACTATGTGCTCTCTACTCTCAAAGAAATGACTGAATTGTAATAGTAAGTTCTAGGACACTCCAATGAACCCTCTTCCTTGCCCCTTGCAGCTCAGTCACGGTACATTTAGGAGCAAGAAAGGAATAATTAGTTCACAATAGTCAGGCTTTGGGCATCCTTTATACACCAAGAGAAGTCCTCTGTTGTGCCTGCTGTATTTGGGCTTAAGTGCTGCCATGTTTGTTTAAGCAAGCCTCCTTATCTCATAGTGTTGCTGGGCTTAATGAAAGCCCTTGCTGAATAAACAATCATACCTAGAGGCAATGTGAACCTCTGGGCCCGTGAAAGGCACTCTTCTGTTGCAGGTGGGGGGGAATCAATGGAGTGTGATGGCTGAGGGATCAATACTTCTCTGAATGAATTCCATCGTAAGCGACACCCCTTTGGGATATGGAAGGGGAAGCGCCGACAGGAAATCATTCACGGTTATCAACTGAACCACAGCATCTCGAATGTTCAGGTGAAACACTTGGAATGTAAACCAGCGGTCATACAAGAAACCATTACAAATTTGTAACCTGTCCAGACAGAAGACACCGAGAATTGGACATTTCCTCATAATCCTCATACAAATCTTCAGTCAGGTAACCAGACCCATCAGCAGACAGCTTCCCTGTGATCCCAGAGAAGCCTTCAGAAATACACATTCAAGCTGCTTCTAATGCTTGTAGCAGAGGATAAAAGCCAGGGGGTGGGGGTGGGGGAACCTTTCTCCTAGACTTCACAGGAGCTAAAAGCAAGGGAGCTAGAGAAACCTATGGAAAATGGCAAGATCTCCAAAATAAAGTGTAATTGGAAATGTAAGGTCATAACTGTATGAAATTATTTCTTAGAAATATAAGAAACTAATGGGAAAATTACAGAGTACAGTCCTCAAAGTAATCTAGTTCCAAGAGGCAGTGATGGAAATGGGAGGCTGAAAGGCCGTGGACCCTCCCTGCTAGGAGAATAAATCTCAACTAGGCACAGACTCCATCCTCTTCTCTTAGCTCTAAGCTGCTTGGGAAAGAGGTAAAAAGCAGAAAACTGCTTGAACTGCATGGCTTCAGCGACAGATAATCAATGCAAAATATGCCTTTAAACTGCATGAGAAATGATTCAGAGGGTGGATGTTCCAACATGCATAATGTGCCTTTCTGACCTTCCAGTGCTGATTCTCAGCCCCTTCATTTACCTCCTCAGTCTCTGTCCCAAGCCAGGACCATCCTTAGTGACGAGACCCAGGAAAAAGCTTTAGGTGAGTATTTAAATTCCTGCTTGAATTCCATTATTCCAAAACACCCTTGGGAAGCCCAGCTCTGTATGGCATTTTGGTGGGAGATGCCACAACACATAGACGAGTAATTAGCCAGAAAATCGGGACAAATAACTGCCTGTCCCCACAACCTACCCAATAGCAGAGCTGTTGCTATAGAGGTGTTAGCACCTACAGTTTTTTTTTTTAAGTCAAATTGCTGACTTAACCATTCAGGCTTAAGCTTCAGCTAATCGATAGGAAATGTGTCCTCACAGGGCCCGCAGACCCCGAATTGCTGGCTGCTCACTATATGAAGCAGGTCATTACAAAGCACAAATGATAACATTTCCTCTTAATCTCATTTAGAATTATTAGGAAACGATATTACATTTTAGAAAATTTATACATCTCGTGTACTTCATGAATACAATTTATAGTTTAGACAGTAAGCACAAGATCCCATTTTTCTACTTTGATTCTAAAAGCATGGTGGTTAACAGTGCAATTCAGGGAATGAAGTTTTATTGGACCAGAGTGTCCCAGTGTCTAAACTCCCCTCTGGTGAAGACCTGGGGCCCATAGGAAGTTATTTAACTCTTTCAGATCAGGAAGCTACTTCCTTTTAAAGCAGGAGTTCACAAAAGTTTTCTGTAAAGGGCCGGATAGTCGATATTTTGGGATTTGGAGACTCTGCCATTGCAGACATACGTGGCTACATTCCAACAAAACTTTCTTTATAGACATTGGAAGGTGAATTTCATATCATTTGGAAGTGTCACAAAATATTTTTCTTAATTTTTAAAAAGCCATTTGAAATAAAAACCATTCTGGGCTCACAGGCCAGGAAAAAAACACGCAATGGACTGGACTTGGCTTGGAGGCTGGAATTTGCTGACCTCTGATGTAAAACCCAAATCAGCAACTTCCCTGGGAAATTGAAAGAGTCTTCAGTTTCTCAAAGTCCTAACTTCTAATCAGAACGATTTAAGGGCTTTATGTTCAAAGCTCAGCAGTTTACTGCTGTGAATGTGTGAGTTTGGGAAAAAGAGACATCATTTTTGTAAGTTCCAGTCTCAGACAGAGGTTTCTCCTCAGCCTCTCCCCTCCTCCTTTTCTCAGCCCCTTGCCTTTACCTCCTCTCGTTCTTTCATTTTTTTTTTTTCCAGGAACCACGATTTCTTTTTGTGTCTTTAGAACTGAAGAGTGGTATCTGGAAACTCATTACCAGTATTTATTCCTGACCTAGAATCTTCCACTGCCGTGCCTCCTAGAACTGCCCACTGTACTTAAGTCCATTCCAATTCTGCGGTAGTTTTACTTCAACACAGGATGTTTTCACATTTTTATTCATACATCCTTTCGGAAATGACAAGAACATAAAGTAAAACCTTTCTCAGTCCTCTTTTCTTTTCTTTTTTAAAAGGAATTCAAACTCTTTGAGAAAACAGATCCCGTCTACAACACATCGTCATTTATAATGCCACCAGTAAAGCCATCGACAACACTAGTAGTTACACTAAAGATGCTATGATGAAAAGCACTGCGCAAACTGTAAAGTGCTACATGCAAGTGTTAACTACTGTCGGTGGTATTAGCATGCCAAGTGTCAAGGATGCAAACTTGTCAATGTGAATTTCTGTGAAAGGCCAGTGTTATCACTGGGCTACTAGAATTGTTTCCAAGAGGCAAATGAAGGGCTGCTCTTATCTAAAGTGCAACACCTGGGTTATAAACTCGATTACAGCTCTGTTTCTGCTGATGACTAGCTGAGGACAAAGGGCAGGTCACCTAACTTTCAGGAGCCTTCGTCCTTATTTTGTAATACGGACGTGTTTGGAAAGATTCTTAAAGATCCTTTCATGTTACGGTTTCTAAGCATCTTGAGTTGGAAATGATGGCAGAGAAAGAAAGTGAAGCTTGCTACCTCTGCATGTCAGAGAAATGAGCAAATAAACATCTCAAGCGGCTCCTGTCTGGTTGTCGCTGGGCATGATGGGAACCGAGGGGGCACCTCCCTGGCACAGTCATTTGCTTCATGTGACCTGACCGTCTCGTAGCTGCCAGTCTTTCCAAAACGAAATTTAGATCTTACTGAGAATTTATGACTATTTATTACATGTCTGAAAGGTTAAGCACTAGAGGCTTTCTTTCAGACAAGAGAAAGTCAATAAGCCCTAAGGTGGTTTTACAGAAATACGTATCTCTACGAGCTGCAGTATTTGAATGCCTTTGGCCTGGAATAAACCCCTTCAGGACAAAAACTACTTCCAACAAATCATTCAGACAGCAACCGTCTCTGAGAGTTTTTTTCCCTTTAACTCTTCTTCATCTTGAACTCCAGGCAGTTTCTCCTCCGTTCTCTTCCCCTCTACTAGGCGAATCTTAATAAGTTGCATATTTTTAACAGTTCCATGCTCCCTGGCTGTCTCGTCTTAGTCTGACAAGGTCCAGCATGAGCGCTCCATATGTGAGGGCTAACGGGGCCTTGGGGCTGCCAGGCATGGCTCTCAAATTTGTACACAGCTCGCAAGCACTGCCTAAAACCCACGGGCAGATAAACAACAGGAGAAGCATGTGTTTTCAGATTTGTTCCCTGGGCTGGGGGGAGCAGGGGAAGCTGGTTGTTTATAGAACAATTCATGGTTACAATTTTCAATGGTTGATTGCTTGATTTCTTAATCCAGCGCCTAATCACAGATCAAACACAGGTTCCAATAATGAAGTAATTTTAGGCGTGATTACAAACAGTCTCCTACTGAGGGCTTTCGCCTTGGAACAAGGAGCTCTCATCCCATGCTCAACGTAGCATGGACCAGAAGAGTGATGGCACTGCAGCTCTTCTGCCCAGGCAGGAAAGGCGTCTGGACCAGGACAGTGCCTTCTTTCCCACTGTGTTTGTCTCGGTGTGGTCAGTACAGTAATGGTGGGGAAACAGTCGTAAGGACCACAGCATCAACGCACTCCCTTCCCCCGCCAGCTCTTGTGCCAATATTATCTTTGGACAAAACAGCTATTTCGCCCCTCCCGTGCTTGGCTCCTTCCTGCCTCCCAGGTCAGATCTGCACCTCAGCAGGGACCCTTCGTGACGAAACCCAGCCCTTACACGTCTTCTAAACACCACACAACTGCCCTGCCCAGACCTTCCATGCTTGTCTTTGCTTCTGGGCTTTAACAAAGCTGCTTCCTCTGCCTGGACCGTCCTGCCCCATCACCTCCTCCCAGCAAACTCCTGCTTCTCTCTAAAAACCTACAGTCATTGCCTTTTCTGTTGTGTAGGCTTCTCCACAGCCCTGGGCAACAGCAATCCCTTCCTCTTGGCTCCATTTTGTTCAGATCTGATTATATCACATTGGATCATAAGATTTCTCTACACATTTCTCTTTATTTCCACCCTTTGTGGATTGTGGGCTTTTTGAGGGTAGGTGGACTGTGTTTCATCTCAGCGTTTCCCCCACCTCCTTCACATACAGGTCAGTTGGCACTCAGCAAATGTTTGCTGAATGAATCTGGGTGGCATATAACTATTTCATATGCCATTGATTTATAGCAGAGGGAGTCACAGAACAATCCTCTTGTGCAGGAGTGGAAGTGACTTCAAAGCGTGGTACAGTGACTACCTATTCTTGGCTATATGGGTGATACTGTCTTTCTTCCTATGTAGGCGAATTGCTCACATGATAAGCATGGCAGACAGCACGGCAGCCCCGGACGGACTGACCCCAGGAATAGGTTACAAGTCATAGTCACCTTCAGGAACTAGAGGGTTTGAAGTCTGTCACCGGGACATTTGCAGGCAGAGCTGGCTCGAAATGGGAGGAGCATCCTGCCAAGACATCTCAGCCATCGGCTGTAAGTTTCCTGGAAGCCCATGTTGCAGGAGTGACCTTCCTACAGTTTGCAGATGGCAAAGGAGGACGGCAGTCACCGTGGCTGTGTGCGAATGGGCTCTAGGAATACAGGGTTTCAGGGAAGGTCAACATTCTCTAACTGGTGTTTAGGGAAAGATCTCAGGAGGACAGAGCCTGAAGGAAGGAGCAGTGTAGAAGAAGAAAGGCTTTGAACTTCAGCACCACTGTTAAATAAAGGAGGGGAAATAAAGGAGACGAAGGTTGAACCCAATTAAAATCATTTGGGGGATCTGCATTAAAGGTAGTTTTTCCCATCAGCTGAGTGTGAACTATATGAACACTCCTAAAGTCATTAAGATTTTGCTTAACCCCAAGGATAGCTTTTGGGTTTAAATAACCCTTCCAGTGTCTCTAAAAGAGGGATTTTAAAAGGGAAGTGAGCTAGTTAATACGCAGAGATTGCCTTATCTCCCGAGGAGACCTAAGGTGGTCTCAGCCTGCACCTGCCCAACCCTGCAGGCACCAAAAACCTCTCAACCACATGTTTAACATCATGTCACAAACTGGGACTCAGGAAAAGGGTCTGCAATGAATGCACAGGTCTTATTTTACAACCATGTTCCCTGAAGAAAACTGAGCCAGCCATCACAACAGTCAGCCATGTGTTTTAATGAAACCAATTGTTCAAAAATAAGACTTGTGCCCTCATTCCACACACAGACTGAAAACCAACTGGGTTTTAGGGAGTAGGCCAGACACTAGAGACACAAGGATGAATGAGACAACAGCGCTGAATTCGACAGCACACAGTCTAGTAAGGGATGCAGATGGTTAGAAGATAACCCATCTCCTCTTCCACTTGACTGCAGCTGCTCTCTTAAAAGATCATCAGTGACTGGCCAAGTCCAGTGACCTCTTTTTAAGAATCAGACTTCTTGGAAATCATTCCTGTGACATTTGAGGAAAGACCTGATTGAACTTAAAGACCAAGCCCTGCAAGTATCTAGAAGAAGAGCTTTCCAGGCAGAGAGAGGAGCAAGTGCAAAGGCCCTGGGGCAGCAGCAGGCCTGGTATATTTAAAGTGAGGAAAGGAGTCTGGTTCAAGTAGAGAGCCATGGGCTCAGGGCAGAGCAATAAAATATGAAGTCAGAGAAAAAACAGGGGCCAGACTGTGCAGGTCCTTGCAGGCCATGGGGAGGCCTTGGTCCTGTATTCTTTGTGGGATAGAGGGCCACTTTAGGGTTTTGAACAAAAGAGTGACAAAATCTGAATGAACATTTTCAAAGGATCATCACCTTGGTTACTAGGTGGAAAACAGGCTGTAGGGGACCAACAGTGGAAGCAGGGGAACCAGCCATGAGTCCTTTATAGTGGCCCACATAAGAAATGATGGTGGCTTGGATGAGGACAGCAGAAGAGATGGTGGTGAGAGACGGTCAGTTTTCAGATAGATTATGAAGGCAGAGTAGATAGAATTTGAGAACAGATTAGACATAGTCTGGGAGAAAGAAACATGAAAGATACTCTGAGAATTTTGGCCTCTGGAAGCAACTGGAAGGGTAGAGTTGCCACTTACTGAGATGGGAAAGATTGTAAGGGAACAAGTTTTGGGGGAAAGTCAGGAGTTTGTTTTGGGGTAGGTCAAGTTTGAGATATCAGTTCAGCTTCCCAGTGGAGATCTGGGCTGAGATGTTGGTTATACAAGTCTGGAGACCAGGGGGGAGTTCAGGCTGGAGATGTACCTGGAAGCCAAGTCTGTCCCCAGTGTTTCAGCGTTCTCTCCAAGCAGGCTCTACGTGACCCAACTGACACCATCAGCCACTCAGTGTAAGAACAAGCTTGCCTGAAGCCTGGCCTCCTCACCCTCTTCCTCACTCACCATGCTCACTCCGGCCTTCATTCTCAGGACTCACTTGGCCTGCAGAATGGGGGTTCTAGTGATGGTGAGAGCTGCTTAAGAAAGTACCATAATGATGGGTGCAATGTAGAGGCTGTTATCCCGATGTGCTCTCTTTCACTGAAGAAATGCGCTTTTGATGAAGTTCCTTTTCTTCCAACATGTACTAGCATCAGAATATGAAGATCTGGGTAAATTCAAAACGGAGTCCTAGATGGCCCAGAGACCAACCTCCAATCAAATGCACCTGGAGGGAGACCTACCATAAGGCCATGCGCCCTCAAGCTAAACTCTTGGAGTGTTATTTTAGGGGGAGTTGGCTAGCTGTAAGCAAAGCAAGAAAATCCCAGTGTTTTGTTTCTTGCAAAAAACCATGAAAGTGAAATCTAGTCTGAAGCCTCATCTTTTTACCGCACTAGGTTTGTCTTCTTGGTACAGAGTTGGCTCCTTGCTAAAGTCATTTGCTGGCTGGGAGCTAGACAAGTACTAATTAATCTCATCAGCTCCCCAACCTCGCAAACGAGATTCACAAAGTTTAAAAGAGATAAAATTTGAAAGCCTGGGGAACATAGTATGCTCCAAATTACCCACAGAGCTTTAGAAACACAGACAGATATCCAGACAGAGTTGGGCAAAAAAAAGCATGTAGGTGATTTGAGTTTCCTCAAGTGGTAAGAGTAGCCACTCTCTCCATGCCCTCCCTCCATAGAAGGTTCTGTTGGGGGAGCTAAGTGATGGTTATACAGACAAAGCTTAGCATCTGGGTGCTCCTTCTATTTGGGTACCAGAGGTCATTTACAGACCCTCACATAACTACTCTTCCGAGCCTGTACAGGAAAGAAAGATGGCCAGACCAGTTAGAAAACGATTCAACAGTGGCCCCCAGAAGGCTAAGCCAATGCCAGGCAAAAGAAAGCTGCCAATTCCTCAGATTGTCACGGCCCTATGGAAAGTGAGGAGATGATTCTGCGGATCTGGCTTGTAGGCTTTGTGTTCCACAGTCCATTGTCCACCCTAATAGCGGCTTTCTACTATTTTTGTTAAGCTAGTCAATGAAGGTTTGCAGCAGTCTGTCTGTCTGTTTGCATGTGCTGGCCTGTGTATATTTTTGATCTCCCCACCTGCTTGGCCTTTGCATTTACCTAGCACCCAAAAGTAGAATTAGAGAGCTAGTAAATTCTACAGAGTCATCTTCTAGCTCACCCCCTCATTTGACAGATGGTGAAACTGAGGCCCAACGAGACCTAACTAAGGGCTCAGAGTGAATTTTACAGCAGACTTGGCTGTATTTTCAATTCTCAGTCTCTATCCATCTCTGACTCAGCCTCTTGCTACTTTGTCTGTCTGTCTGTCTATATCTCTGCATTTCTGCTCCCCTCTGTCTCTGTCTCTGTCTCTGTCTCTCACACACATAAGCCTTGGGAAATTAATCTTGGTCTGGCACGTGCCTTACTTTTTCAACATTTCTCACGAACGATCTTATTATCCCTATAACATAACTACTTTGTCGACCCCCATTAATTTACTGCTTTGCCTCAGCGCCAAGCTTTGGCCGTGCCTTGGTAATATCTCCTCTTTGCTAAAAAGGTCAAACTAAGCACCTTTATTATTCCACAGATGTTGCTTTCACCTGTGGGATTATTAGAACCAGGAAATATCTCAAGGCTAGTTTCCTAAATTAATTTTTATGATACCTCTTCTACCTCAACATTGACCCTGACCTTAGAGTATTTGAAATACTGTGCATATTTCCACACGGCAAATCGAGAATCCATTTTTAATTTGATCCATACTTTTTTGATGTAACTTGCTGATAGTAAAAAAAGAAAGAATATCGCTTGCTTTCTCATCTCCAATTTAAAGAATAACGCTCTCATCTATTGCAGATTATACACAAAATAGCTTTCAACTTGAAAAGTCAGCAAAACAGCGAGAACACTCTCTAGAGGTTTGACACACTCTGGAGAATGTGACTTGCCACTTTCTGTTTTCTTTGAAGCTTTATGAGAAAGGAAATGAGCATATCAGGCGTGATGGATAGGGTTTCTGGTTAGTTGTCTGTTTTAGATTATAAGCTCCCAGAAGACAGAGCTATCTTAATCCTTGGCTCAGTGGCTATTTGGTGTCTGAAGTAAACAGGCAATGAATCTGCTTTTGGCTCAGCTGCAGTTGCTGCAAGAAATAGAGGTGGTGTTGCAAAAAGAAAAAAAAAGAAAAGAAAATCAAGGCTAGGTCCTCACAACAGGTCAGCTGAGGGTTACTCTGACCCAGTCCACTTCTGCATTCAAGGAGAAACTCTAGAATATTCCCTATAAACCCAACTTAATTTTGAAGCTCGATTTCCCCATTCCACCAGAGTTTTAAAAAATGGCAAATAGATTTAATATGTCCGAATGTGAATCACACCAAGGCTGCAAAGAGATTTATTCCCGGTCAAGAAAATGAGCATATCTGCCCCATCACTTGCTACAGCAACCCACTGCATAGTTCTCTTGGTAGTTTCTGACCCAACAACCTCAACCTAGTGCAGACTCCTTGAGGTTCTACCTGTGTACCTATGTATCAGCGTGCGCCATATTCCATCACACATTTATTTCTGTCTCCGCAATTTAACTAGGAGTACCATAAAGGCAGCACCTCTCTCTGATTCACCTTTGCACCCCAAATCTTGGCCCAGTGTCTGGCAGAGCAGTTGCTCAAGTAAACACCCCTAGAGCAAGCAGATCAATGCTTCTCAAAGATGCAATTAAATGGCAATCACTGGCATCGTCTCATTCAACAAAACCATCTTTATTAGCTCTCCTTTACGGGGGACACAATCAACATTTCTAGGACATATGGAATCACTAAGGAGAAGTGGTGGAAACCCCGTAAGTTAGCCCAGGAAGGGGCACACAAAGGCTTTTCAGTTCTCCTCTCATGGCTTCCTTTGTCTGTTCATCTTAACGTTGTTGCTTATAAACATTTTCTTTTTACCCCAGACTCAAATTAATTATATCTCATCAAAATGGTGTATTAACATGCTACAGATTTATTTGATACAAAATAGCATAATTGAAATTTCACTTTATCTGAGCTATATAATAAAATGAAAGGACTAAATTATAAGCTGTCATCACCAAATTTCGTGCCTCACAGCTGTATTACATAGTATGGAATATCTCAATATTTATTTTACATCCCACTCCCAATCCTAGGATAATTTTTTTTACAAAGACAACAGTTAAAGTACATTTGCCAATGATGACAAGGATTGACCAGAATTATAGAGAAGCAGGGAAATAGAGACGGTGCTGTTGATAGCTAAATACGCCTAAATAATCATTGAAGGACAGCATCCACTGTTGGAGTCTTTTCACTGCATTTAAAAACATAGAAGTGCACAGCACTACTCAGCATAGGATGTACTTTTATTGGCACTCAAGAATATTACATTAAGTAGAGATAACTTTCATTTGGGGCTCAAACCATTATCAATCGATTTGATCTTCTCTATTGAGGAGACCTGGCTTCCTGTCATTTTTGATGTTTCCAAAAATCAGATACACCCACAAAGGATAAAATTTGCTCCCACTGAGTTTATTCCAAAGACTACACATTCCCTGTCCAGCACTCTGCGTGTCTCTTTCATAATCCCTATCACAATCTGGACATGCTTTATTGACTTGCTTACTTTGGATGGTCTGTATCCACCACCAGAATGGAAGCTCCCTGAGAGCTTTACCTTGTCTACTTCAATTGTCAAATCCCTAGCACTACAAATAGGGCTGGATTATGGTAGGTGCTCAATAAATAGATCTGAGATGACTGAATGAATTAATCAGTTACTAGTGAATTTTCAACTACAGTCTTGGATAATCACTAAGTCAGAGGTCCTCTCCTGGTTCCCCCAGTCTATTGATGGCCATCACCTGTTTCCTTCAATCTCAATATGACTCAGTGCCAACCACCTACGATTTCAGGCCAGGAAAACTGAACAGGAGTGCCTATGGCTAAGATGTGAAATACCTCCCCCAGGAGAAGAGGAAATCAGAGACCTTGTGCTTGTGGTTGTGCTAGGACAGAAGGCTGAGAAAGAGGATAATCCCCTGGTTATTCTGCTTTCACTCTGCACTCAGAAACACTCATGGCTTAAGACGATGTTTTACGATCTCCAAGTATTAAATCACATGACTCTTCAATGATACAACATTGCATGGTTTTCAGAGAGTCTTCATTAAAAGCTCATATCCTTGCATCCTATTTCATTTTCTCATAAAACATACCAGCGTTTATAATTATCACTAATTAATTTTGAGGCTCTCTTAGTTTATTTCACCCTTGTGAATTTCACAAAAATCCTCAATATTTCCCACGTAACCAGAAATTAATTCTCATTAATTAGTCAAGAAAGGTTACTTGCGCAAAAGAATATCCTAGTGACCACTTTCCCCTGAGTAGGTTCAGAAGATAGGTTATTGTCTAAAAGGTGTTTGTGAGTCACATAATGTTCACTTCTTCCCCGTAGCCTTCTTTCCTTTTCATGCAAACAAGCTGTAATGGGCTTAAGAAACTCTTTATTTTGCCTCATGCATCATCTATGATATTGGCAAGTAATTCATATGAAAAAAAATAGGAGAAAAACTATACACGGGCTCCTCATAAAGTCTTACATGCATTTATATTTTAATATAGAAACAATCAGTAAAGATCATTTAAAGGCCCATTTATGCCAGTTTAGAATGACTCTGACATTCCATGGCTGTACACGAGTAGCCTTCTTTTAGGGCTCCTGACAAATGAACAAGAGCTCCCGGAAAAGAGAAGGTAAACTCTGTCCGGCGGCGAGCAGAAATCAAGTTGAAAATGGCACAAGCCGCGAGAAAAAGACCAATGTGCTCCCCAAGGCCATTTACACGTGGTTTCTGGCATACCCACGGCCAAAATCATGAAAGGTGAAAACTCTTCAAACCACACCGGGCCTTGATGAAGCCCCCTTATAATTCCAGCATCTGGCTGACAGGGCGATGCTGAGCTGTCTGGAAAATCAATGGAGCAAATTGAATGTTCAGCCAATGAAAGCGAAGGGACAGGAAGCCCCACGGGGCCACAATGACAGTCATTTTTTTTTCTAGGTGCAATTTTCCGATTTCAAAGAAGGATCATTTGCCAAATAGGAAATATTTCAACTCTGGAAAGGGAACAGAAATAATCTAGTAATTTCTAATTTGTGAAATAGTGCTCTCCATTTTATGTGCACCTAGGATCTCCTGTGATTTATAGCTGCACTACGAATGCCCTGGACAAGACAGTGAGACCGAACGAATGGAAAAGATTGCAGAGGAAAAAAAAGAAAAACCCATCTAGAATAGTGAAATAGAAAGATAAGGGAAAGGCAACAAATATACCTGGAAAAGGATTCAAAGTACTGAGAACTTAAAATAAAAGGCATTTAAATCTTTTGATGGGGAAAGGGTTAGAGCTGTAATTAACAAAGAGCATTAAAGGGATGATGTATACATTTAACTGGGGATCCCCAGTCTATAGCCACAATCCTCCCTGTCTTCATTTATTTCAACTGAATCTTGAGTTTTAGCCTCGATTTCCAACCCAGTGACTCTCTCCTCTTTGTGACCTTGTACTATCAGCTGGCCCCAATTCCTCAAAAATAAATGCATTTTACCTACTGCTAAGGGGTTTTGCTCACTTCCACTGATAAAATTCTTTGAGAATCATGAATTACAAGTGCTGTGAACAGAAGTAGTGCCAAGAATGAAACAGCAAAAGAAGCAAACAAGCAAGCAAAACTCCAGTGAGAATAGGGAATTTCAAATCAAGAGGCCGGACAGGATGCAGTTGACATGGGTTCTTGTCCTGAGTCTGCCACAAACTAGCTGTGTGTCCTTAGGCAAGTCACTGTCTTGGTGAGGATCTACTTTCTCACCTGCACAACATTCCGCCCTTTCAAATTAAAGCCATGCAGGAATTCCCTAGGCTGTCTTCCTTACCTCTTTCCATAAACCCTCTTCTTTCATGTCAAGACCCTGTGATGATAAATCAGACATGCACTTCTTGGAGTTTCCAAACACTCCTGGATCCTCTTCTTTAGACTCCTTTACCACAGAATCATGCTCCACTTTTCAATGCACTTTCAGAAGATTGATTTCCTAAAATCTAGTCATGGAGCTGATTGTTGTGTTTCGAACACGGCCGAGTATCTCAATCAGAAGGGGAATGGTGACAACATAGAATGGAGTTGCAAAGGTACATCAGACTTTCTATCTCTTCCACCTTCTCCAAACCCACTCTTCCTGCTTCCCCATCTTCTCCTGCAAAGCCCAGTGCAGCAGACAGAGGAAGGTGTGGGGAAGTTAGGCAAGGCAAGCTTTCCAACTCCCACTTCAATTCCTAACCGGGATTTGACTAGATGCTGAGGCAGGCAGTACAGTGATGGCTGGAAGAATCTTGAGTGGCCTTCTAAGAGTTAAGATGCTTTTCTCGGCACCCAAGTCACCAGCAGGCAACACCTCTGCCATGTCATTTTGAAGCCAACTTAGAATGCCTTCATTCATTTTATCTGTATTTGATTCTTTCTGATGATTCCCTGTGGGCAAGCCAAAAAGACAGTGGACATTCAGATAGTCACACAGAAGACATTGACAACTGCAACTTTGATGCTGAACTGATGCCCTTGCTGGCAGAGGTTAAAACAAGAAGCAATGCTTTAACTTCTTGTGACATTTACAAGAATCATAAAGCTGGCTTTTGCTGGAAAACTTATGCTTAATCTAAGCAGTTCGGATAGACTGGAAAATGTTCCTACACATCCACTTTATAAAACAGAATGTTGGAAAAAGATCTTGGCCCATGTCTCTGAAGACAGCTAATTGTACCACTTTAGAGCTAGAAAGAACCTTAGGGATTAGCTACTTTGAACACTGGTTTTTAGAGAGAAGTGCTAATGTCTCAGGTCACATAGCTCATTTGTAGCAGGGAGACCCTGGTCTTTTGATTCTCAGTCCGGGGCTCTTCCCACTACAGAAGTGGACAAAACCAAATGCCACAATTACTAACCTTTAATGCTTGTATTTTTCTTTCAACAGGTAGTTTGTCTGAGACTTTTGTCACAACAAAAATGCAGTGAGTAATCAACTGAAATACCCCGCAGGGATCAGTAGACCCATCTATTCTATGACAGACAAGCGGGTGAATCTGCCAAATTCTAATGCCGACAAAGATGAGAAGAATGTGGAACAGGAGTTTAATAAGGAGCACATGTTGAGTTATACTTCAGGACTAGCTAAGAGGAAGTGGTCCTAATGATAGAGTGGCCAGAAGGAGCAAAATTAGAACTCGTACTGGAAAGTATGAAATAGACGAAACCAAAGGGTCCAAGCAAAGTGTTAGTAACATCTGTATAAAATCAATAAGCAGTGCGCAAAATTCACCTTGATCACTTCCCACCCATCCAGTCATTCTCCATCCACTTTTATTTTTTTCATGATATTTATCGCTCTCTAAGATTAGCTTGCTCATTTACTTGTATATTTGTTTATTCTCTGTTTCCCTCCAACCTGCACATGCACACACACACACGCCCTTAAAAAACACAAGGACAGAGACCTTGTCTGTCTTACTGTCCCCAGTGCCTAGAACAGTGCCCGGAACATAGTAAGTGCTCAGTAGATACATCTTGAATGAATAAATTTGAGAAAAGTAAAAGAAGTTAGGCTCTAACTTTTAATTTTTTTAAATGAAGGTATTGGGGATTGAACCCAGGAGGTTAAGATGCTTTTCATGTTAAGCATGCTCTTTACCACTGAGCTATACCCTTCCCCAGACTATAATTGATGCAAGCTGTGAGAATAAAGACATCCAAGACTATAAATCCAAGGATATTTGTATTAGTCTTACTTCCAGTTGGAAGTATATCAATATCTCTAACTCATTTAGGGCCAACGAAATAGGAACATTAGTCGATAGGTGCCCCATTATTATGAGAGCTTTTGCACCACAAAAGTCCTCAAGGAGGTGCTGGCATAGTAAAATGGGAGTGGTGCCATCTACATGTCAGAGCAGGAGCTCTGGGGCATCAGGTTTGGTTTGCAAATGCAATGAGGGATCCATGGGGTCTGAAAGCAACTTAGAAGGGGACTTTGAAATTGACCACTGGGACTGAGAACACTTGGATTTAAGACTTGCAAACAAAGGGCCATGCCAAATGTCTAAAGGGCAAGCAGGGGTGCACCCATGAAGGCAAGGAACTCACCCAGTTTTCTAGGTCATTACCACTTGGAAGGTATAATGACCTCTGCATAGTCCATGGGGCAGTAATTCAACTTGGAGGGACTGGACTTAATCTGGGGAAGGTGGGGAACGAGGTCACCCTCCTTCAGAAGGAATATTGTTCTCTGTGCTAAAGCTATAAGCTAGGTCTGTAGTTTCTATAAGAATAGCTCATTTACAGAATTCTCCCAACAATACTATACACATTAACCAAGATGTGTCTATCCCCTTTGCTCTAATTAAGTTTGAGGGTTGGATGTAATCATTCTTACTCTGTCCCAAAACACCGAGAGCCAACTTGAAATGTAAAATCGCAAAGTAATTCAATATTTACTAAATTTAAAGGAAGTAATCAATTTATGCACATTCTTTTCCCCCTTTAGCACTGTCTTTATTTCCCTCAAGTTCCTCTTTGGTCATTAAGATTGTCAGCAAGGTTACAGTCATTGAACAACTTGTCACAGACTGCAGATATTTCTAGGCCAAATTAAACTCTCAATGTACTTGCATATAACTAATGAAAACTGTATTAGACACTTACGGGCAAGACTCTATTCGTTCTGGATTCATAGCCCATTGCTCCGTAGAGAGCGGGGCATCAAGTAGGTGTTCATCAAATATTGGTCGAATAAATGAAAGAAAATATCTTTCTCCCCTCTGATAGAATTATGTTCCCACATTCACAATCTCAGGCCTATCTGACCCAGCACATGTATATGTGTGCAGTGCTCTCAAAATTACCACACGCTCAGGCTCCAAGTTGAATACATTATCCTTCCTCTTGGCGCAGACATTTGTAAAACCAAACACTTACCCAAGATTCACATACAGGGGGAGGGTATAGCTCAAGAGGCAGAGCGCATGCTTAGCATGTGTGAGGTCCTGGGTTCAATCCCCAGCACCTCCTCTAAAAATAAACAAACCTAATCACCCCCTACCACCAAAATAAAGTAAATAATAAATAACATATTTTTTTAAAAAGATTCACATACAAATTATCCCAAGAAAGGTTATTTTAAATAGTCTTTCCCCTCAAACATACCAATCTTCCAGCACCTAAAAACTGAACTCAGTTTTCATTTAGGAGAGCTGTTCCCTCCTCCCTAGAAAACATACACCTTTGAAAGGTCCAACTGCCAACTTCTATCTCCAGTTCATAATAATAGACATTCATAGTTTACCTGCCACGCTTTCCCTGGAAAGCTCAGTTTGAATCACTCTCCTAACTTAGACTACTTTTACTTCTGCTCAGACTAATGCCTAGCCCTTCTTCCTTGTTTTCGACTTCTAAAACTTCTTGAAGCTAGAGTCCCCAATCAGCATTCCTGACAAAGGATGACAAAAGCCAGATGACACTTCAGCCTCCTAGGATATCCTGCCCTGGAGATGCTCAGCAGGCAACTGGAAATTGGAGTTAGCCTGGAACTCCGGAATAAGTTAAGAATCGGAGAGGTCAATTTGGGAATCATTAGCGTAGAGGTGAAAGGTGAAGCTGTGGGAGGAGATGAAATTACCCAGAATGAGAACACAGCAAGAGAGGAGATGCAGATCAATGACAGGACCTTGGAAACTGCTTCACTGAAAGGGGCGAGGGGGAGGGAGAGGCTATGTGTGTGTGTGTCTGCATGTGTCTGTAAAAACAATCCCATAAAGGAAACTTAAGAAGCATTAAGAAGAAGACAGGAGGTGAACCAAGATAAACTGGGAATGCTTTCAAGCAAGAGAAGATATGGAAAAGTTCCAGAACCTCCAAAGAGTTAAAGACTGAAGCCAGAGAAGCCACTGGATTTTGAAACATGGTGGTCACAGCTAACCTTTGGGTAAGCAGTCTTCAGGGTGCCCCTCTGTGAACTTTGTGTGCCTAAATGCAGATGTGTACAGGTGGGTATGCATGGACTCCAAATGACTGTATGATTAAAGGTTATGACTGAATGAGTCTGGCACTGGGTGTGCCAGACGATGGTGGTAATCACCACCACCATTTATTGACTGTTTACTATGTGCCAGGAACGGTGTTAAACATTTGATATGTCTGATCTCAATTTAATCCCTGTAACAACCCTATAAGGTGTCTACATTTTACATGTGAAGAAACAAAATCCACAGAGCTTAAAGAACTTCCTTAAGGTCACACTGCTAGCAAGTGGCAGCACCAGGATCAGACCCAAGGACAGTTTGATTCTAAAAGCCCCTACCCTCAGTCTCTGCAGTAACACTTCCAGATGCTGGTGTTAGCTGGGTAATCTGCGCATGACAGGAAGGGAGCGGATATAGTGGCTGAGTGTCTCCTATCGCCAAGTGTTCTGCATAGGACGTCTCCTTTCACACGTATATCATCAACATTATGGCTATGTTTAGGTAAATGTTATGAAGGCATATTTAAAGAAATCAGATTCACTTTTTGGAAAATAAGTTGAAGCCATGTGATTCCAAAACAGCCATAATTCAAATGTATTTACTACAGTAGCTCCCAAGGGTTTGAAAGTTAAAAAAAAAAGGCGTCATTGATTTGGTGGTTCTTACGGATATTCAAATTACTGATAAGCAAACTCATCTGAAAAGTGAGGGAATTTGACAGGATGATCTGAAATGCCTCCTCCAGCCTTGATTTTTTTTTTTATGATTCTTATATGCAGGTCTAACGCCAATAATTTTAAAGGTATGGAATAAGAAGTAGAAAGTAAATGCAGCAACAGAACTGGTTTGTATGTCAACATCCTTTTATCCTTAAAATTTATAGAGGCTGACTGTTAAACTGTTATACAAAGAGTCTTTGGTTGTTGGAGGCATTGACTGCTAACTTGAGCAGAAGCGTGGAAACTCCATCACAAAATGATACTGTGAAAATCCAGCCAAATAATTTGCTTGCAACCAATTGCAGACCCTATGATACAACTGGCTATAGGAAAAAGAGAGAGAGAGAAACTGGCAAACACTCTGGCAGTTAATGTTTTTGCTGTCTACAGAAAAACAAATGAGGTTCTGGTCTGAAACAATTAGCATCGCTATTCATTGTGCATGTGTGTAGCAATAATGCAAGGCATTTGGGATGGTTTCCACTGATTGTTCCCTTCTTTTTCCGGATTAGGAAATCCATTCAGACAACAAAATAATAGCAAGCATTTATGCAAATTGTTAATTATGAGGCAGAGATCATCATAATCTTGTATATTTATAAAATTGAATATACAATGGGGATTACCAAATGAATTGTGGTTTTATTATTTTACTAGTGGTTGAAAAATATGCCAGCCTTGCAAATAGTTTTCATACATCATTCAGTTCACCAGAATTAAAAATGGCCCCATGGACGTTTACCAAAGCCAATTTTTTTCCATCTCACCATTTGTACTCTTCTCTTCCTCTCTCACAAACTAAGTCCAGGTATAAATTATTCTGATAATCACTGCTGGTCAAACTGATCAGTATCGTAGTAAAAATAAAGAATATATCAAGATTTGCTTTATTGTATAGTAAAATTGTTATAGAGGGATGGTTATACCATGTAGCAAATTTTAAAACAAAAATAAAACAAAATTCTCTACATTCATCCCATGAAAGCCATTACAGGGATAACAGTCCCTATGTTATTTACCATTATCTTAGTGGTCGCCCACTCCGTTTCATTTAGAGATGAGGAAGTCAAGGCTCCCAGCAGAGATAGGACTTGAGCAAAGTCACCCCACTAGTTAGTAGCAAAACCTAGTACTTTCGCCACCATGACCCATCTAATCTACGATGTTTAAATGCCCTTCCATACTAATATTGTGTGATTAGGTGTCTATGTGTGTCTACACCATTTATCTTACTGAATTGTAACCTGACTATGGAATTAAGCCCCGAATTTACTACTTATTATTGGATATCCAATAAAGCCACTGAGGCCCTGATCAGAAAAAGGGAGCCAAACTGGGCATCTAAGATATGGTGGATCTATTCCATTTTAATGAGAGTCTGCACTAGTGGAGGAATCCCAAGGCTACAGCCTTTGCTCTTGCTAACCTATTTGGCTACGAAACAAAGGATGAGATGGAGGAGGGTAGGAAGAAAAAGGAGAGACACTGGTAAATCTTTCTGGAGCCAATAAGCCGACTATAGGCCAAATACGGTCCTGGTGAGCGTCATGATCTTAGAAAACCATGTGCCAAGCAACTAGAGAGAACATTTACAAGATGGCTTAGGATTGTCACAGCCCCTTCAGCACTGGTGGCAATATGATGGCACGCCTCGTGGCAACAGTTGTTGCCTGCAAAGACACTATCCTGTAGCATTCTCAGCAGCAACCCTGCCCACTCCCAGATAGGAACTTTCCTGTGTTTGATTAGATTTGCCTGGCTGCAGAGTACATGTCATAAAGAACCCTGGCCTATGGGATTACTCTACCTTGCAAGTCTACATTACATATTTACCAGCCCTGATATTTTCAAATAATTGATTTCCCTTCAATAAAATGGTGAACTAGTTGTTCCCTAAACCATCATCCAGCCTGGCCACAGGCAGGGTGCCTGATAGCACAGTGGAGAACACTGTTGATGGCGGGGTCTTCCTAACAGAAGACTCTATTGTGTTATCCGATTTCTGCAAAAAGAAAAAGGAGCTACGGCCCAGCTGTCTAGGTTGCTGGCCCTGAACATTCATCCCACTTCTGAGCTAGGTCAGCTTTCAGACCGGAAATTACCTGCCTGGGTAGTTTCAGCTGTTTTCAACTAAAAAAGAGCCCTGGAAAGAATTTGTCCAAGTGAAAACTTAACTATTTATTGTACGGGAATTAAACTGATAGGCAAGTGCAGAATCTATTTATTCTAGCTTACTTGGGTTCAGTTAAACTAAAAATATATTGTCACTTACCTTGCTGCATCTAGAATCTGAAAAATCCTCCACCTGTTAAAGGAACAGTAAAACCAGGTGCTAGCAAGAGCTTGGTAAGAGAAGAGTTAAAATAATAAAAGTTTCCCATTTCACTTTGATAGCATATTTTTTCCAGCTTTCCAAACCACAAGGAAACAGCTCATGGATGGCCCCCCAACTTTGCTCCTCAGTAGCTCCTCTCACATAGTGAGGAGATTATGAATCAGAGGACTAGAAGGTCAGGACAGCGCCGAGAGCCAGACCGCTGAAGGGTCATGGGCTGAGGATGACAGATCTTCCACTCAGTCATGCTAATTCCATTCCCCTTCAAAAACGAAATGGGTATCTAAGCAAAAAACAAAAGTCAATAAACCAAAAACCAGACCATGCCAAACCAAACACTATGACATCACTAAAATGGAAATGCTTGATGGAAAGGACCTAAGATGAATTTACAGGGACTTTGCATGTTATCGGGAGCTTATGAAACACAAATAACAAAAGGAAAAGAAACGAATGATTAGGCTTTGCTGATGCACTTCAAACAGATGAAAATTCAAAGCACACAGAAAGGGATACATAAATCACTGCTAGTCCCTTCCACCCACGTGCAAGCCATCCATAAAAGTAAACAACATCTCTCCATTAAAAAAAACATTCAGCCAGTTTCATATAAATATGTCTTAAGAGTCACAAAACATTAATCCTACTATGTGAATTTCTGATATTGGCGGAGCCCATGAAGTTGTGCAGGGGTCAACTGCTAATGTGAGAGTTCAAACGGGCTGAGTTAGCATTTTGTTTTATATTAAGCAAAGGGTATTATAATGTGATAACACTTTTGTGCCCAAAGAGAGTTCTATGGCCTGTGTATTTTCTTGGGAGAAGTATTTCTTTACATCAAATGTCTGGAGGCTTTAGAAGTGAGTTAAGGGAGACTTAATAGCACAATAAGCAGCAGAGCCCTCTCTTGCATCATCATTTGAGAAGAATACACAGCCCTTTGATCATCAGTGCCTGGAGTTGCTAAACCCTCCTTCTCTGGTTCTGTGAGCTGTTAAGACTGCTGAGAAGCAAGTGTAATGAGAAGCACAAGTGAGGTACTTAGTAGCCCTGACATCAGATCTGTTAGACATGACACTCCCATTAGCTGACTTACCACCCAGGACCCAGCGTGATCCTCTTCCATCCCAGCCGCAAGAAAGAAGTAACCGAGAATGTTCTGACCTACCCCATGACTAAGTTTCCCTGCACAGTGAAGAAAGCCGAGTACCCCCTTGCACTGCACTTGGTCTCATGAACAAAAAAAAAAAACAAACACAATTTTGGGTGAAAAATAAAAACAACAACAACAACAACATGAAAACATAAAGCTGTATGTTGATTCTTAGTGCTAAAAATTCCAAAGTCAAATACGTAGCACTTTCCAAAACCATAATTTAACTTTTGCTGCACTAATAGAAATTCTCAAATAATATAAGTATGTACATAATTGATGCATATGGGGACCAGACCAATTTTAACTTTAATTGGGGGAATTACTGCCGCTTGAGTTTTTTTTAAGTTGTATGTGAAGTTCTTTACTGCCTAGGAAAGTTTGCCCAGTGACTGCACTGAGGGCACTTTTGGAAGTTCGTTGCCTTACCTGGGAGTCCAGGTTGTCAGAGGCGGATTATTCAGTGGTGAATCAGGCAGATGTTGCAGGTGCACCAATCAAAAGGGTGGGTGGTCATCAGAAGCGAATCAAAGGCCATGGGGAAAGAGAGAAAAAGATGGAGAGGCATACTGATTAGAAAAAAATGAATTAACTTTATGAATCCATTTTATACATAAACACACACACACACACTCTTTGGGAAGGTTCTTAAATGGAATCTTCTTAAAAAGACCTTTTAGTAAAAAGAAAGGATAATTATGTACTGGGATGGAAATGCTAATTATCACTATAACAGCAATCATAGTACAACATGTAACTGTATCAAATTAACACTGTTGTACACCTTAAATTGACACAATGTTACGTGTCAAATATATTCAATGAAAAAAATCACTCCCCACAAAAAATGTATTATTTATTATGTGACAGGCATTGTTATAGATACTAAGCACACAGCAGTGAATAAAACAGACACAAATCTCTGCCTTCACTGAGTTTGCAATCTTTTTTGAAGATTTTTTTTTAGGCCAGCTGTTTGGAAAAGAGTTCCACAGAAAGATACTGTATGTTATCAACTCGAGGAAGAAAGTTTCTCTTCCTTTTATTTATGTCTTTATTTATGGAGAACGTATCCAATAGCATCAGATTCAACATCTGTCTAAGAAAGGATTCTCTTTCGGATTGGAAGGGACATTATTTTTTTCCATGATTTCTCCTTCCGGAAAGTTCCCCCAAAAGACTGTAAGACAGGTTTCTTTTCAGCTAGACCATTTGTTGTTCATAGAACTCCACATGTATACACCTTGAAATACTGTAAAAACAAGAAGTCTCTCCACGGCAGCTTTGTAATGCTGTGGTACCACGTCCCGGCAGAGTTTTTCCCACTGGATGCTACAGCACTCTGAGACTGGATTCATCACCCGTCGGCAAGCCACATCCTGGGAAAGCAACAGCAGTCGGTGGGCAAAAGGGACTGCGGTTATCATGCCTGTGACCCAGACGCTGGCTGGAGAGGACACAGTAAGAGAAACCTTCCTCTGGGCCAAGGTTCATAATGTGACTAAATAGCTCTCAACTGACAGCTACTGCCTAAATGTCAAATTAGCAGGGAAAGGAGAAGATGAAAATGAAGGGAACACATATGTATCAATGGGAAAAGTGAGAACTGAGGGGGAGATTTGGGAGCCCCAAAACTCCAGATGGGGATTCCTGCTAATCAGAAACCTCAAATGAGGACACCTACCCACTGGCATTTCTAGTCTCAGGGGAGGTGCTTAGCGCTTCAGAATTAAAAGTGAAGCTATCGGTTCACTTCGATGTTAAGACTTAGGAAAAACAGGATGATGTAAAATAAAACCTGCGATTCCTGCTTTCTAATCCTGCTTTTACCGATGATTCATTTGATCTTGGGCGAATTCCCTTTTCCACTCTCTCAGGGAGCCATGTGAAATGAAGGATTTTCCCAAGGTGGCTTCTAAAACTCCTCCAGTTGCAATACTTTGTAATTCTCTAATAGCTTTGCCTCTCATTTTGGTGCCAAGTTAGCTAAAAGGACAGCAATCTCTAGTCACTTTTTTCAGCACAACATGCCATTAGGAGTTCAGAGAGCCCAGAGCCCAACAGGCTGAGCTTATGAGTAAATGAGACCGTGGCCAAAACAATTACAGCCAAGTTGAAATGTAGCGGATCATCATTCTGTCCAGGGAAACAGCTTTGTTTATTTGAAATCCAGAAGGCCTGATTCTCTAGGATGGAAAAGTTATACAAGTAAACTTGATTGAGAATAACAAGGAAAATCTAATTGATGAACAACTGACTCCCCCTCCCCCAACTGTCTTTCTGCTTGTACAGCTGCCTCACACTCTCAGATAAAGGCTTACATAGATGCTCGGATTTTGCAAAAGGTGGTTAAAAAAAAACCCCACACCAACCCTGTTTTGGTCTAATTGCAAATCTGTGGCAGACAACACAGCCTGTGGGAATCCATCATCTACCACTGTCCCAGAGCTGCCAAGCAAATGGCCCATTCAACTTCTCTGGTTTCTGACACCCGATTGGTTTGCCCACCCTCTTGCCAGCTCCCACTCCCGGAGCTGCTGTGTCCTTGATTTCCCACCTTCTTGCCACATAGGATGCTTTTCCACTCTCCTCCTGGTCTGACCTAACATAATGCTGCTCAGTGTCACGCCACCTCCTTCTGTATCTCAGGCCAGATCCTCATTCGGTCTCTGAAGGCCAAATACAGTATATCCTAGAGAAAAATCTGATTCTGCATATTGAATCTGGCCCCTTAAATGGGAAGGGGTCCCATGCCCACAAAGTCACAGGCAAAGGACTATTTTTTTAAATTTTATTTTGTATTGAAGTGTAGTTGACTTACAATGTTAGTTTCAGGTGTGTAGCAAAGCAATTCAGTTACACGTATACATACATACATTTTTCCTCCAGGCAAAGGACTCATTCAAACTGGTGGGGGGAAATGGAGAAGCCAGATGAAAGGCCTGGATGACTTTTAAGGCCCTAGGCAAGAAACAAACAAAACACAAAGCAAAACAAACTAAAAAACCTACTTCTCTTCTTGACTTGCAAAGGGTTAACACGCCTGGCCTCAGCCTTTTGCTCACGCAAGGCTGAGAGGTGGTGTGGGGCCGTGGAATAAGGCCGGGAGTCACATAGACTGGGTTCTAGTCCAGGCTCTTTGATACACTCACTGTATGATCTTGCAAAGGTGCCTTAACTGCTCGACTTTGATTTCCTCCCCTATAAAATGGGGACAAGCACAGTACCACACCAGGAGTGATAGCCAACACAGTGAACAGCCAGCACAGCCTGGGCCCTGACCAATCAGACCAGGAGGCAGCCCGATCAGAACAGAAACCAACCGGAAACAACCCGTGCAGACAGGAGATTATGATATGAGATCATGCATGGAAACTCCACAGCATTGTGGAGTCAGGACTCAAAAATTTGTATGCATGATTATTTTTATACACTATCTATTTTTATTAATCTAGGGAAGAAAGCAGTAGGAGAATTGTCCAAAAGTATTTTCAGTCTCTGGCAGGCCAGGATCAAGACTCCTAGCCTCCTGTCACTGAGCTCTCTTGCTACCCTGGGAACAGAACCAGGGTTCAAGGACACCTACGTGCAAAGCCCACGTTGAAAGCAACTGAAATGAAGTTATATTATAAATGCATATATAAATATAAATAAATATATTGTCCCCCAATATCTATGTTCTACTTTTTGCCTGCCCTGCTTTCTTCCTTGTTCCATGCCAAGCCTACCAGGAACTGTGCAAACTACAAGAAAGGAAGTTCTTCATGGTCTGCTCGAGAAGACTAGAATCCAGAACATCCTTTCCAACCTTTATAAGTATTTGCTTTAATCCCCTGAAGGCCAGCGTTTGGCACAACTCTGAGGCCTCCCGGGTTTGTCTGGCCTGCTCCTTTCACACTGGCCCCTGTTCCCCAAGATACTAAATCTGGCTTCCAGACCCATCCTCCTGGCCTACTTTCCCTGACAGCTGACAGGGATTTCAATCCTACCCTTGCCTTTGAGCAAGAACACTTTAAGACCACATGCCACTCAAATACAATATAATATACAGTAGGTAACACAGTCCTGTTCTAGCTATGTCAGAACCCTTTGGTTAACAGCTGCTGGTTTCTTCTTCCCAGGAGAAAGACAAATGGAGCGCAAGGTAACAGAAGGGGGCCTGGCCTCGAAGTCAGAAGACTGAGGTCCTCACGTCAGCTCTGCTGTGTGACCCTGCCCAAGCCATTCTCAAGTGGAGAAGATGGCTCTCCATTTCCCTATCTGCACAGTGAGGGTGTTGGACTAGGTGCTTTCCCAAAGACTCCTGATCATTAGAACATTCTAGGACTTTATAATGAATTTGACTAAGTTGGGAACACTCCAATGAAGTAGAGCCCGGGTTCTTACCAGCCGAGGCTAGAGGGAAATACTCTTGCGTTGCTCTAAGGGACTCTGGGGCGGAAGGCTGAGTAGACAAGCTTGTCTTCAGTGGCCCACTCTTTCCATTAGCTCTCCAGACCCCTCAATGGCTCCTCAGGGAACTGCACGCTTGAGACCTGGCCAGTGCCCCGCGTGCAAGTCAGGAGTCACCTAACTTGGGCATAATAAGCCGAACTGGGGGGAGTTACTGATGGCTTAATTGTAGCAATTCTCTGAGGTTAGACTTGGACTGGGTGGCAAACCTAAAGGAGTGATGAGTATGAGCAGATCAGCTTCTCTGGGTGGGCAAACCCTCTAGTACCATCTCCATCAACAGCACGAAGTCATCCTCTAGCCCCATGTTGGATTCAGAACTCAAGTGGCTGCTCTAAGCAAGTGACTTGAAAGGTCTTTCTATAATCATTAATCACAGAGTCAGAGTGGCCAGGAGATGTCTTTGGTGATCTTTTTGAGACCATGAGTGTTGCCCTGGGTCTTGGTGGGGCAGGGACCTGACGCAGGTCACAGAACACATCAGTGGGAAAGCCAAGCCCAGGACCCAAGTCTATAGGTCCCTTTCCCTGACAGCATACTACCCACCTTGGGCCCACCAGACCCTGCCGAGGGCAGCAAGCAAACAGACATCTGTACCCCAGACACAGTCGCACAACCCTTCAGAACAACTCAGAGAGCAATGGCATCAAGACTGGGGAATCGGCCATGAAAGATTGCAAGGATTTCAAATTCTCCCCTTCCAGTAGCTGTTAAATTGTGAACACATTTTCCTAAGCTTCTCTCTCACATTTTGTTTTCTGCCTTTACCCCATCACGTGCTAACAATCAGCGAGTCTTCAATGTTTTTCCTTTTGAGAATTAAGGCCTTATACCTGGGCCTCTACATTGCCAAAACACCAACCACATTTTGGAA
Organism: Camelus ferus; assembly: GCF_009834535.1. NCBI lineage: Eukaryota > Metazoa > Chordata > Mammalia > Artiodactyla > Camelidae > Camelus > Camelus ferus. The sequence goes on along the minus strand of NC_045732.1, from coordinate 87,640,419 downwards.
ACATAGTGGGTCTGATGAGGCAGATTGCCTCAGTCCCTTTCAAACAGTGTTTTCTAATCTGTTGGCGAGCCAGGCAATTCTCAGCAGCAGAAGTCTTCCCTAAGCTGTTGGCTGTCTGCAGTCAGTACCCAAATCACCCCCTCAGCGCACCCCCACCCTCGCCCACCAGTTTTCAGTAAAATCCTCCCATTTTGGCATCGTAAGAGTGCCCTCTAGCGCTGATCTAATTAAGAACCTGGAGACTGACGGATTCCTGTTTTCGTGGGAAATGGGTTTAGCTAGAACTTGACCTTGGCTCTGTCTGGAGACATTCTTTCTGAAAGCCTCTCTAACGCACCTGCTTGGCAATTCAGTCTTCCTGAAAGCAGTGAAGGGAGGGTTCTGCCACTGAACAAACAAAGCAAACGAAAACCAAAAAAAGAGAAAAAGAGAAGGAAGGCCATAAAAGAAAAGCCAGCGTTCCTCGCTCCTGAGAAGTATTCCCATTCACGATGCGGGGTCGCTGCTTGAATTATAAAAGACTCCAGCAACTGAAAGCTGACAGTGATTTCTGAATGTGTTTTAGAGTTCCCCAGATGCAAACATCTGTATTTGTATGTTAGGTTCCAGCAATCTGTCTCCTCAACTTGATCATATATACACTTTTGCTTTGAAGGGAGAACAGACCATTAAGAATCCCTTAGAAATGCTCTGCGTATCACAGGGCTTGCCTTCTGTTAATAAGAGCCGGAGAAAGTTTCACTGATAATATAAATAGGACTGTGCATGGGTGTGTGTTTCTGTGGTTTCTTTCCTCCCATTTTGTTTCCAGATCTCAGATTTGAGGGTCCGGACGAGCCACAGTGAATGCTCTCTCAGCACTAGTTCAAATCAGCAGGGACAGTTTCCCCTGTACTTTTTACATTCGGCCTCACAAGAGGCTGCTACGCTATTGAATCCCAAATGTTTTCTGCTGAGACAGACAAAGAATGGCAAGCTGCCAAGGCGAGACAGAACTGCTTCATTCACAATTTAACATGTGGATAACACAGAGCATGACAAAGTCCCCAACGAAGAATGATTTGGCAAGTGTGAAAACAAGGCGCGAGATCATTCTCAGGGAACACTCAGTCAAGTCAGTAACAGCATCAGACAGTAGAGACACCTGGGAAGGTCCGTTCTGGACATAAGTCACTTGCTTTTGACAATGAGCTTCGATCTCTGCTGATGTCGAAGTATGGCAGGAGCCACTGGAACGGGTCTGAAAGTTCCCTAAAGCCAGCCCCAAACAAAGGGAACTGGCAGGTCTGGGAAGCGACAAGTGCTAGGGCAGAGCGAGCACAGGCTTTGGAGTTGTCTTCAGTCACTCAAATCTGTCAGTCTCCTTTTTCTCAACAAAACTGTGACCTCCAATAATATCAGACAGAGGGCACAAACCCGGTGCTCCATGAAACCTGCTGAATTTTCTAAAGCCAACTATTTTGATTTAAAAAAATGAAAAATACTCCTTCTTGTCCAGAGCTAATTCCCAAAGAGCTAATTGTCCGGGATGAAATAAACGAAACATCTGTTTAATGAACTCCATTGTCAAAGTCTGTGCTAAGACTTTCCGCCATGCTGTTCTTGTCCACCTAGACCTTGCTAGTCTCTGTCAACGTGACAAGTCAAAAGGTCCAGGGCTGTGCTTGAGATCCGTGGCCATGACCCCTGGCCAAACAGTTCTTTCTTTTTGGCAGATATAATAGTCATAATTGGACTTAATTTGCTGCTATTGATGGATGCACTGCTTTTGAAAATTCATGTCCAGTTCAACCTATTTTGTGGACATGGGACACCTTTCCACATGCAGATGGAGCACGATGTTTAGGGCAAAGCCTCTGTACTCGTGAGAAAGCAGATCTCCTTTTCCTGCCGGATTCTCAGTTTCATGTCTTACCTGAAGTTTCAAACCTAAGGACCCAAAAGACTCTGAGTGTTTCTGTCCCCTAAATCCAAAATATGGGACAAGTTTGCCAGCTCATCTGGAAGAGTACACAGTATCTTTTCTCGAATTATTGGAAATTGTACCTGAATGCCAAACAATAACAATCATACGGTTAGCTATTACATAATGAGGACTCCCTATACGCCGGGCACCTTGCACTTTCCAGGACTTACTTCCTCCCAAGCAGAAGTCTATCCTCATTGTAGACAGGAAAAGATGGAGACTCAGAGGGACTCGCACAACTAGTAACTCAAATCCAGAGTTGAAGGATGCCAGCGCCCAAGCTCATTAGCCACTAAGCTGTACTGACTGTACCTGGGAGGTAGGCATCATTCTTATCTTTTTACAGGTGACTCAGGTGAAGCTCAGAGAAGAACTTGCTCAAGGTCACATACCTAGTAAGTGAAGGTAAGGACAGTCACTATTCCCTGACTCTGAAGCCCACGCATTCCCCACTGCGCTGTGTGCCACATCCCCGCGAGGCACAAACATGGGAGGGGTCCCTCTGGATACTCTCTCCATGCACATCAAACCCGCCCTGAGAGCCGGCTTGCATTCCTGTTACTCTCCAAGCCTGGGGGCCCCCTCTGAAGTGATTCGTTGTGTGCCTCTCTTCAAGCTTCTCAAGGGACCATTTTTCATTTTGAATTTCAGGATAAACTTGCAGGCTCTGAGTGCCAAGCACTTGAATACACAAGGAAGAGAGGGTAGTAGCTCATTTGAAGATGAAAACCTAGTGTAAATCTTCACTGCTGTGAAGCTACTCCCCTTGGACAACCAGGTAGCAGTGGGTGGGCCGGGGGTCTGCAGGGAAAAGGAAGTTGGCAGACAAATCCGCTCTCTCTCTCTCCCTCCCTCCCTCCAGCAGGGTGGGGATGAGGGCAACTTCTCGCTACTATACCTGTATTTCCTATCTGTAGAAAAGTTCGATTAGATCAGATACAGACAGAACCTAGAAAGTCCAAGACAAGATGACCAAGGCAGAAAGTGGGAAAGAACAAGAGTGCATGCCCCATTCCCAAAGGCCCATGTCATTACAGTGGGAAAAGGAGGGCTGCTGCCTTGGGTAAGAGTTGTGTTTAGTGATGGGCTTCATTCTCAAGCAGGGTGAGCCAGACTACCCACAATTTGACCTTAATGTAGCTTTAAAATTATCAAGATTGGAAGATGCCCTGAGAAACCACCAAGCCCAACCTCTGCTTTTTTACAGGCCCAGAGAGAGAAAGGGACTCGTCCAAGGTTCACACAGTATAAAACAGGGCCGTAACCATCTCCAAGACCTCATGACTTCCAGTTTGAGTCTTATAAGCACCAGGGTCCTCTACAAGAAAATAAGTGTGGCAATCTAAGCTAGAGGGGTGGGAGTGAAAGGGCCAGTTGGGAGCCAGCGGCAGAGATGCAGGCATGAGGACTGGGCTTTGTTGTTTAATCAGGAGAACCTTGAAAGATGCTCTTTCCTATCTCCTTATACAGGTGAGGAAACAGCCTCAGAGAGAAACAGCGGCTGCCAAAGGCCGTGCAGCTACCTAGAGAATAAGCCTTGGAGGTCGGTCTGACTCCAAAGCCTCTGTGCTTTTTGCCCTAGCTATGTTTTGGCCCCCTCGTTTCTCTATAGCTGTCTCCCAAACAGAAAGGAGGTCCCTCCAAGTTACAAGTGAGTTGTTATGTGTTCATTTTTTGGCAAGGGTGGGCCCTCATCTGCAAACCCACATCCACAGCTTCTAAGGAGCAACTTTGGACTGTTGTTGGCCTTGGGACCCAAGAAAAACAGGAAGCCATCAGAGTAGCCTCTCCATTCCCTCCTAACCACTGAGGGCTTTGTAATCCACCCCTGCCAAGAACTGGTGGTGTCACCTGAGGCTGCTTACCTGGGAACTCAGGGCATCTGAGGTGTCAGCTAAGCGGGATGATGCTGTGGGAGTTTCTTGATACCTAAAGGCAAGGGATCCAACTGACGTCTGCACACAGCACCAGGCGGTGCTCATCTCTGAGCACAACTGCCCTCAAAGGGCCCCGCCTCAGCCCCACAATGGGAGCCCCACGGCAGATTGGTGTCTCTTACTTCAAGAAAGCTGACAGGCACTGAAGTCATGGGACAGTCCCTAGGAGTAGGAGGAAGAATTTGGAACTGCTTAGTTGAAGCTGGACTTGCTGAATTGCTAATTGCCTGAGTGACACATCATTAGGCTACTTGCTCACTCTTCATGGTCAAGATGGGGTGAGGAGGGGGGCATTGCACATCCTGCAGGCAGTGGAGGAACCACCAGGCATCTGGGTTTGCGTTAACCGAATCCTGGCTTCCCACGGACATACATTCTGATACATCGCCAGCTGCCCAACAGTTGGCAGTTGCCCTTCACAATGTGGCTTTAAGCTACTCTGCCCCCAGGTCCTCATTGGGTGGGTAATGATCTGGAAGCCCACAGAAGCTGCTGCTGCTCTAAGGGAAGCCTAATGCAAAAAGGCATCTTTCTCAGGAAAAACCCTTTGAATATATTGGGGCACTTCCTTTAGATCTGGGATGCAGACCTTTCCCCAAACAAGAGTGCACTTGTCTTTGATTCAAATTTTCTTCTTTTTTCTTCTGACATATATTTGAATTTTTAACAGCTTTATTGAGACATTGTTCACATACCAGATAATTCACCTATTTAACGGGTACAAATCAGTGGTTGTTAGTATATTTGCAGATCTGTGGAGTCATCACTACTGTCAGTTTTAAAACCTTTTCATTACCTCGAAAAGAAACCCAGTACTTTTTAGCTGTTACCCCCATCCCTGTTGTCCCCCATCCTTCCCAGGCCCTGACCACCGATGTACTTTCTGTTTCTATGGATTGTCTTATTTTGTACATTTCAAGTAAATGGAATCATAGAATGTATTGTGTTTTATGACTGGCTTCTTTGACATAGCATGTTTTCAAGGTTCATCCATGTTATAGCATGTACCGGTACTGCATTCCTTTTCATGGCCAAATAATATTCCACTGAGTGACGATCCAAAAAAAAATAAATAAAATACATCTAAATAATTTCATCCCTATCAACTAGACAAGCCCATAGTCTGTCCTGAACACCTGCTACCTGCTAGAGTACATCTGTTACTAACACCATGGGGGTACATCATGGAGATGAATAAGAAGATACAACAAAACCATCTAATCGTTCAGTCAACAAACATCTCCTGAGGGTCTCCTATGTGTCAGGAATGTACTAAGACACTTGGAATACAAAGATGAGCAAGACGGGGTCCCTGCCTTCCATGAGCAAACAGTGAGGACAGCAGTGTGGAAAACCATGCATCATACATAGGCATGCCACTGGACATCATGACTGAAGGTACCTACAAGCTCCAGTAAGCTCATTTTCCACTGGGAAGGAGCTAATGGCCCTGGGTGAGGTCCTCGATTCCACAAACATTCATGAGAAGAACTAGCCCAAGAGAGGGCAGCAGCCAGGGATTCAGGTGTTTTTGTTTGTTTTGCTTTTTTTTTTGAAATTCACATAACATAAAATTAACCATTTTAAAGTATACAATTCAGTAGAATTTAGTACATTCACGTACTGTGCAACCACCACCTTGCTCTCATTCCAAAACATTCTCATCACCCCAAAAGGAAACCTTGTACCCACTAAGCAGTCACTCCTTCTTCCCTCCTCCCCTCAGCTCCTGGCAGCCTCCAGTCTGCTTTTTGTCTCTAGAGATTAGCCTGTTCTGGATAATTCACTTGGGTGGAATCACACAATACAAGGCCTTTTTCGTCTGACTTCTTTCACTTAGCATCACATTTTTGAGGTTCCTCCATGTTGTAGCCGGTGTCAGTACTTCCTTCCTTTTTAGGGCTGAACAATATTCCATTGTATAGATACACTACATTTTATTTACCCAGTCATCCTTCGATGGGTATTTCGGCTGCCTCTACTATTTTATTACCATGATTAACGCTGCCATGAACATTCATGACGTCTTTTTGTGTGTGGATGTATGTTTTCACTTCTCTTGGGTATATACCTTGGACTGGAATTGCTGGGTCATATGGTAATTCTATGTTTAACTTTGTGAGGAGCTGCCAAACCATTTTTCCATAGCAGCTGCACCATTTTACATTCCCACTAGCAAATTACAAGGGTTCCAATTTCTCCCAGAGATTCTGTTTTAGTTCTTACTTCCAGAGAAGAGTTCCCTTAAATTGGAGACACTCAATTAGCCCAAATGATCGACCTTAATGCTTAAGGTTCCAGGCCCTTTAATTAATGCAAATGAGGACAAAGAGAAGATTCCTGTCATAGTTCTGGGAGAGCCTCTGTGCATGCTCACAGCCTAAAGGGGAAAGCATGCAGGTTGTTTGTGGAACTGTCCCCCTGACCCATATCAATGGGACTCACAGCATCTTGCCCAGCAAAGAAGTGAGAGGAGAGCATTCTCAGCTATAAGAGCCAAGTCCAGCAAAACCCACGAGGTGATTTTATGAAAGAAATGACATGAAATCAATAAGGACTCTGTCAGTCAGGAAAAGAACAGCACGGCCTTCTCTATTAGACAAGAAATTGGAAGAAGCGTCAATGGGTTGTGAGGGCACTTAGATCCCATGATATTTGGCACTGGTTCCTGTCCCTTGGAATAAAGATCAGACATATCTAGGAAGTAAATAATAATGATGAATGTCTAGCTCTAAAGATGACGACATATATCACTGGAACACACCCTTATGGCCTGTCTCTCCCCTCCAGTGATCAGACAGCTCGACAAACACTGAATCCACTCCTCCTCCAGCCTACATCATTCCCGGGGCAAATGAGCTCCATTCTGAAGCAGCATTAAATCTTTCAAGCCATAAAATGCCATTTTGCTGAGCTGAGACTGTCACTTGTCAAGATGACATGCCACCATCCCAGAAGAGCTGTGGCACGATCCTAAAGCCCCCTCCTCATGGCATGACAAGCTATCTTTGGGGAGAGGAAACCCGGGGAAAGAATCTCAATGATCCCCATCACCGCCCAAATCCTTGGCTCATCAGTAACCTAAGATTTAAGGGGGTGGATTTCAAACACTTTCTGAAGCACAGCCCTCTTTGCACACAAAAATCTTCCAATAACTCCAGTCTATAAAACACCTAAAAACTGAGCTGCTTGATTTGAGGAGGGTATGGGGTGAAGGGAGAGGCTGGGAGAGCAGAGCTGCAATTTATTGCCCCACAGGGTGGTGGTGTAAAACTCCAAGAAGCACCACTCACATAGAGCAGCAGTTCTTCCCAAGACCCATTCAAGGGGTCCCTGAGGTCCTCCTTTTTCCCAAATATACAGGTGTATGACACTGGATTTTCTCCATCTACTTCAACTGAAGTAACATATTACGAGAGATGGAATACAGAAGAAGCTGATATGAGATTCCATCTATCTTCTATAAAGCCAGATATCAGAACGATATCCAAAATATCAAACATTGACACTATTTTTTTGCTTTGGAAATCAGTTATTTTTCATAAAAATGTATGATTTATATTAATATGTGATAGATATATTCTTACTTTAAAGATGTTAATACATGTTTTTGAAAATCACTGTCTTAAATTCAAATACAGTAAATACCAGTAGATATAATCCCATATAAATAAAAGCTCATTTGAGCCTCTGTAATTGTTAACAGTGTAACAGAGGAAATTGTGGTGTGTGTGTGTGTATATATATATATACATACATACATACACACATAATGGAATACTACTCAGCCATAAAAAGAATGAAATAATGCCATCTGCAGCAACATAGATGGACCTAGAGATTATCATACTGAGTGAAGTCAGTCAGATAGAGAAAGACAAATATCATATGATATCACTTACATGTGGAATCTAAAAAAAAATACAAATCTTATTTATAAACCAAAAATAGACTCATAGACATAGAAAACAAACTTACAGTTACCAGAGGGGAAGGTGGGGAGGGATAAATTAGGAGTTTGGGATTAAATAGTTTGACTATTTACAGAATAGACAAACAACAAGGTCCTACTGTATAGCACAGGGAACTATATTCAATACCTTGTAATAACCTATAATGAAAAAGAATATAGAGAGAAGTAAGATGGCAGAGTAGAAAGATACTCGTAGCTCACCCTTTCCCACAAATACACCAAAACTCACATCTACAGAACCACTCAGCCAACCAGAGCACCTGCCAAACTCCGACAGAATATCGCCCTCTTTGAAAGACAAAGACGCCAAAAATCTCGTAGGAGAAAAGGAAAAAAGAAAGAAGACGAAGCAGAACAGTGTGGGACTGGTCCCTTGGGGAGGGAGCAGCAAAGGAGGATTAGCGCTCGTTAACTGAACCTCCCCCCTCTCCAATGGAGAGGCCAGCAGGACGGAGGGGGAGCCTCTGAGGCTCAGATCTGCCGGGAGCACCCCTTGACCAACAGAATCAAGTTAAACAGGCACAAAGGGTCCCTGCGACATCCAGCACGAGAGGCGAGCTGGCAGCTGGGGCCGGGACAGGCGGCCCGAGCCAGGCGGAGGACTGGGGCAGCGGCACTGAGGCGGCCCCGGGAGACTGCAGGGTACTGCGCACCGTGGCTGGGAGGGGATACGGAGCAGAACAACCTGGGCCCCCCATAAATTATGGGGAAAAAAAGCAAAGCAACACGGCTGGTGTGCCCTGTGGGGAGGGGCGCCGGAGCCTTTGTCTCCTCAGGCCCGCGGCGCCATTACCGGCGCTTCTCGCGAGAAGAGAGGCGGGGCGCTGCCACAGCCGCCATACCCTCCTGTGCTCAGTGCTCGGGCGCGGGCGGGGCCAAGACCTGAATCCGCACCCGGGGCTCCAGCAACTCCTAGGCAGGACTGAGACTTGTTTACAGCCCGAGGCAGATAGGATCTTTCTGCCCTGGCACCTCAGAGAACTTGCGCAGCCAAGACAAACAAGGAGCTGAGATTTGGCACGGAGCAGGGGCAGGGCTGTTCCGCGGTCTTCCCCGAGCCCGCCTACGGAGCACTGACCGAAGGCGGAGTGGGCAGCTGCACAGAGCAGCGGAGCGACCCGCACAGGGAGAGGGCGGGCGGCCACCTGCCTTCCTGGCAGGAACGCAGCACCTGACCGCGGTGCTGGGAGGGAGCGCGATCCACTCGCCTACCTCCCCTGAGTGCAGCATCTGACTGTGGCATCAGGAAGGGGAGTGACCCACCTGGCCACTGGGTGAGAGCTCAGCACCTGACCCAGTGTTGGGAGGGGGCGCGACATGCTTGCCGACAAGCACTGGGAGCAGCACAGACGAGGGAGCCAACGGAGGGCCTCTTGAAACAGCAAGCTGAGTTCGCGAAACAGGGCAGACAAGAAAGACTTCTCAATAAAAGCATTAAGAGTGCACAGTCTCCAGGAGAACACATCCTTTTTTTTTTTTTAATCTTTTTTATTTCTGTTTTATTTTCTATTACCTTTTTAATCTTTACTTTTTAAACAGTTGTATATGTTTACAGTTTTAATTACTTTAAAATTTCTCTTTTAAAATCTTTTTATTATTTTTTAAAAATCCTCCTCATTTCATTTTTAATTCTCTTGGTTTTTATCTCCTGTTATTGATTATTCACAGATTTCAAATATTGTTTTTTCATTTTTTCTCCTTTTTATTAAGGTTTTTAAAAGACGTTTCAACTCGATTGCTATTCTACTTCAACTTGCTCTTCTATTATTGATTATACACTGTTTAAAAATTTTTTTCTCCCTTCTTTAAAATACTCTCTTCTATTTTTTGTTAACATCTATTCTATTTTCTATTACCTTTTAAAATTTTACTTTTTAAACAATTGTATGTCTCCAGGTTTAATCCCTTTAAATTTTTTCTTTTAAAATATTTTTATTTTTATTTTCATTTTTATTACTTTTCAAAATCCACCTCATTTCATCTTTATTTCTCTTGGTTTTGATCTCCTGTTACGGATTATACACAGGTCTCAAATATTGTTTTCTGATCTTTTCTCCCTTTTTAAAGGTTTTTAAAAGACGTCTCAACTCAATTGCTATTCTACTTCAACTTGCTCTTCTATTATTGATTATACACTGTTTTCAAACCTTTTTTTCTCCATTCTTTTAAAATTCTCTCTCTTTTTTCTGAAGTTTTATTCCTGCATAGGCTTTAGCTAGATAAATAAATAAACTCCTTAGGACCACAATAGATAACTGATACTCCTTAAGCCACAGTACTAGAGAGATATGATCAATATGAAGAAGCAGATGAACCACTCCCAATTAAAAGAGCAAGAGAAATCCCCTGAAAGCACAATCAATGAAGTAGACGTTGATGGCCTACTAGATCAAGATTTCAAAAAAGGAGTGATCAAAGTATTGAAGGAACTAAAAGAGATAGTGTTTAGAGATATAAAATATATCAAAATGAAATTGAAGCTATAAAGAAGAGCCAAGTAGAAGTGGTAAACTCACTGGCTGAAATGAGAACTGATCTAAAGGCTGTACAAAGCAGGCTAGATAATGCAGAGGAACAAATAAGTGACCTAGAAGATAGGACAATAGGGGTCCCAGAAGGGGAAGAAAGAACAAAGGGGATTAAAAGGTATTGGAAGAAATCATGACTGAAAACTTCCCAAACTTAAAGAAGGAATCAGATATCCAAGTACAGGAGGCTCAGAGGGTCCCAAACAGGAAGAACCCAAAAAGACCCACACCAAGACATATCATAATCAAGAGGGCCAGAGTCAAGCATAAAGAAATGATCCTAAAGGCAGCAAGAGAAAAACAAACAGTGAGTTAGAAGGGAACCCCCATAAAGCTCTCAGCTGATTTCTCTACACAAACACTACAGGCCAGAAGGAAGTGGCAAGACATATTCAAAGCCCTGAATGAAAAAAAGATGCAGCCTAGGATACCTTATCCAGTAAGGCTATCCTTTAGAATAGAAGGAGAGATAAAGAATTTCACAGACAAGCAAAAACTACAAGAGTTTAGCAACACTAAACCCATGCTAAAAGAAATACTGAAAGCTCTACTCTAAATAGAAAAGAAGCAGGATGCTACAGAAATGAGAAACTCATAACTGGAAAGGTGAGAACTACCATGAATTACAAATGGAATAAATACAAAATTGTAAAAGAAGACATCTAAATCATTAAGAGTGGGAGAGGGAAGCAAGAAAACATAGAGTATTTTTTTTCTACTTTTTAAAAAAATTTTTTGTTCTCAGTAGGATGGGTTTGAGATTATATTACTATCTGTTTAGTACAAACAGTTACAGTAATAGGTTAATAGACTTAAAAAAAGGGTAACCACAAGCCAAAAACTTACAAGTGAATCACAAAAACTAAATAAAATCCAAGATAATACAAAGGAAAATTACCAAACCGCAAAAGGAAGAAGAAAGGAACAAAGAGGAAATACCAAATCAACTGCAAAAATAAGTTCAAAATGGCAATAAACACTCATCTATCATTAATTACTGTAAATGTTAATGGACTAAATGCTCCAGTCAAAAGACACAGAGTGGCAGGCTGGATAGTAAAACAAGAACCTTCAATATGCTGCATACAAGAGACCCACTTTAGGGAGAAGGACACATATAGATTGAGAGTGAAAGGATGGAAAAGGATGTTCCATGCAAATGGAAAAGCCAGAAAAGCAGGTGTAGCAGTACTGATTTCAGACAAAATAGACTTTAACACAGAGGCCATAAAGAAAGATAAAGAAGGACATTTTATAATGATTAAAGGAGTAATACAAGATGAGGCTATTACACTCATTAATATATATGAACCCAATATAGGAGCACCTAAGTACATAAAACAGTTACTAACAGAGATAAAGGGGGAAACTGATGGGAATAAAATCATTGTCGGAGATTTTAACACTGCATTAACATCACTAGACAGATCTTCCAGACAGACAATAAATAAGGCAACAGAGAAATTAAATAATACAATAGAAAAATTAGATTTGGTGGATATTTTCAGACCATGACACCCCCCAAAATAGGATATACATTCTTTTGAAGTGCACACGGAACATGTTCTAGGATTGATCATGTACTTGGGCACAAAAGAAGCCTCAACAATTTTAAGAAGATAGAAATGATCTCAAGCATCTTTACTGACCACAATGCCATGAAACTAGAAATCAACTACAGAGAAACAAAGGAGAAAACAAGGAAAGCATGGAGATTAAACAACATGCTATTAAAAAACCAATGGGTCAATGAAGAAATCAAAGCTGAAATCAAAAAATACACTGAGGCAAATGAAAATGAAAACACAACCACACAAAATTTATGGGATGCAGCAGAGGCAGTGCTAAGAGGGAAGTTTACAGCGATACAGGCCTTCCTCTAAAAAGACCAATCTCAAATAAACAATCTAACCCACTAGCTAAAAGAACTAGAAAAAGAAGAGCAAGAACACCCAAAAGTCACTAGAAGGAAGGAAATAATAAAGATCAGGGAGGAAATAAATGAAATAGAGATTTAAAAAACAGTAGAAAAAATCAATCAAACCAAAAGCTGGTTTTTTGAAAAAGTAAACAAAATGGATAAATCTCTGGCCAAACTCACAAAGAAGAAAAAAGAGAGAGCACAAATAAGCAAAATAAGAAAGGAAAATGGAGAAATTACAACAAATAAAATAGAAATACAGGATATTATATGAGAATATTATGAAAAACTGTATGGAACCAAAATGGATAACCTAGAGGAGATGGACAAGTTTCTGGAAACATACTGTCCACCAAGACTGAATCAAGAAGAAGCTGACCACTTGAACAAACCGATCACTAGAAGTGAAATCGAATTAGCAATAAAAAAAAAAACCTCCCTACAAATAAAAGTCCAGGACTGGGCGGCTTCACCAGGGAATTCTACCAAACATATAAAGAAGAACTCATACCAGTCCTTCTCAAACTCTTCCAGAAGACTGAAAAGGAGGGAATACTCCCAAACTCACTCTATGAAGCCACCATCACCCTGATACCAAAACCAGGCAAAGACACTACAAAAAAAGAGAATTACAGACCAATATCACTGATGAACATAGATGCAAAAATCCTCACCAAAATACTAGCAAATAGAATCCAACAGCACATAAAAAAGATTATACATCATGACTAAGTGGGGTTCATCCCAGGGACACAAGGGTGGTTCAGCATACGCAAATCAGTCAATGTAATACATCACATCAACAAGAGAAATGACAAAAACCACATGATTATCTCATAGATGCAGAAAAAGCATTTGATAAAATTCAGCACCCATTTACGATAAAAACTCTCACCAAAGTGGATATAGAGGGAACATATCTCAACATAATAAAAGCAAAAATGACAAACCTACAGCCAGTGTAGTACTCAATGTTGAAAAACTCAAAAGCTTCCCACTAAAATCTGGGACAAGACAATGCTGCCCACTATCACCACTCCTATTCAACATAGTCTTAGAAGTCCTAGCCACAGCAATCAGACAAGAGAGAGAAATAAAAGGGATCCAAATTGGAAAAGAAGAAGTAAAAGTGTCACTATATGCAGATGACACAATACTATATATAGAAAACCCTAAGAGGGCCACACAAAATCTACTAGAACTAATTGAAGAATTCAGCAAGGTAGCAGGTTACAAGACTAACATTAAAAAATCAGTTGCATTTCTTTACACTAACGATGAATCAACAGAAAAAAAAAGTAAAGAAACAATCCCCTTTAAAATAGCAGCCAAAGTAATAAACTACCTAGGAATAAATCTAACCAAGGAAGTGAAAGACTTATACGCGGAAAACTATAAAACACTGATTAAGGAAATTAAAGAAGACTTAAAAAAATGGAAAGATATCCCATGCTCCTGGATTCGAAGAATCAATATTGTTAAAATGGTCATACTGCCCAAGACAATCTACATATTTAATGCAATCCCTATCAAATTACCCAGGACATATTTCACAGAACTAGAACAAATCATAACAAAATTTATATGGAACCACAAAAGACCTAGGATTGCCAAAGCATTACAGAAGAAAAAGAAAGAGGCTGGAGGAATAACCCCCTCAGACTTCAGACAATACTATAGAGCTACAGTCATCAAGACAGCATGGTATTGGTACAAAAACAGACATATGGACCAACGGAACAGAACAGACAGCCCAGAAATGAACCCACAAATTTTGGTCAACTAATCTTTGACAAAGGAGGCAAGAATATACAATGGAATGAAGACATTCTCTTCAGCAAATGGTGTTGGGAAAACTGGACAGCAGCTTACGTAAATCAGTGAAGTTAGAACACTCCCTTACACCACACACAAAAATAAACTCAAAATGCATCAAACTCTTAAACATAAGACAAGATACAGTAAACCTCCTAGAAGAAAACATAATCTCACATACATCTCAAAAATGCTCTCCTAGGGCAGTCTACCCAAGCAATAGAAATTAAAGCAAGAATAAACAAATGGGACCTATTGAAACTTACAGGCTTCTGCATAGCAAAGGAAACCATAAGTAAAACAAAAATGACAACCTAAGAAATGGGAGAAAATTTTTGCAAATGAAACCGACAAAGGCTTGATCTCCAGAATATATAAGCAGCTCATACGACTTAATTAAGAAAAAAACGAACAACCCAATCCAAAAATGGGCAGAAGACCTAAACAAGCAATTCTCCAAGGAAGACATACAAATGATCAACAGGCACATGAAAAAATGTTCAATATCACTAATCATCAGAGAAATGCAAATCAAAACTACAATGAGGTATCACCTCTCACCAGTCAGAATGGCCATCATTCAGAAATCCACAAATGACAAATGCTGGAGAGGCTGTGGAGAAAAGGGAACCCTCCCTCACTGCTGGTGGGAATGCAGGTTGGTGCAGCCACTGTGGAAAACAGTATGGAGATTCCTCAAAAGACTAGGAATAGACTTACCGTATGACCCAGGAATCCCGCTCCTGGGCATATATCCAGAAGGAACCCTACTTCAAAATGACACCTGCACCCCGATGTTCATAGCAGCACTATTTACAATAGCCAAGACATGGAAATAGCCTAAATATTCATCAACAGATGACTGGATAAAAAAGAGGTGGTATATTTATACAATGGAACACTATTCAGCCATAAAAACCAACAACATAACGCCATTTGCAGCAAAATGGATGTTCCTGGAGAATGTCATTCTAAGTGAAGTAAGCCAGAAAGAGAAAGAAAAATACCATATGAGATTGCTCATATGTGGAATCTAAAAAATAAATAAATAAATACAAAACCAACAAACAAGAAACAGACTCATAGACATAGAATACAAACTTGTGGTTGCCAGGGGGATGGGAGGTGGGAAGGGACAGACTGGGATTTCAAAATGTAGAATAGATAAACAAGATTGTACTGTGTAGCACAGGGAAATATATACAGGATCTTGTGGTAGCTCACAGTGAAAGAGAATGTGACAATGGATGTATGTATGTTCATGTATAACTGAAAAATTGTGCTCTACACTGGAATTTGACACAACACAGTAAAATGACTATAACTCAATAAAAAATGTTTTTAAAAAAAGAAAAAGAATACGAAAAAGACTATACACGTGTGTAACTGAATCACTATGCTGTCCACCAGAAACTAACACAACATTGTAAATCAACTAGACTTCAATTTAAAAAACAGTGTAAAGGAGCACTGATACCGAAAAGTCCGAGAACCCCTGACAAGGACAATGGTGTGAACGGGAGTTAGTGCAAAGCCCGGAGGCTCTGTGGGGTGGGTTAGAGGGTCTGAGTTCTGCCTGTTTAGCCTCCTCCCCGCCTTCTGTGCCCCCGAGGCACACTCTGGATACCTCCTCAGAACCCTGAGCGTCCAAGTTTGAAAATAACTGATAAGCCCAGCCCTCTCATTTCAGAAACCAGGAGACGAGGGAAGGCGAGGGTTGTGGACTGGTAAGTCAAGGACCGCTGGGGTTACATCTGGGTCTCCGGCCCCCAGTTCAGGATCAGGTCCACCCCCTACAGTGGGATGCCATGGAAGTAACGACAGCAAATCCCATTTGTTGAAGTCTCTTTCTGGGCTTGGCACTGTTCTAGGCACTAAGGGATATTAGAAAATACCCAGGTCGAGCCACTCCCAGGGCCTCCTTGTCCCCACTTTGCAAGGACACTTGGTCTGTGACAGTCCACTGAGAGTTCTCAGTCCACAGAGAGAGAGAAGCCGGCAGCAGTCTGGCCTCCCTGCTCCACCACGCGCCCCTCTGAGCCACGCCAGCCCCAGCCTTCTCAGGGCAAAGAATTCAAGCTGGCACGAGCCTCCTCAGCACATCTTGAGGAGCAGCATGCATCCCACCAGAGAGGGGATTATTTAAAAGCCAGGAATCAATTAATTTAATCAGGTTCCTGTATAGTTCAAGGAAGGCTCACATGTGCAACAACTGGAGAGCTAAGAGCAGCGTCTTGGCATCTGGCCATGTGGTGACTCCACAGAGGGTGTCTTTGTGCCTCCCTCCCTCCTGCCCAAGGCACACCTCCAGCCCTTTGAAAAGACTCTGCTGGTAAGGGGCGAGCTGAATACAGCGGTGGGCTAATCCCTGTACTGCCAGAGTGGCAGCAGCAGGGCACACAAAGCCTGAAAAGGACCCCCCAAAATTCTCCCTCATGTCTCCAAATGCCAGAGCTGAGAGGGCACACAGACTGGCTAGCCAGGAAGCTAAACTCAAAGTACACCTCAGAATCACCTGGAAAGCTATTTATAACACACAGGACTGCGGGTCCCTGGGCCAGGGGATATTCAGGGATGGCTCGCTGAGGTGCCCTCCAGATGAGGAACAAATGAGAACCCAGCTCCCTCACTTAGCCTGTGGGGAAACCGAGAGGCGGAGAGGGAATGAGCTTTACCTGGAACACACGGAGGTCAAGAAAGAGCTGGGATGAGACTCCGGATCTCCAGACCCCTGGCCCAGTGCTCTGTCCACAATTCCAGGCTCTGCTCTATTGAAGGGGACAAGTAGTGTGGGTGCGCATGTGTGTGTGGGGGAGAAGGGGGTGATAAGGGGAATTTAGAAATAACCAAGCCATTTTTATTTGATTCATGCTTTTCATGTCACTTTCTCCTCCTTTTCTTCCAACTTGATCACTGGATCTAAGCCTCTCACTTTTAGATGCAGAACCCGACAGTCAGAGTGGAAGAAAGGTCAGATTCTGCCCTAGGTCAGACTTAGGACCCAAATCTCTGCTGCTTTCTTGCCTGTGTTCCTCTCGCTACGTTTTGACCCTTAAGTCCTATTCTGAAAGAAATATATTATTATAGATTGTATTTCATTAGTATTCCTCCCACCAAGGGGCAAACTTTGTTAGAAGCCAATATACTCCCTGAGAGCTGCTGTAACTCTTATTTCCAATCTGAGCTCATATTTCAGGGCCGCCCTGGAAATCTTGGTAAAGCGAGCACTGCTAATATAGACAAATGATGGCAAAACTAAAGGGTAGTGTTGCCATGAAATAAATTATTTGCATAGGTGGGACTTCTCTTTTAATTTTACTATTTTAAGGTTACAAATTGTTTTCTGGCCTTTATGTATAATTATATATAAATGTTCTCAGAGCTTAATGTCAGTTTAAATTTCAGCCCCTGGAAAGTAATTTGTTTGCATGTTCAATGAACAAACCATTTCTTATCGGTTTCAAAGACCCAGGTTCATGCATCAGGAATCAAGGTTGCCTTTATCAAAGCTAAAAAGGTCAAGTAAAGTAGGCCAGCAACTGCAGTTTAGCTATCCTTTAAAGGAGAAAAAAAAAATCAAGCTTTTGGTTCTCTGTCTTAAGAGCACAACTGTGTCCATTTCTTTAGGTCTGCGCATGATAACATGAAGGATTCATCCATGCCGTCTCCACACACAAAAGCCCTGGAAATAGCGCTCATCGCACTGTTATAAACCATTGTGAGGACTCTGAGCAATTCTCTCCGTTCTCTGGGCCTCAGTTTCCTCATGTATATGGGTATCTGAAGTTCTTTCAGCTCTGACAATAGAAGGTACCTCAACACAGAAAGGTGGTTTTAAATGACACTGTCTTAGAAAGCAGTTTCTAAGGTTTGAAGTCCGTTTTAGGTTAAGCCATCAGCCCAGAAATTAGACCCCAGGGTTTGTAGGCAACCTTCTTCCTCTGGCTTTCGTCCCTCTGGGGTCTCCACATTCAGAAAGATGTTGGGTGTTCCAGCCCCTTTCTCGATGGATCCAAGATGACTCCCATTCCTTTAGACACTCTTCTAGTTCCAGAAATCTGCTCTCCCCTGCATCCTCCAGTCTCTTAGGGTTCCTCTAAGAAATCTACAGATAGTCTTGGGTCACAAAGGGATATTGCTCATTGATAATACATGACCAAGATACTTTGTTAAATGGAAAAAAGAACAGAGTGTCAAATAGGATATCTAGTATGTCCTATGACTCCCACCCCCACAAGAAAGCCAATCCGCCCACTCTTTCTGACGTGACCTAAGTCCAGACTATGGCCGGTTTCACTTCCCTCTCAAATTTAACAAAGGGTAATTGGGAAAGTTATGCTATATGTACTTACTAATGGGTTCTCTCTTTTATCCTACTTTGCTTTAATCCGAGGTATTAACGTTTTATAGAGAGTCTATTTTTCAAAATGCATTGAAACTATGGTTTGATTTGAATTCCTTAAGTGGTTAGGATAATAGAATTCAGAGCAGGAAAAGATGTTGGAGTCTAAAGTTTCCATATTAGGAAGACTAGGAAAGATTAACAGAGTGTGGAAACTTCTAGAAGAGTGTCAGCAGTGCATCTGGAAGTGAGATGACACACATGCCAACATTAGTGCTTTATGATTTTTTTTCATTTAATTCTAACAACAATACCTATGGTAAGGTATTATTATTTTCATTTTACAGATGAGGCACAGAGAGATTAAGTGGTTTACCCAAGGTCAAAGGTAGCAAATGGCATAGCTGGGTAGAACTTGGAATACAGTCATTTGTTTCTGGAGCCTGTGAACTTTATTCATGCTTTAGGGTAGCATGATGTTAAAAAAGTGAAAGCTTGCGGATCTTTGAATTTGGGTTCTAGTCTCAACCTTACTACTGACCTTCCAACTCTCTGAAACAATGAAAACTCCATACTAGATAATCTCTAAGGTTGCTGCCAACTCTAAAATGTTTTGATCTTCAATAGAATCAAGAATACTTGCCAACTGATTAGAAATACATTGAAGTCTTTTTATTCCTAATGGAGGTGCTGTGGATTAAACCCAGGACCTCCTGCATGCTAAGCACATGCTCCAGCACTGAGCTATACCCACATGTACATGCAGATGGCAGAGATGATGATGATGGAATAGTCCAAGGTTGGAAGGTTGGCAACACACGCCTATAGGAATGTCCAGGAGAACTTTGAGCTGGAACTTGGGAGACAGGTCTGGGCTGGAGACACTGCAGCCTTCCTCAGAGTAGTGATAGTCAGTGAGATCTTGAAAGGAATGTAGAGAGAAAGAAAGGCAAAACTGAGCCTCTGAAAAATCCCAGGTAGAGGCACAGAGAAGGAAGACCGAGCAACAAAGGAACAAAAACAGAGAAATTAGCACAGTGTCAGTCAAGCCTGGAGAGGACAGGACTTTAAAATTGGAGCTGAAGTGAGGTGGTCAGAGGTGGTGGAAGCTCACTGGAACAAGTCACACCTGCTCGTGAACCCTCACGGCCCGTCCTCCTCTCTGAAGATATGTCTTTCCCCATGCGGGCTCCCATGGTAAGGGTGACGCTCCACTTTTCCCTGGATGCCCTGGGTGTCGTAGGCACTCAGTGTCTCTCCACCGGACCAAACCATAGTGCTCTGGCTAGTTTGGTCACCACAGTCTTACGGTCTTCACAAGCAAAGGCAACAGGATACGAGAAAAGCAGAGGGACAAGAGGAAAGGCAGCTGCAAACTAAAGCACAATTTTTATGAACAGAACATGCTATGTTGTCCCTTTCAACCAAACCTGCGTAGGTCTGGATCCCCTCATCAGCTGTGTCCTCTGTGAATGAGGACAGAAAGGATGGTGGGGGAAAGCCCTGGGAAGATGCAGTACCTGAGCAGAGACGGAGTAGAAATTTTCCAGAGAGAAAGCTGGGAGGGAGATGGGGCCGGGGAGTGGTGGGGTGCGTGAGAAGAGGCCTGAGAAAAGACGAGAACAACAAAAACTAAATAGAGAAAGAGGCAATTTCATTATCATTTCCATTTGGGAAACTCAACTGTATTGTTTTCTTGATTTTTTCAAACACACTTGAGAGATGTAAACACAGGAGCAAAAAATAATGAGATCTTGTCAATGTCTTGAATCAGTTGTCAACCCAGCCACTCCTCATACACAGCTGTCATTCGGAAGGCAAGCTTGTACGTGCCGAGAATGGTCATTGTCCCACTGAGGGGGAGAGGAGAGCATCAAAGCAGCAGAAGTAAGGCAGGCAAGGAGGTGGGCTCTGTAAACAAGGCCCCTGTTAGAAAGCCTCTTGGGCAAGACCTCGAGGATCTCAAAGGTCAAAGCAAGTGTCAAGAACATGTAAAGACCCCAGGAAGTACCAAAGAAAAAGGTAGGTAAGATACTAAGTGGCAGAATCCACTGTGCAACATTCAAGGAATTAATCACAGATTTGGGGTCTGATCTGTTGTAATGGTCTGAGCACACAGGCGATCTGGACCAAAGGCGTGTGAGGGGAGTTCTTGGCACCAATCATCAGAGCTTAAACAGGAAGCCTACATCCCAGGCTTCCTTGTTTATGATTTCTCTGAAAGTCCAAATGGGGTTACAGTACAGCTGGGCTTGGGCCTGGGGACAACGCAGAGATTGAACAGTTGGAGTTGGAGAATGAGGGCCCCATGACTTTTGGGATTCAGGATTGATTAGTATTCACCCAAAAGGAGGGCTTTGCAGTCCTTCAGCCACATTCCGAGCAGCCAGAAACTGTAGTAAAGGTCACGTGAGGTCTCAGTTTCCCTTGCCGGAAAATGGGTAAAGGGATGGGAAGTTGATGAGAACATCATCTAACTCCAAGTTTGACCTATTCAATCCAAAGACCTCAGAATAACCCTACTCATCTTGGTTCTGATATTCTAAGTCTCCTAAGTGAGATACACATTCATCATAGGAATGAAAACACACATATAGCTTCTATGTGCTTATCTGCAACTTTTTTGGGGGGGGAGGGTTAAACATCCTTTGAGTCATCTCTACTCTCATTTGCTTAGCCTATAAATTAATCATATGCAATAATCTTAAATACAGGTAGCTGTTTATATTCCTAAGGATACACTGAAAGGTGCAGTTTCCCACAAGGGGTGGCACGCGCTGGTGCAGACTCTATAGCTTTCATTGTATATCGTCTCCCATCTTACAGAACTGATTGTGTTGTGTGTTCTTACACACCCACACAGCCCAGCCCAGCCCTAAGCACAAAATAGGCACACCATTGATAATGCTGAGTGAGAGAATGATTACATGAATACACAAATGAATGAATGATCAAATCTAAGGTGGAGGCATGGTATCACATGATGGATCAGAATATCCTAGATAAATACAAGATTCCTCCTTGCCCTTCTTGAAAATAAGCCTCCAAGCAGAAGACTCACTTTGTGAAAGGAACAAAGAGGACCTGTATGTCCAGATGGGCAGAGGATAAAGAAGACAGAAGAGTTGAGTTTATAAGACTACGAGTAGGAGACAAGACTCTTGGGGGCATTCCAGGAAAGCAATTGCAGCTTGGATCAAAAGAGGACAAACCTAAATCCACAGAATGAATGTCTGAGCTGGACGATACCACAGAGCTCATCTGACTTAACTCTCTCATTTTGAAACACTGAGTCCCAGAATGGAGGTGCCACTTGGCAAAGGTCAAGTAGCTAGACTCTGTGGGGAGCCAAACAAAGAAGTTTCAGACTGAGACACAAATAACCAGTGTTGGCGAGGATGTGGAGAAACGGGTACCCTCCTATACTGTTGGTGGGAACGTAAATTGGTGCAGCCACTGTGAAAAACAGTATGGAGGGTTCTCAAAAAACTGAAAATTGAGCTATCATATGAACCAACAATTCCACTCCTGGGTATATATCCAAAAAAAAAAAAAAACTAAAACACTAATTCGAAAAGATAAATGCATCCGAATGTTCATAGCAGCACTATGTACAATAGCCAAGACATGGAAACAACCTAAGAGTCCACTGACAGATGACTGGATGAAGGAGGTGTGATATATATACACAATGGAATACTACTCAGCCATAAAAAATGAAGTAATGCCATTTGCAACAACATGGATGGACTTGGAGGGTATTATGCTAAGTGAAGTTAAGTCAGCCAGAGAAGGACAAATACTGTATGATATCACTTATATGTGCAATCTAAAAAATACAACAAACTAGTGACTATTACAAAAAAGAAGCAGACTCACAGATATAGAGAACAAACTAGTGGTTTCCAGTGGAGAGAGCAGGGGGAGAGGCGAGAGAGGGGAAGGGAAGTAAGAGAGGTACAAACTATAGGTATAAAATAAGCCACAGGATATATTGTACAATACAAGGAATATAGCCAATATTTTATAGTAACTATATGTGGAGTATAGCCTTTAAAAATTGTAAATCACTATATTGTATACCTGTAACTTATTATAATATTGTACAGGAACTATACTTCGATAAAAAAAAAGAATCTGAGATTGAGGAGAACCTGGGCCCCAGGAACCTGGACAAACTGAGGAACACAGTGAAATCCAGCTCCAGAGCTAATCTCTAGATCCACGTATGGGCCTGAGAGTTCCTTCTTTGTCAATCACGTGGCCCCTTACAGACCCTAACGTCTGGTAGAAGACCGTTCGGGGTGTTCTCCAGAAGAGACATGCGTCACTCTCATGACAACTTGCGGGGCAGGGGAGTGAGACCACAGTTAGCAGCTGTTGGGTGGCCAATGCACGCACTTGGCTCTGTTTTTCTCCATTTGTTTGACAGAGGCTCATCCTTTCACTCCCAGCATCTTCCACCTTGAGCAGCACGAAGGGAGAGGTAGTCAGGAACTCTGGCGAGGGCCCAGCCCTCTAAGGCCATCTTCCGCAGCACATTCTGCCTGAACTCTGCTTTGACTCACTTTCTAATGGCATCAACCAATTGTTTCTCTGAATCATTTCCCCGAATCCCTCAGGTCCATGCTGGGAAGAGTCAAACCAGTGGAAGGGACAAGCACAGCTGTTTGGGCATTTCTCTGGCTGGAACCGGCCCTGTCCCCCTCGGGGTAGCCCCAGGCCAGGGAGGTGCTGGCGGTGTCAGCCAGCAGATTAGGCAGATTAGGCACGGGAGGGCCGGCCAGCCCCCGCTGAGTTCCCAGCCTGAGTTCCTGGTAGGAGGCGCCTGGACACCCGGCAAGACGCCAGCGGGCTGTGAGCAGGCCCTCACCCTGTGCGCTCCCACGGCCAGTGCCGGTCCTGCTCTCCAACCATCCTTGGGTCAAGACCAATGCCGGCTTATGACCTGATTCTGACTTGAAGCAGCAGACTTCCCTCTTGGAACTCTTCTCACACGCTGACAAGTCAGTCTCTACGGTCTTTTCTGACTGGTTCTTCCCCTTGTTTCTCTTGCCTCCCCAGCTAGAGTGAGAACTCCTCTGGGTCTTGTTTATCCTTCCTTATAGCCCCAGGGATGGGCTGGGGACCATCTGTGTATGCGGACTAACCTATAATGAACTCAATATTGGTTGGCCTTGCCCAACTCAGACACCCTCCCAAGGGCAAAGAAAGTTGCCTTTCTGCCTGTTGCTTTTTCATAATGTTGACAAAGCCAGATGGGTGTGTGACCAGGCCCTGCAGTGGAAGTATACAAATGTTCTCCCAAGGAGGGATGCAGAGTGTGGCAGAAGAATAGAACAATATTGCTGACAGCAATAAGGGAACCTCGGCATTTTGATATCAACAGTTAATCTTGTGTGTCACATCTCTTAGGAAACTAAGCGAAATGCAGTAACTGCTATGACATTGAAGCCATGTTGCAAAAACGATTTTGTAGAGCAAATAACTATCGTATACTGGCTATTTTATGCCTTATTGAACAACCAGCAGTTTATGAAAACAACGTTTCAAAAATATGGTTGCAGGTTTCTGAGTGGAGACTGTCAGGATTTGCAGCAAGGGAGAATCACGGGATTCCCCATTCCCCCACTGCGCTCCTTCCATGTTTGCCCGATTCTGGCCCTGAGCTCACATGTAGCCCCACAACCAGGCACATCTTTGAAGACCTAGGAGACTATACTACAAGGTACCGTGGAGGAGTTCAAGCTATAGCAAGGCCAACATAAGCTCGAGCCAAGGAGATACTTGTATGAAACTAAACACTGGATACTGGGGAGGGATGGAAGGAACTCAGACTGGGAGTCAGGACACCTGGATTTCAGTCTCATCTCTGTTACTAACCAGCGATGCAACAAGTCACTTTACCATCAGAAGTCACTTCAACTCAGGATGCTCATATGGGAAATGCAGATAATTGCACTTGCCCTTCCCATCTCCGAGGGCTGTAAGATAAAATGGTACCTTTAAAAGCTTTATAGACTGTAAATGACTAGATGCATGTAAGGGATTACTGCTATTATTACACTTTGAAGAGGCAGCTGCCAGATGCAGTGAATGAGTTTCTTAAGCACAATGTTTAAGGAGAGACTGCCTGACAAGGGTGCCGGGAAATCACAGAGAGAATCTCAGTGGCACTGGTGAGGTTGACCCTAGCTGCATCCAAGGTCTTTTTAAGCACTTATTCTGTGAGTTAGGAATGTACAGGCTTTTAACAATTTTCTTAGCAGTGACCATGCATTTGAGTTGAACTGTCATTCTCCAAGCCTCTTTTTTCTAAAATTTAAAAAAAAATTTTAAATCAGGTTTTTCAAATTATAAAATTAATAATAACTTGGATAATACAGAAAAGTATGAAGAAGAAAAAAACCACTAATAATCTAATAATACTCTGTCTTAGAGATGATCGCTGCTTGCATCCAGTAAGTGTTCTATGCATTTTATTCTTCAAAAGTAGGATGTTTTACAAAATGGAATATGATTAGTTTTGTATCTTGAGAGGATTTTAAAAATATATATTTTTATACCATACGCATTTTCCTATAATCTTAAATCCTTGAATATTCCCTAAGAACATGGCTTTTGATAAGTAGCTAAGTAATATTCTAGTCTATGATTACATCTTAAATTAACTAACACTTCTTAAACATTCAGAGTCCTGTAGTTTTTTTTTCCCTAGGTAATGCTTCAGTAAAGATCCTTATACATAAATATTTGAATCTGATTACATCTTTCAGCGAAATTTCTAGTAGCAAAGCTGTAGAGTCAAAGCATATACACATTTTTAATTCTCTTGATCACACTGCCAACGTGTTCTCCAGAAAGGCTGTGAGTAATTAATGAATCTTACCAGCAATGTATAAAAACATCCATTCCACTGCATCCTCTTCAATCCTGGGAATTTTGAATTTAACGTTTCTCAGCCAATTTTATATATAAAAATAATTTCCATTGTTAGTTTTAATTTACAGTTCATTGATTACTAGAGAAGTGGATTTTTTTGCCTTTTGTTTATTAGGTATTCGAACATAATCCGTTGTGAAGTGTCTTCTGTATTTAGCCCCTTTTAGAACCTACACTTCTCATTGCTCCACAGATGTAATCAGTTCTGAGTCATCAATACAAAAGGAGAACAGGGGTGTTTTGAATGGGCCCAACCCCACCAGAGGCTCCTAGAGCTTCTCTCCCAGCAAACTACTCACAATAGCGGGGATGGAGTAGGGGCTGGGCAAAGAGGGGGGCGGTGTACTGAAATCCATCAGTGATTTGTGTTTCCTTGTGCTTACTTCTCTTGCTCTGCTTCTTGTATAAGAGCTAATGAGCAGCAAAACTGACAAAAGACTAAGAAAAAAGAGAAGAAAGGGCATAGTTAATCCCTTAACTAGGATTGAGCGATGGATGGAGTTTGCCTTTAGAAAGGGGAAAAAAATACTTTTTTAAAAAACCATGCAGTTCCCAGGATGTACCACTTGGTGGCAATCCTCCATTGGTTAGGCAAAAAGCTACGCATTCCCAAGGCTAGGGAAACTGAGGAAGCAACTGCTGAAACTGAGAAATCAGGTACATCAAGGCAGCTAACAGTCAACTACAGGTAGCCTTTAGACACCGTTGGGAACATGGATCGCTGGGTGCAAGGAGGTGGAAAGCTAAGATTATGCCTTTAGAGACAATGAGACTCTGTGGACGTTGGCCGAGGTGGGTCAGAGAAGAAAGAATGGATCTCTTCCAACTTCGTTTGTTCCTTCTTTTCCTCTGCTCTATTTGTGGGTATCATTTGATTTACTTCTTTGTGCCCAAAAAGGCAAAATTACCTGCTTGTTGGTTGGAATTGGGAGTAAGGAGCACATGCTTCTCAGGGGCTGTCGGAGGGGGTGGACGCTGCTGCATTGCAGGAAATGGCCTAAGCCTGGCTGGCTGTGCTGGTGAGGCTGCTGAGGAAAGCAGGGGCAAAGTTCCTGGAGCAGAGAACGGAAAACAAACTCACAAGGTCTTCTAAGACTTGTTCTAACCCTAGAGGCAGTGTGGTATGGGAGAAGCGGCCTAAGTTTAGAGGCGATCGTCGTTCGTACCGTTTCAGCTTGGAGGCTTATGGATGTGTGATCTCGAGCAAGTGACCACATATCTCAGCCTCCGTGTCTTCCACTATAAAATGGAGGATAACAGTACCTGCCTCACAGCATACAAGAAAAACTACTGCTGTGATGATGATGATGGTGGTGGTGGTGATGTGGTCCCAGCTCCACCCAGGGATGCAAAAAGCAGTATACACAACAGTCATTAAGGCCCTCAGATTTGGATCAGACAGTCCTGGCTCCTACTATGAGCCCAAAACTTACTAGCTGTGTGTTACCTTCAGTAAGTCATCACTCATTTCTGTAAAAGAGGATGAGAATGATACCTATCCCATAGGGCGCTAGAAATATTGAAAGAGAAAATGTACATGAGGTACACAGCGAAGTGCCTGACATCCAGGACACAGTCAGTCACTGCTAGGTGTTACTCGTAGTGGTAGTGATCGTAGTCTGTAACAGTGTTCACCAGGCTTCAGCGAGCACAGTCAAGAGACAGGACTTATGCATCTGGTGTGAAAATGGAACGGGCTTGTGTGGTCAGGCAGCATGTGGCACCAGGCAGATGTGAGAGCGAGTGAGCATGTGCAGGAGCTAGCGCAGGACACAGGCCAGAGGCAGAATCTGCTATTACAAATCGCGTGCTATTTGCCTACAAGGTGGTTTTGGTTTAGTTTTGGTTTTTCATAAGACTTAAGGTCGAGACAGAAGTTCACGCATGGATTCAGCTGTTTCTCTACAAGTCGCTAAAATAGTCAAAGGTCAAATCTGAAGCCAAACCCCTCTGAAAACTGAGATCCAGAGATAGGCAACGGCTTGCCCATAGTTGCAGAGCAGAAAATGGGTTCCAGATTCCCAGGCTCTTGAGAAAGTCTCCTCTTACTATATCCTGCCCACTAGGCAAGATGCTGCATGGCTGGTCCTTCATAGAACCCATTTCATAAAGGCCAAACAAGGATTCTTTTGGGTGGGCCCCTGTTGTGTACTCTCAGCTAGCCTAAAGTAACTGGCCAAATCTCCCCCCAATGACAGGTGCAAACAGGGGGCTGGTTTGTGCTTCCTTTCAATCAAAGCTTGACTCTCACTTTTTTATGCACCAGCATGAGGAAGAAATTAAATGGTTAATCAAAAGTCATGCATGAACATCGGGTTTTCTGTGGCACTAAATAATTTTCCTGATTTTCTGAAGCCCAGGTCAATATTTTAAATCACACATCTTTCTCACGTTCCCCAATACTTAAAAGATTTAGGGGTACACGGCAAGTCCTTAGAGTCCTGTTTAGTCACAACAGCAATATTTCAGACAGATGCTACCAGATATCCAGCCATGCCCATTTGAGTGTGTAGATGCAGCAATCAGGGTTCTCAGCCAGGCCAAGTATGACCTAGGAATGTCAATTCAAGATTTACCAAACCACAAAGAGAGCAAGGGGGAAGATGGTGATGTGAGTAGCACCACAGTTGGCCTCTGTCAGACCCAAACCGACCAAAATAAATATCAACACACAACCCTCCTAAAAAAACTCAACCAAAATAACCAGGAAAGCAGACGACCAAGAGCCAGCGAGTGGCTGGACTCGTGGGCCAAAACACAAGCGCTGTTTGACAGGCAGGAAGGTGAAGCTGCAGGCCGAGGTTTAGAACATCAATTAGGTAGAAGCTGGGGAGACCTGCTTTCACAGCATCCCTACAACAGGACCTCGGGCGTCCACTGCCAGAAAGCTTGGCATCGGCGGAGGGACGCATGGGGCAGTGTGACAAGAAGGCCGGGTTCCACGGCAGCACAAGTTGAGGGTCTATTTTGTATCCCACACTCCCTGCGGGAGAAAATGACAAGCTGAAGCAGGAGTGAATGAAAGGTGCACGAATGGTAAGGAATAAAGAAAAGGTGTCCTACTGAGGCGGGGTTGAAGACCTAGGGCAATTTCCCAGCAACCAGGAGGATGAGGACGGTGATTGATAATCATACTAACCACCATTTATGGACCACTCATCACCAGGCACAATGCTAAATGCTCACACCACCTCCCTCTTCAGCTATAACAGAGGGTGAGGGAAGTGGGACCCATCAAGAGACTTTAACCCACTTGTTCAAGCCACTGAGTCAGAAGTGGTAGAACCAGAATTCAAACCCAGGCCATCTGACACCAAAGCCTGTGTCCTATCCACTCACTAAAGCATTATTTTTAATAAGAATCACTAGGGCTACCATGTTTGATGTTTTCTATGTATAGAAAGCATGAATTTTTCTAAGCATTTTCCACGCGTAATTTCATAGAACCCTCCCAACAACCCCATGAAGTATGTAATACAGATAGACGAAGCAACTGAGGCTCAGAGAGGTTAGGTCACTTGCTCAAGTTCACACAGCAAAGAAGCTGCAGTGTCTTGATTGCAGAATTGAGCTTACCTCTCGACTTGCTCAAGAGGAAACTTGGGGGTCATGAGCTGTGTGGCCCCAGAGATTTGAAGGACTATAGTATGATGAGGGAGAAGAGTGGCCCGCCCTCCTGGTGTCCCAGTGCACTGGATGTCTTTACTCCTAACTGGTTTTAATGGCTTGAGTCAACCAGGCTCCAATGTGTGCTAAGCAGATGCTTTTAGCATCTGCTGGTTGTCTGGCCTCCCAGGCTGCAGAGCTGTGGTTCAGCCTTCCTGAGTGACTCCACTGGCCCAGTCAATCAAATAACCTATCAGTCTGACAGTCAGTTGGCCAGATGGTTTTCTCACTCCATTGACCTATTTGACTCACCAAATGTATTGACGGGCTGCCTCTGGGTTACGTACACACACGCCCCCTCCCACCAAGAGCTCGCTCCATAAGCCCCAAATCTCAAATGCCCCAAAGTCAAAGATCTGCCTCCGCCGTGTGCCCATCACACATTCAGACCAAAGAAATGACTGACAAGGGAAAGCAGGCAACCAATGCCAAATGACTCATGCTTGAAAAATGACTTCAAATTTGCCATAAAACTGCTTTGGCCTCACTGTTCTTTGTGTACTTTGGAAGCAGTTTTTTGAAGCACAGGTGAAATTCTGTAATCTGTGAGGCAGAACCAGATGCTCTGATGGACCAGTGATGTCAAAGACAAAATCATGAGTGCCTGGCGGCCTTATAAGGCACGGTGAGAAGAGAAATGTGTCCCCCAGACCCTCTGTGCCCCCACCACTCAGTGCTTCACATCCACTCAGACACAGCTCCGGCTGGAGCACAACTCCAGGAGGGAGCAGAATGAGTGTGTGTCTCTCTGTAGTGTCTCAAACTTTCACAGACTTGGAAAGGGGAAATCTTGAGAGTGCTAGTTTGAAGGATGGCCTCTTTTTAGAACCTTCTAGAAAGTAACTGAGAACAAGGAGTGAACACATAATCACTGTCTACTTCAGCCGGTGGTTTTCAATCTGGTTGCACATCAGAATCATCTGGAAAGTCTGTCAAAAACTGATGCCCAGGCCTGACCCATGAGCTTCCGATGGAGCGGGTCTAGGTAGGGCCTGAGCATCAGGTTTTTTTCCCCTGTTCAACTGGTACCAGCTTTTAAATGTTCTCTTCCCCAGAATCTTACATTCCTTTTCAATTTTTGATAAAAGGCTTCAAATGTGCAGCAAGTGTTGAGAATGACAGGCACAGACCACGAAGAGTTTGAAAGTAACTGTTTTGTCTCCTGCGGCCCATTATCAGCGGCCCTGCCTCCTACAGCCTTGGCCACAGTGCAAAAAGAAGTGTTGCCCATTTTCCTGGAGCAAATGAGACTAAGTCAAAAACACTGCCTCCAATGGCCCAGGATCCCGCAGGTATGTGGCTTTTAGGAATAGGAATACCATTATATGCAAGCCTGTGGAACTCACTGGAAGGTCAGAGAACCAACACCAAATCATTTAGTTAAGAGGCAAAAAATATTCTGACCTGAAGCTCTGGCGTTCTCAGAATCAGCCCACCTCTGCCTTGGAAGACGAGTCTCCTCTGTAATGTTTCATGAAAGATGACAGAATTCAGCCAAGGCCTCCTAGGATAAGTAACAACTATTCAAAAACCCCCATCCTGTTTTCTTAAGTCTCCAGTCCCAGGCACCGAGAAAGAAACACACTGCAGGATTGTACTGGTGTGTCCCTTGCAGACACACCACCACAGAGAAGGGCTATTCAGGACTTGGGCTCGCAGAGTCCCAGGAAGTATCATGCCCAAAAAGGAACAAAGAGCTCCCTTCCCACTGGACTTCCCATTTCGCCCCCTGGTGCGATTGGGTCTTTAATTTGCTGCGGAAACAAGAGTCAAACTTTGTTACCATGGACATCTGAGTCCTCAGTCGTTCAGGAAACATTAATTGTTCACTTTGGGCCAGACCCTGTGCTACGCACTGGGGACACAGAGAGGACATGGTCCCTGTCCTCGAGGAGCTCACAGTCCAGTGAGGGAGACAGATATGGGTACAACGATATACAGTGTGATAAGGGCTAAGGTGGGAAGGGGTTGTGCAGCTCAGTCCTGGAAATCAGGGAATGCTTCCTGGAGGAGGTGATGCCTAAATTACACAGACCTCTTCCTCCCACTATGGCAGTTGGAGGACAAAACCTGTGACAAAGGGGGGCTTAGGTCAATAATAAGACTTTGCCCTCATGAATCTCCTCTGTAACTGAGAAAGTTCATTGATTTTCTACTTAACAAGGCATATGAAATAGGCAGAAGTCTCACTGGTAGGGGACTGTGACTAGAAAGAAACAAGGCGGTTTACCTGGGGGAGGGGAGCAGCAAGTAAGTAGACTTCTTTCTCTTTCTTCTCCAGACCTTTCTCGATTGGCAGCAATTCAAACACTCCGCTGGCCCCTCCCAGAGAATAATCTGCTGTTCTTGCCAGCTCCTGGGAGAGGGATTGCAGCTTGTGATTGGTGTAAAAAGACTAGAAGAAAAGAACCCTGAGTTCTACTCCTGGCTCTGCCTCCATGAGCTGTGTGACCGCGAGCAAGTCCCTTTCTCTCTCTGGGCCTTGGTTTTCCCATTGGTACAAGGAGGGGTTGGGCTCAGCGCCAACTTCCAGTCCTGATGCTTTCCAATCCTTTGCTTGTCCAAAGTCAGACAGACACGAGGTGAAAGAATACCCAGTCAGTCAGCACAGTCATCTCTGTCATCTTTTTTGTGGATGCTGGGGCCACAAGAGGATGCTGGTCTTCAAGGCTCCACACCCTCCAGATTGGAGGCTGACATTCTGCTCCCCACTAGGGTAAGGAAACAGCAGGCTTGCAAGATTTGGAAAATAAAGCCACGTGAAAGGCTTGCGATTAGTGACAAAAGCCCTACAGTATTTTTGTCCGGTTGAAAAAAAACAAAGGAAAAAAGGTTGACAAAAGAAAGCAGCTACTTCTCTGCCACAATGTACGGGCCAGTCAGCATGCCAGTGAATCGGACATCAAATATTTCCTTTCTTCCCCCAAATCGCTCTCTCTGTGCAAACAGAGAGTCCTGTATCAATAATAGCATTAAAAGGGAACTACCCTGTAACCTAGCTAAGCTGCAATTCCAACCTGCCAATCAGAGAAAAGCGATTCCAAATCCTATAGCCATTACTGTCTGCCTCTTTTCTTTTGAAGGACCCTTTGATTCCTTTCTTTCTTTTCATCTTTTTTGGCTTTTCATGCCAACCGCGAACACTTTGGTGATACTCGAGAGTTCGTTAGGAGTTCTGCCTCTTGTTAAGCCTCGCTCAGAAAAGGAGTGCTGGTAATGGCACTAAAATAAATCTCAGATTTAACTTCTCTCTCCCACAAAGCTGCCATCCTTGGCTGTCACCATTTAAGGGAAGGTAGCTACATGCCAATCTTTGGCACCCAAGGAGGAGCCATCCACAATCACACACACTTGCCCATCTACAAATGCTCCCAGGTCAGGGCTGAGTCCTAGGGATCACAGATGGGAAGGACCTTTCTACAGCCAGATCCTCTTTTTGAGTTTAGTCCCTGGAAAATCACTGACCACGGGAGGCCTCTCGTCTAAGTTTCCCCAAATACGCCAAATGCGTGCATACCTTTCCTCACACACTTCTCCCTGCTTGGAATAGCTTTCCCATATGACCCAGCTCAAATATCACCTCCTCTGAGCAGCCCTTCCTGACTCTCTCCCCTCCCAAGCAGAAGTAATCCTTCCTTCCTTTGGGTTCTCATGACACACTTTGTTCTTGCCGCTATCATGGTACTTATGACATTACATTGGAGCCAGTTGGTGACCCGCCTGTCACCCCTGAGGGACTGTGAGCTTCTTGAGGACAAGGCTACAGCTGATATTGGAACACTTAACCCTGAGCTGAGCCCAGAAAACCCTTTGGAACTTGAACCAAACTGTGGGGCGGCGGGGGAGGGGTAGATACAGCCTTCAGCAGTGACGTCATAAAGTGGTCCTTTACAGCAATAAGATTCTATGACTCTGAAAATGAAACATGGCACCACAGACACACTTGGTTTTAGGGCTCGGGAAGGTATATATTCTGGCCACGTGAGACTGGTGTAGAAAGAACTATTCTCTTAAGAAAAGTCACCAGATGCTTTGCGGTCAAGCTCGAGCACTACTGAGTTTGGGTGGACCAGCACAATGCGTCTGTGCCGGGCAGACAGCTGACGGACAACGCCAAACTGTGGGCTACATGCCTACAGGGAGTGGCATGGGGGGTGGGGAGTGGGGAAAAGAGCAAGGCAGTCTGGGTACATCTCTTTTGAATTGGGCGATTCACTTGTATAGAAGCAAACTGGAACCCTTGGCAGAGTGGTTCAGCAGTATCAAAGCCCTGCAGTCACTGCGGCCGGGCGGGGGGTGCCGCTAGTTACAGTTGCTTGGCTGTAAATACAATATCCCCTGGAACGAAGCATTTTAATTTGAAGTGATTCTATCAGGAGCAGCTGACAAACCTTTCAAGGAAACTGGCAGTGTTAAGAGGAACCTCTATACCGATAGGAAGAGGGCTTTGAAAAGAGCTAATAAAGTTTCAGCACGCAGCCCTGCACACGAGCTTGGCCCATCGGACACCGGTCAGCGTGTCACAGAAACAAAGCCAATTAACCAGGGTGGGAGTCTCAGGACGCCCCACTCCCCAGCTCCCTTCTTAAACTTCCCTGTGAAACACCGGGAACCAGCAGTCTCTTCCCAGCCTGCCTCCTACCACAACCGGTGAGGACCCGGCCTGATCCAGACCAGACAGGGTCCAATCTGCGCATGTGTACTTGCAACACCCTCCTCCAACTCCAGGGCCTGGAACAGGCCCGGGAACCAGGTAGGTGCTCAATGGATGTGGATGGACTCGAATTTCCGGAGGAGGGGTTTGGTCTGGTTAGAAAGGAAAGATCCAGTCATCAAAAAGAGCCAAGGAAAGCCTGCGAGCCACCTTGCCTGGTCGGCATCAAATCAACAGGCAAGGGCATAAGGAGTGCGCAAGGAAACCAAAAGCCACAACCATCTATTTTTAAAATGACAACAATGTGTGGGCCCTCCAGTAGTGCTGTTAGCTTTGTTTTTATCCACAGACATCTGTTTGGGGTTTCGTTGGCTTCAGTCCTTTCTTCCTGTGGTGTGATGGGTCAAGGGGCTGAGAACTGGGCAGAATAACTTGGGTGGACATGTGCAGTTGCCCACACAGGTGTAACACTGTCTGCAGAAGGAACAGAAGCTCTCAAAACGCGGTGATTTAAGTCCCCGGGAAAATTCCCCTGTCCCAAATTCCCACCGCCAACACTGCAACCTGCAGCTGGTACCCAAAATTCCACATCAAGCCTTTGGCTTAAGTATTCACTCCTGTGTTTGAAGGCTTCATACATATCTCTTGAATCTTGCTTCAGTGAAAGCTGAGGGTATATAACAAGCCACAGACACCAAACTGCAGGTACACGGGTCTTCGTAGAGCAAGCCAGATGGAGATTTTACAGGCCAAGGATTTGTTCTGGAAACTCTCTACATGGTTTCTTAATCCACAGTCTAGTCGCCCACAGTGCAGCCCAACCTCTGGGTACACAAAGAAGGAAAGATCTGGGTGGAGGACAGCTGCCATTCTGGATCCACCCCACCTCCGAAGAGCCCTTAGGAGCAGTGTGCCCCCCCCGGGGGGGTGTTTCCTGTGGCAACAGCTGCTTCTATCCGCCTCTCTCCTCCACTTTCCAGTGAGCTCATCTAGTCTTCAGCTGCACAATCAAAAAAAGTAAAGAGTAGGCCTCTTGAGTTATGATTGTTATTAAAACTAAACTCCATCAGCACATTCTCAGGACTGCACCTGGGAAGGCAGATGCATGATGCCACCCGTTCTCAGAGCAGCCCTTGGCTCCCGGGACCCGAGTGCAAAGCCCAGCCAAGGTCATCGCACATTACGAATCCAAAGAATTCAATATGCGGCCTGACCAAACTGGGGAGAAAGGAGGGGCCAGCCCCCTCCCACCGACTCCCCACCCCTCCACTGCTCTTCCCTGGGAAGCCCTCCTCACCAAGGAGCCCCTCCTCTCTTAAAAGGAAGGACAAGAAACCTTGATCCTGTGAGATCGCACCTTGGGATACCATGATTTTCCATGCTGCCTCTTCTGCAGTTCTCCCAAGGGCAAAATTTTATTCCTGGGCCATTTCTCACTTTTGAATCAACCAGCAAGAAGGAAACACCCTTGCAAAACTGGCCCACCTCCTGCAACCTGTCTGCAGAGTCATTCTTGGGTCTAAACTCTGGTGGAAGTGTCCCCTACCCCAGTCCCAACTCTCAGTCATCTCCATTTGACAAAAGAAGAAAGGGAGGTTCTGTGGGGCTAAGTACCTTGCCCAGAACACACAGGGGAGAAATTCCAGAGCTGAAAATCATACCGAAGTCTGTTTGAAGTCAGAGCCAATGTTCTCATACATGAAACCGGATGGAGTCTCCGGCATTCACTTTCTAGCCCTCCCCCCTGCTAAGCCTCAAGGGGCTGAGCTGTTCAAGAACAGACACCAGATTCAGCCATTTATTCCAATGGGAATCACACTGCCTGGCTTTGAAGGATCTTCTTACAGAGATGCCTGTCAGAGATGAGATGGTATACTCCGAGCTAGTGTCAGTGCCACCTCCTTCCGGATCCCAGTTCCCCTCAAAACAAATCTGTCCCCCAAAGTCAAGTCAGAAACCGGAAAAGCTCAAGTCGGCTCAACACTGTGCTTTCATTGATGCGGTTTCACCTGAGGGAATAAAGTGAAAGCAGTGTCTCTAAGGAGGACCAGGGTGGAGGTGGTGGGGAGGGGAGGGATGGGGGAGAGGTCTGGGCCTATGACATTAGGCCTTAAATGGATATTTGTCTTCTCTTGTCAGTACTGATGTGAAAAGAGGGAAAAGAGGAAAGAGAGTAACAGGTGTGCTGAAATCTACTCTGGTCTCGTCACCTTCTAGGACAAAGGCCCTGGTTTCTAGAGCCCTGGCTGAGGGGCAGACCCAGGCAGCAAAGATGGCCCCTGGATGCTGTCTGTGCGGACAGCTTTCCTTTGTGGAATAAAGCAGTTGCAGGGAGAGCTCTGGCTGGCTGGGCACTGCATGGAGACCTTTCTTGGACTACACCCTGTTTCCGTGGCTTTGGCTTCCAAGCACTGCCTGGCCTCTTCACGGGGCTGTAAAGCTGCAACTTCCGGAAGTGCCCGCTAAGCTTTTCCTAAAGCCATTCCTCATCAGAAGCCAAGGAGTGTAATTCTGCTTACGCTAAGGAGAGGCTTGTAGGGGAAAGGAGTACTACAGTTTTATTTATATACAAATGAAGAGAATGGAGGCCAAAAGGGCAGTGTGTACGGTTCTGTCCCAGGAAACAAGCACGAGGAGTCTGCTTTGCATTTAGAGAGCTGGGCAGGCATAGAGTGAGGCAAGTGAGGCACTCCCCTTGGGTGTAAAATTGAAGGGGGTGTCAAAACACTCAGTAAGCAAAAGGCTTTTTAGAGTAGAGTTACTATATGATCCAGCAGTCCCACTCCTGGGCATCTACCCGGAGGAAACTCTAATTCCCGATGTTCATAGCAGCACTATTTACAATAGCCAAGACATAGCAGCAACCTAAATGTCCACTGGCACATGACTGGATAAAGAAATTGTGGTGTATTTATACAATGGAATACTACTCATCCATAAAAAGAATGAAATAATGCCATTTGCAGCAACATGGATGGACCTGGAGATTGTCATACTAAGAGAAGTAAGTCAGACAGACAAAAATACCATAAGATATCACTCATATGTAGAATCTAAAAAAAAAATGACGCAAATGAACTTCTTTAGAAACCAGAGATAGATTCACAGACATAGAAAACAAACTTATGGTTAGTAGGGGGAAAGGGGGTGGAAAGGGGTAAATTGGGAATTGGAGATTTGTAGATACTAAATACTATATATAAAATCGATAAACAAGTTTCTTCTATACAGCACAGAGAACTATATTCAATATCTTGTAGTAACCTATAATGAAAAGGAATATGAAAACAAATATATGTATGTATATGTATGAAATATTACACTGTACTTCAGAAATTGACACACTGCAAATTGACTAGATTTCAATAAAAGAGAGGCTTTTTAGAATAAATGTTTGCATTTTAGAGTTCTTTCAGATTTACAGAAAAACTGTGAAGATGGTACAGAAAGCTCCCATATACCCCACAGCCAGTTTCCCCACCATTAACATCCTGGATTAGTAAAGTACCTTTGTCACAATTAATGATGTATTATTCTGGAAGTCACACTTTATTCAGATTTCCTTAATTTTCACTTTCTTCTGTTCCAGAATCCCACATACCATTTAGTTGGCAATCTCCTTAGGCTCCTTGTGGCCTTGACAGTTTCTCTGCCTTTCCTGGTGTTTGATGACTTTGACAGTTTTGAAGAGTACTGGTCAGGTATTTTATAGGGTACCATATTCTTCCAGACTTCTCTTGATGTTTTTCTCCTGTTTAGACCAGGGCTATGGATTAACGGGAGGAAGACAACATAGGTAAAATGCCATTCTCATCACATCACACCAAGGGTATGTACTGTCCACATGATTTGACTCTGACTATGGGTGTTGGCCTTGATCACCTGGCTGTGGTAGCGTTTGTCAAGTTCCTCCCCTTTGACAAAAGGTAAGGTTACTGTCCTTTCCCTTCCCCCCCTCCCCCGCCCCATCCTCTTTGGATGGAAGTCACTATTCACAGCTCACACTTCAGGAGTGAAGAGTTGTGTTCCATCTCCTTAAGGGCAAAGTATTTGCACAGATGACTGGGAATTACTCTGCACGGGAGATTTGCCTCTTCTTGTCTATTTATTTAATCATTTACTTGTATCAATCTGGACTCTGATATTTATATGATACTTTGGGTTATCCTCTGAGACTACTTTATTTATTTTGTTTCTCAGATTTTCCAGTTTTGGCCACTGGGAGCTCTTTCAGCCGGCTCCTTTGCCCCATCCCCATCAATGTTTTGCTTTGGGTTTTGTTTTGTTTTGTTTTGGAGATTTTTTTTGTTTTTGTTTTAGCGTTTCTTTACTTTCTGGCACTACAAGCTGCTCCAGGCTCATCTGGTGTATTGCTTGCCCCAGTCCTAGAATCAGTCATTTCTCCAAGGAGCCCTGGTTGCTTTTATTGAAGAATGGTATTAGCAACCAAGATATGAGTGCTAGTTGGATAAATAATGTTTTAATGCAATCTTCTAAAAAAAATCAAATCAGCAAACTCTGACCAGCTGTCTATCTGCCTGTTTTTGTAAATAAAGTGTAAAGGGGACGAGGGATGGTGTTAGGGCAGGGCAAGAGAGGCAGGGATGTGCAAGGGCAGAGTTGGAGACAGCCTTCACCTACCGATTTCACATTTGGTTCACCACGGATTTCTCGGCATTAATTTTGAGTCTTTAAAACGTATCATCAAAAAATTATTTATTTTGATTACTGAGATTTTTAGCACCCCCTTAAGTTTTGTACCCGAGGCAAGTGCCTCGCTCACCTCACTTTAGTTCAGGCCCTGTTAGGGAGCAGTCGGGCTTCAGGTCAGTGACCCAGCGGAACTTCCTGGAAAAGGTGCAGCTTAAGGCCTGAATCTGGCTGGGCCTCAGAATCTCCAGCGGAGCTGTGTATTAAAACTACACACTGCCAGACCTCAGCCCCGCTCTCCGAAATCATACTTTCTGGGAAAGGATTCAGGGAGCTGCCATTTTAACAAGAATCCATGACAGCCAGTGTGACCTCAGGTCTAGTGTTTGGGAACCACTAAGTTAAGTCATCTCACGTGGGTCTGGGGGTGGGAAAAAGTATGCCCTAAAGTTATCACGCTCTCCTTTGTGTTTAATGATGACATTTGTTTTATACTTTCAAATAATATGCATGGAGGTGGTGGGGAGCGTATACGTGGCTCCAAGTGGGCTTCAAAGTGGTTGCACAGTATTGATCCTGAGCATCTAAGTCCCAAGGTCCCAGGAGGCCCACTTTGGGTCCAGGGCAGCAGGACTGCATCCCAGCTCCGAGCATCTTCTCTTCCACCCTCACTTACTTACGAAGCGAGGGGCCGTGGCTGCTCACTCTGGACTTTCTCTTAAGCAGCCCACAGGTATTTGCTAACCTGTCTGGCTGACTCATTTGCCCCTTGAGCTCTCACTCCCTGTCTCCCACCTTCCTTTGGCCCCTCGCGTGGGCTCTTCAAGTTCTCAATCTCCTCAATATTGGGCTTTGGCTTCTGGCCCATCTTATTCTCTTTGCTCTTCAGGAGCTCTTTTCTCGTGGTGGCTCACGCTTCTGGGGGTGCTTACGCCCGAGCTCTGTCCCTCCCTCTCCTCTGTCCACCCCACATGCTCTTGCTGCCTTATTTTCATGCATGATGGGGATCTCGCTTGCTTTCTTGCTCTCTCATGCTCTTTCTTCCTCCCCATTCTCTCTCCATCTTGCTCCCCCATTCCCTTGTGTGTGTGTGTGTGTGTGTGTGTGTGTGTGTGTGTGTGTCTTCTGAGAGCCAAAGAGTCATTTCCCTAAACACACAGAGTACCCTAGAGCAGAAGGAGGCCAGCTCCCTGGGGAAAACAGGAAAGGTTTTTGTCACCCCCAGCAAGGAAAATGCCATCAGGTCGAGGCTCTCAAGAGTGATCTTGGAAAACCCTCAAAACCCTTGGGGCAAAGGTGCTGTAAGGATACAGATGTGCAGCCTCGCATTGTCTATTAAAGATAAAGCAGGCAGCCTCATTAGAAGCAATCGAAATTGCCAAAGGGGAAAACCACGTCCCAGGGAGGGGCCCCTGGGAAGCCCTAACAGCTGGGGCTATTTGAGACTAATTGTCTAACTCCCTCTTAGGAACAGGAAGCTGAGGCTGAGGGAGGAAGTTGTTTTAACTCACCTCAAATGTGTTACCAGGGAAAGAACCTCCCGCCGTAGAAAGCCAGCATCTCTGAGAAGCAGCCGGCAGAGGGGCACGCCTCGTGCAGAGCTGTAGGAGGATTCCACAAACAAGCTGCAAGGATGGTGTCACTTTGATTTCTGGCACCAAGACAGGCTGGGAGGCCCACTTAATCACCTCTGGAAACTTCTCTCTGGGCCACTCTGTGCCCGGGAGCAGGGATGCAGGGTCTGTGGCACTTGGGCAGATGCTGGGTCGGGTATGGGTGTGGTAAGACTGCAGGAGATGGTGGGGGCACAGTGAACAGCAAAATGGGGAAGAAGGGGACGGAGCCCCAGGTGGAGGCTGGCCCACTGGGGACTGTGTGTGTGTGCGTGCATCTATCTCTGTGTCCTATCTCTCTCTGTGTCTCAATCTCTGTCTGTCTCTCTGTCTTCCCTTCTCCCCTCCATACGTGAAAAGTCAGCTGAAGGCCCAGTCTTAGGAAGGGGTGATTTAGGCAATGCTCTGGTGTTTTTACGATACTTCTAAAAGTTGTTTTGAGAAAAACACATGCCAGGGGCCAAAATAAGACTTGGGCTGTTCAGAAAGTTTCTCCTTTGTTTGAAAGATTTGCTTTTTAAGAGAGATTTAACCAGTTTGTTTGGGGCTCATTTATAGGAATCCATCTCACTGTAGCAACACACACAAAAAAATCATTCAATTCCCAGAATGCAGCCTGATTTTTATTAAGCTTTTTCCTCAAGGAACAGAAAGGACTCATTCAGTGGGAGCCACCGAATCTTCTGCCCTGTGAATAGGAGGCAGAATTCATTCTTCCGCAAATGAACAAACCTAAGAAAACAAAATACCCTTGAGCATGACACCTTCAGAAATGTCTGTTTATTAAAATGCAGAGATGGGTCTTCAAGCACACTTTTCCAATTTAATCTCATGGATGAGGTTAAAACTGAACCTGTTCAAAACTGGTCCTATAACATCACTTAATGTATTTTCAATAAAAAATAATGGCTGCTCACTTAAAACTCTCTCAGTAAAGTAGGAATTAGGCATAAATAGAAATGGGTGAGAGGCCCTCCTTGGGGTTACTCCTTTTCAGCATAACTTCCTGATACAACTTTTGTGACTGATCAGTTTATTCTGATCCCCCTCCTCTACATATGACTCCTGAGAGCAATTTTTCCACAAGTTTAGTTCAAAGACCAATTACATCAGAATCACTTGGAGTTGCTTGCTCAAGAGTTGCTTCTCTGGTCTCACCAGGATTCTGATGCTGGAAAAGTGGGGCCCAGGAATCAGAATGCAGGCCAAAGTGTGAGGATCACTGACTTAGAGCAAGACCCAAGAGACGGAGCACATTTAAATTACAGGACTCCCTTATGTGTCTATCTACTTTTAGAATTAATATGAGAAACCCCATTCGCCACCCATCAAAGCAAGGTTGCCAAAATGTATTCGTCTTATAAACCATGGCAAAGTTGCCCAAGGTAGGGACGTGGTTTCCTAGGAAGAGGTTGCTCTTATAAAAAACGATATAAGTGTCATCAATTTTGGACGAATGAAATAAATGGATAAAGAAGACATGTATATATACAATGGAATACTTTTCAGCCATAAAAAAGAATAAAATAATGCCATTTGTGACATGGATGGACCCTGAGGGCATTATGCTAAGGGAAATAAGTCAGAGAGGGAAAGACAAGTACTGTATTATCTCACAGATATGTGGAATCTTAAAAAAAAAAAACACAGAAATAGATATCAGATTTATGGTTGCCAGAGGCAGGGTGTAGATGGGAGAAGGAATTGGGTAAAGGTAGTCAAAAGGTATAAACTTCCAGTTATAAGATAAACAAGTTCTAGGGGTAGGGAGAGGGATGAAATAGGTGAAGGGGATTAAGAGGTACAAACTACCAAAATAAAATAAATCATAAAATAAATAAGTCACAGGGATATAATGTACAGCATGGGGATTATAGTCCAATATGTTATAGTAATTTTGTATGGTGTATAATCTATAAAAATATCAAATCACTATGTTGTACACTGGAAACTAAATAATCTTGTAAGTCCACTATACTTCAATACACGTTTTTAAAACATAAATAAGTTCTGGGATGTAATATACAGCATGATGACTATAATTAACAACACTATATTGTATGTATATTTGAAAGTTGCTAAGAGAGTAAATCCTATTTTTTTGGTTTTGGTTTCGGTTTTAATGTTTTACTGAAATGTAGTTGATTTACAATGTTAGTTTCAGGTATAAGAGAGTAGATCTTAAAAGTTCTCATCCCAAGGGGGAATAATTGTAACTATGTGAGGTGATGGATGTTAACTAAACTTACTGTAGCGATCATTTTGCAATATATACATGTATCAAATCATTATGTTGCATACCTTAAACTTATACAATGTTAGATGTCAATTATATCTCAATAAAAATTTTAAAAGAGATTTTAAAAAGTGACATAGCAACCAAAAAGGCCTAGCTAGAAGTCCTGAATCCCACACAAGCAGAAAACCTGCTTCAACGTTAACTCTACCAAGA
This sequence comes from Camelus ferus, assembly GCF_009834535.1. Classification (NCBI taxonomy): domain Eukaryota; kingdom Metazoa; phylum Chordata; class Mammalia; order Artiodactyla; family Camelidae; genus Camelus; species Camelus ferus. The sequence continues at coordinate 87,597,960 of NC_045732.1, read as the reverse complement.
GCCTTCTCAGGGAGGCCCAGAGCCCCACAAGGCCAACTGGCCGCCATACAAGACCTTCATGCACATTTGCCAAATCGGAGAGTATTTTCACCAACGAACTTTCCTAAGCGTTTGTCCTTCCCATTTCTTACTTGAGTCCTGAGCCAACTGGGGCTTCCATCCTTTGTCTTTTGTGGTGGACTCATCAGATCCTGTCCTCTCCCCACACACCCCCGTGCAGGAAGCCAACCAGCTGTCCCCCTGCAGAGAGGTAGCCAGTCAGACCATACCTGAGTGCTGCTGACCTGGGCCCCTCCAACCTGGGCAAGCGTGAAGAACTGAGCAGTAGCAGAAATGACCCGAAACTTCAAAGGCTTGCATTTTCCCTGAGGGTTATCTGGCACAAGCCTCCCAAACTACATTTCCTCTCTTGGGATGTGGCAGGATGGAAAGTCCACTCAAAGATGCTGACCTACTAACCTTCTTCCAGGGCTTTCCCGTCATTTGTTGACAGGAGGGGTTAAAAATCCATCCCTCCCCACACTCAAAGTTTCAAGCCCATTTTCTCTTTCAGCCACAAGACAAAGAAAAGAATGTGAAGCAGGACAGACCAGCATCGAAGAGACAGTGTCTGTGTTGGCCAGAGTGAGGATCTATCCCTTCCGATCGTCCACTCTGCTCTCTGATAAGTCAGTCCTCTGCTATCAGAGTACACTTCTTCTATTTAGGAACGTGTTTTTGACTGATTTTTGGAAAACTCTTACTATCGTGAATTCACCTTCTTGAACTCCTCAGATTTCTAGAATGGCTTATAATCTGAAAGAAACAGACTTAAAAGCAAATAACTTGGCTGGTAGAGAGGAGGAGTCAGGAGTGCCTGCTTGGCGGGTACAGGGTTTTCTTTTGGGGTGATAAAAGTGTTTTTAAATAGTGCACAATGTTGTCAGTGTACTCAATGTCACTGACTGGTACACTTTATTATAGATATACATATATTTTTTTGAAGTACAGTCAGCTTACAATGTTGTATATAAGAACATTTCTTTTTTTAAATTATTTTTTGGCTGGGGGAGGTAATTAGGCTTGTTTATTTGTTTTTAATGGAGGTACTGGGGATTGAACCCAGGACCCTCATGCGTGCTAAGCATGCGCTCTACTGCTTGAGCTACACCCTCCCCCCAGTACACTTTAACATGGTGAGTTTTGTGTTACGTAAATTTCATCTCAATTTTAAAAAGACAAGTAATTTGGTGATGGAGACGCTTGTTCTGAGTCCTGAGCAGCAAAAAACAGAATCAAGATGATGCAAAATCCCGAACCACAAAAACATCTACGATAACAATAGGCCTGGTGATAACAGCCGGTATTTATTGACCCCTGTGGGCTGAGCAGTATGCTAAATTACATGCCTTATTTTACCAAATCTTCACACAACAATCCTATATGGTAGGTGCTATTTATGACTCCCTGAGGAAACTGAGACTCAGAGAAGTGAAAAGGGAATATGTGACCCGTCAAGTTTGCAGGAAGAGACCTTCAGGAAGAAGAGAGTTCTCTGCCCACAAAAGTTCGATTTCTTTACACAAAAACCTGGAAATGGCAGAGTTAGGAAGACAGGAGCACTGGCAACCAGGAGGGGGTCAAGGAGGAAATCGAATATGTACTCAAAATGAGGAAAAGTTTTAGAAAGGAAAGAGTGTCTATGTGTATGTGTAAAGAAAGTCTGCGTGGGAGAGGGCACGAGAACCGTCTGACTCAACAGAGGGGAACCCGCTTGGTAACGCTCTCAACACACACAACTCACTCAGTCTCGAGGCCTGCGTCCCTCACTTGTAAGTGTGCTCATCAGAGGGAAAAGGGAGTCTGAGACCCAGGCCAAAGGCATCGGCTTCTTAACAAGCTGTTCCACATGTAACCAATAAAAATAAAATAAAACTCTGATAACTAACAAGACTTGTAATTACTCCATTTGGGGTGATGTGATTTGTATTCTGCTTGGCTTAACAAAAAAGAGAGCATTGTTTCCTGGGATCTGGTCTGAGAAAAAAAAAATCACTTTCTAGCTAAGAATCTTCCACCTTATTCAAGGCATAAAGAAAGAAATGACTCTTGCCTCTGCTTTGGAGCCCAGAAGCCTGCAGAGCTTCTAATTGACCCCAGAAACTTAAAGATGCAGGAAAGGAAGGAAAATTACCTTCTACCTGTCTGAGCACACGCAATTCACTAGATTAAAGTGCTCCCCAGGGAAAGTACCTCTGTTCTCCTTGATGCAGCGCCGTCTGCAAACTCCCAGAGTGAAAAGAACTTGTGGTTCTCGGGGACTGAAAAGGGCCCTGGGAAATGAGTGCCCAGAAGTCAATAGGCCCACTGCTGCTGTGGGAGGGGAGAGGCTGCCAATGGGATCCCACTGAGAAATGAACCCCAGGAGCCCACCCCTGCAGGGGGCGAGCCAGCACCAGAGCATCCTGGGAGGCCAATCTTGGAAGTGGGCATGAAGTTCCCTGACCCTGAAAGTGTAGCTCCCAAGCCCTGCCTTTTCCCAGGCCAATCATCCTCTCACCAGCATCTCTACTTCCCTGTGGGCAGAGGCAGATAATGAAGTGCCTGTTCTCGCTCATGCTGCTGCCTTACAAAGGGAGTTTTTCTGTAATTGGTCCATGTGAGGAGAGTTATTGCATCTTCTGAACCATTAGGTTCCAAATGGCAATACCAAAGCACAATGGCTACAGTCACTGCCTTTGGAAACAGTATATTCATAGCCACTGCCTACAGAATGACAGGGAGACAGAAATGGCAGAGTGATGCCTGCATGGGCTCTATGAAAGGCGGGTCTAAATCCTCTGCAAAAACTCCACTAAAGATATCACTCCCTGTATTACATATGAGTCCACATGGTAATTTCACCTCACCTTAATTTTCTCATCTGTACAATGGAGTCATGATACATATATCATGGCGAGACTGGCGAGGACTCAGTGGGCTAATGAAAGCAAAGTGCTTATTAGCCCAGGGGCTGGCACATGGTGAGCTCTCAAGGAATATTAACCATTACTCATAGAAAATGATAATTTTTCATTATTATTCAGCACTTTCAAGAAGCTTATCTCTTCTGAAGAATGGATATAATGGATATACAGTTGAGTACTAGACAATCCATCCCATTCTACTTACTGTCTTTGCTAGAATTCAAAGCCAAATGGAATGGTCAAGTTCACCGATCATTCTAATGCTACTAGATTTTGAGTTCCTTGAGGTCAGGGGCTGTGTTTGACTTAGTTCTGCATTTTCAGTGGCCGTCCCAGGACCCAGTTCACAGGGCTTATTAATAACTATTTGAAATGACTTCCGTGCCAAGTTCTTTTTTTTTTTTCATTGAATCATAGTCAGTTTACAATGTGTTAGTTTCTGGTGTACAGCTTAATGTTTCAGTCATGCATATACAAACACATATTTGTTTTCATATTCTTTTTCATTATAGGTTACTACAGGATATTGAATATAGTTCTCTGTGCTATACAGTAGGACCTTGCTGTTTATCTACATTATATATCCAAGTTCTTTTGTTATTTTGTTTATTTTTTATTGAAGTACAGTCAGTTACAATGTGTCAATTTCTGGTGTACAGCACAATGTCCCAGTCATGCATATACATACATATATTAGTTTTCATATTCTTCCAACTTCTTGATCAAAACAACTTTCGCTGCTTCTTCTCCCTTGCCTTTCTTCTACAAGGTTTCATATCTTTTTTCTAAAGTGTAAATGATTTAATAGTTAGTTCTTATTGGGAGTTCCTTCAGGTCCTTTTTAGAATTAAGAGGGGAATAAATAATACTAAATCTGAAACATTTCTCTACCATAACCCTACACGTCACCTAAAAGGGTGTCCAAAGAGGGGTGACAATGTTGCTGCAGATTCAGAGGGAAAGGACTGTGAGGTCAGGGAGAGGGGCTAGAGTGGTAGAGATCAGAAAGGACCCAGAAATGGACCTGTGGGCATACTGGTCTATACTGGCATCACGTCAGCTCCTAGTGTCTCTTTCCAGAACACTGACTTAAAACAGCATTTTCCCTTGGGCCCTGTTGCTAACATAACTTTGGAAGTAAAACCCACTCCTCTTCTTCCTATTCTTAACCTTTATGGAAAGGGTGGGTGACAGTGAGTTGCCAGAAGCATAGCATCATGATTAAGAACACAGATTCTGATGCGAGACTGACTGGGTTTGAGTCTGAGTGCTGTCACTTAAAGATCATGGAACCCTGAGCAAGTTTCTTAACCAATCTGAGCTTCATTTTTCTCTTCTGTAAAAGGAGGATTACATCAATAATATTGTCATCAATGGGTCATCATGAAGATTAAATGAGAATTAGGTAAAGTCCCTGGGCCACTGTAAGAGCTCAGTAAACATGAGCTGCTCTTATTACTTGACCTGCGGGCATCAGCTTTAGGCTTGGATAACTGAACAGCTCAGAACAGTAGAAAGAACCCTGACAGGTGACTGGATAAAGAAGATGTGGTATATTTAAACAATGGAATACTATTCAGCCATAAAAACCGACAACATAACCCCATTTGCAGCAACATGGATCCTGGAGAATGTCACTCTAAGTGAAGTAAACCAGAAAGAGAAACAAAAATACCATATGAGATTGCTCATATGTGGAATCTTAAAAAAAAAAAAGCATAAATACAAAACAGAAATAGACTCACAGACATAGAATACAAACTTGTGGTTGCCAAGGGGGCAGAGGGTGGGAAGGGATAGAGTGGGATTTCAAAATTGTAGAATAGATAAACAAGATTATACTGTATAGCACAGGGAAATATATACAAGATCTTATGGTAGCTCACAGAGAAAAAAATGTGACAATGAATATATATGTATGTTCACGTATAACTGAAAAATTGTGCTCTACACTGGAATTTGACACAACATTGTAAAATGATTATAAATCAATAAAAAATGTTAAAAAAAAATAAAAGAAAGAATCCTGGACTAGGAGCCATGGGTTCAAGCCTTGAAGAGTCAATTGTGGGGCCAAGAGTCAGAGATTAAAGGGCAGGGCTGAGTCCTCATTTGTAACATGGTAAAAGCATAGGTTCTATCCATTTCCCGTGATTCAAGTTTTAAGACTCGAAAGAGCTAACACATGTGAAAGTACTCTGTGAAATACAAGCATTCTGTGCCAATGTAAGTGGCATTCCTAATGGGCATCCCCAGAGAGAGAGAACCATTCTATTTAGCCCATAAATACTCGGGTTTTAATCCCTCGGGGGTTCTCCTGCAATCACACTGGGGTGCGGAGAAGCCGCACACAGCTCAGACCCCAGATGTCCTCTCTGTAAGGAGCTCTCCAGGTCCCACTGTGGGTACAGAAGCTTTGAGATGGGCCTGCCACTGTTAAAGCTTCTTGCCACCAAGGCCTCCATTGAGGAATCATCTGTCAGCCGTGACACATCTAATCTTGCTCACTGTGACCATGATAGGCCCACGACAGTGTGACTGAGGGTCTGAAACTGACTGTCACAGCTAATGGCTCAACCCACAGGACTTGGAAGCTGCCCGCATCACCCCCTGTCCAGTTGGCAGATGAAGTGGCATGAAGCATTGTCATCCATCACCAGATAGAGAGCAATCTCTCCTGACAGAGATAAAACAATCAATGCGTTTGGATTCCAGAGAGAGTATGTTTTCTCGGAACAGGTCTTAATCAGTGTATGCCCTGTCAGATAGCATGTTGGTGTGGAGCGTGAGCTGGGCAGGAACAAATGCCACTTGGAATACCAAAATAGATTTAATAGGAGAAACAGGCTTCAAAATATCTCCTTGCTTCCTACCTCCTTCTAGACTCTGTGAGACAATTCTGACGGCATGGTGACCTGACTCACTGAACTGCTGGCATTTCAACGTTAGCAAAGAATGGATTTTCCCCAAAAACGAAGAGCACAATTCTATTTTGGGAAGAATCCCTTGTATTCAAAGCTAAAAAGGACCTACAGAGTTTCCAATCCAGTTTGCTCCTTTTATAAAAGAAACTGAGACCACGAGAGGGCAAGAGACATGCCCAAGGTCACACAGCCATTGACTGGAATGGGACCTAATGCAGGAAAGCAACCACAAAAGGCACTGCAACAACCCCTGAGTCTTGCAGAAACAGTGAAAGAACAATGGTGTGTGCTTCCTGCTTCATATTCTAGATGATCGCTAAAATCCTTTCGGCATTCGTAGTCCAAGAGCTTATGATGTGACATTTCATCACATTTCTCAGGGACCAAATCCCTGTTCTGTGAAATGTTGGATCTGGAGACACATGCTGTCTATAAACTCAAGTAGGAACTTTAACTGGCCTCCTGTTTCATAAGTCCTGAAAGGAAACACCCCTCTCTGTCTGTTGGGCACTCATGCAGAAATTCCCCCCAGGCCAAGCTGAGTCTCCCCTCACCCCTCCACCAAATTAATGGACACTCACTTCCATGGATGGGCTTTTCCCTCCCTTCAGGAATCAAAGGTGCAATTTCAGGAAATATTCTCCATCAGATTCTGATTTAAAAAAAAAAAAAACGCCTATAGTGGTTGGGGTGGTTTCCGTGGCATTCCTCCCAAATGCACTTCTGGTAGACATTTCTGCTTAATCCTACTGCAGAAGTAACAAGCCAGAGAAGACCCAACATCTCCTGATTTTATTTTGTCATCTATCACTTGCTCAGGCCTGGGAGAGTAGAGAGTCTAGTCTGGTATATTTCAGTTCCAGTTTCGCTCACTTCAGGAACGCCAGATCTATTCTGTATATAGTAGTTTGTATTTACTAATCCTAAACTCCTTATTTATCCCTCCCCCTATAATGAAAAAGAATATGAAAGAATGTATATGTATAACTAAATCACTATGCTGTACCAGAAACTAACACAACATTATAAATCAACTAGACTTCAATTAAAAAAAAATAACTTCCAATCAACATAGCAGATACGTTTTTGAGTCCTGGTGAGTACTAAGTGCTGTGTATAGGGAGCTGTGGTTGTGGGAAGTGGGAGTAGGGGAGCAGGGTGGTATAGCACCTCGTTTGTCCTAAAGGAGGTTGCAGGTAGGGAGAGAGAGATGCAAACTTCTGATGTAAAATGCCTTCTATGGGAGATACCAATGGGAGCGCTACAAAAGGAACAGTTATTCCAGTTGGGAGGAAGTTCAGAAACACTTTAAGGACAAGAGAGTGTCATTGCTAAGCTTTACAGGGTAATTCAATTTATTTGAAGATACATGTGTATTAACAGAGAGACAATTTTCCTTTAATACCAGTTACCATTTAATAAGAAAACCCCATCCTAGATTTAAAAATACTACTACCTATTTCTTAGCGCTAACTGTGGGTTTCGCACTACATGGCTTCACATTATCTCATGTAATTATCACAGCAACATTAGGTTGACTGTATTGTTGTCAGTATTGTTATTCCCTTTTCAAAGTCAAGGAAATCAAGGCCCAAGGACTTCCAGCTAGTCAGTGGCATAGCCTGGATTTGAAGCCAGGAAGTCTGACTCTAAAGCCAAGCGGTTTTCTACCAGTGCGGTCTACAAACGTTAGAATTATTTGGGGAGCATGTTAAAAGCACAGATTCTGAAGCCCACGCCAGATTTAGTAGCCAGAATCCCTGTTTGTGGGGCCCAGGAATCAGTATTTTAAACACAAGTAAAACTAATGCAACTCAAGTTTGAAAACCACGTCAGTACAGCATCCATCTGTGCCAGGAAAACTGGAATATTACTACAAAACACATCGGCAGCGGTCAACGCTATCGGTAAATGATTTTTTTCATCGTTAATTTATTAAGTCATTTAGATTCTGCCCTGATACGGTTGATATCGTATCTAAGAAAGGCAGCACTAAAAGGCTGGCCACCTGGGATTTGAGGGGAAAGAAGAGTGATGACTGGATGGCAGGCACTGGAAAGGGAAGCAGATCAGGTTGCAAAAACAACGGCTATGGAGGACAGACAGTGGAATGCCGGTGCCTCAGCTGTCTAATCTTGGCCCTGCCACTAAGTAGGTCACTTGACCCAGAGCAAAACACTCAGCCTCTCAAGGGCTCATTCCGTTCTTGGAAAATAAGAACACTGCATAGTATATGCATCCCAAGAAACTTGAGCACTGGAATAATCAAATAATAATAACGTAGTGAGTATGGCAATGGACATAGTAGCAGTGACCCCCTAGGTTGAGAAGCTAATCCCCCGGGGATCTTCTCTGATTCAGTAGGACTGGAGTAGGCCCTGGGACTCTGCATTTCTCACAAGTTCTCCCATGATGCCCACGTGGTTGGTCAACAGATCACACTTTGAGTAATAAGAGTCTAACACATTCTATTGTGAAAATATTGATCTTAATGGGCTATAAGAACCCCGCTTTATCATATTGGCTGAAAAATGAGCAGCTTTAGGCCAGAAAACATTCTGTGGTGCTGCGGTTGCCATGTCCACACCACCAACTCTCACATAAATGTAATACAATGAAATGCACTCAATTCTAAGATGATACCGCATGTAAGGAAGTCTTGCTTCCATGTCTAGGAGGATACCTTTACTGGGCACTTGTCATGTTCCAGTGGCTGGGTGAAATATGTTCACATGGAGTATCATTTTTCATCTTCTCAATCACACTATGCAGTACATAATTGTTTTATTATCATTTTATGACTGAGAACAATGAAGCTCGGAGAAGTTAAGTAAGTTAACGTGTCCAGTGTTGCACAGCTAGAAAACAGAGCCAGGACTGGAACTCAAATCTGTCCGACCTCAATGGCCTGATTACAAAAGCCTTCTACAGTAGTCAATATGAGATCAGCAGCTTCTAGGCAGCCGAAGAGGCCAGGGACTAGGAATGTGGCCTCCCTCAAAGAGAACTCATGGAGCTAACTGGTCCAGCAGACTTCAAGATGGCAGAGAACTTGTGTCCTCAAGGACCAACGCTGCCTCTGCTGTTGCAGCTGCCACTCCCCCAACTGCCCTTTAATGAGCCCCCCGTGCCAGGTATGGTGCTCAGTGCTGCGCATACTTAATCTCATTTAATCTTCGTGGCTCCCCTTTTAGTCTCATGTTTCCAAAGATGAGAAAACCACAGAGAGGTTGAACCACTTGCCCAAGATTATATAGCTCTTAAGCAGGAGAACTGGGATTCAAAACTCCTCCTGACTGAACACAAAGCCTTTTTCTTAAACCATGTGAAGATGTTTCCACTTAACTGAGTAGACCCAGCCAGGCTGTCCTGGAGATGACATATCATCTGCTTTATCCAAAAGGCTCTGGGAATGACCCAAGGCCTCCATATCTACAGTGGCTGCACTGGGTCCACCCGCAGGGTGAGTGGGACCAACCTGGTAAAAGAGATGCCAAATACTTTATCGGACCCACCATACCCATGGAACTTAGATTCCAGCTTGAGAACAAAAATAATTTTTAAAATATAAAGAACATAGACTGATAAGTCCTATAAGGAAAGTAAAAACAAAATCCTTACTATCCTAATCCTCACAAACATCTTGGGAAGTATTACTAAGCCCATTTGACGGATGAGGCAAATGAGGATCAGAGACATTCACTCGCCCAACCACTGAGCTAAGTGAACTCAGGCTTCTGTCACCCAAGCTGGAACTCCTTCTGCGGGAGTACACTGACCATCTGGCACAAGGTCCAGCACTTGAGCTTTGGCATCACGTTCAACCCCTCATTCCTCCTGCTTTCATCAGGCTTGTCCACTGGTGTGATTTGGGTTTTTGTGGCTCTTTATTCTAGAACATTCTAAGTTTGCTTTCTCAGAAGAACTGTTTGCACACCTAAATCCAAGCCACGGGCTTCTCCTAAGCACTCCTTAATATTTCACTTTGCATCAACATTCTAGACATAAGCAACATTCAAACTTGCTTCTTTTATGTGACGTGATTAAAAGTCCTGAATAGTGTCTGTATGAATCACCAACCCTCGTGAAAGCTTTTCTGTAATAGCATCCCCCCTCTGAATAATGTGCTGATCCACTGATTACATCAGTTCCAAAGGTGGAATCGGTGAGGTACAATCGGCAGGCAGGAAGGTATTACCAGACACTAATTCCCCTTCCTCAGGGTGAGCCCTATAAATGTGCAGCAGCAGAATAGCTTTGCAATCTTTGGGGAAGTCTATGGTGCCGAAATGAAACCCATCAGACAAAAGAATATCTTTTCCCAACCACGAATTACCCTGAGCTTTATGAGCAACAGGTAAACAAGGAACTTTTGAAAGTAGGAAGACAATAATATTTTCCACTCAGCGAAGGTTTTATTTCGCAAAGGCCTGCAGCATTAGTACTTTAGAAGAACAGTTAATTTGTCCTCATTCTTTTTAAACCTGGGGCACTGAATACACAGGCTTCAGGAGGGGAGAAGCCAGCACATATCACTGAAATAGACCAGCTTCAGCCCCATAACAGGGAAGTGGCTCAGGGGGAAAAGCGTGTTCATCAATTGCATTTCAGAGACATCCACTGCAGCTTTTCCAGCCGCTGACTTCTTTTGCCAGAGACTCAGAGGTCTTGAATACCCTGTCTAATTTCAAACTACAAAAGCTATTCGTTGGTGATGCACAGGAGAAAAATACCATCCGCTCCTAAAAAGCCCCGGCCGTGGTAGACAATTCCAGGAAAGCCAGAGGTGTGCCCTCACGATTCCACAGAGATAAAATGCACTCCAGGTGCCCTGAATGAGGTGAGTACAAAGACGAGAGGTGACCGACAGCTGAGTAGATCAGAATTTGCAATGTCTCTGAGCAGCTAATCTTTCTAAGTCTTGGTGGCATGGGCCTTGGAGAGCCTACGCTATCTTCAGCAAATTATGTGCCAAGACTCACCTTTTCTGTGACAAGAGCAGCTATCCTTCTGCTGCTCTTTTATGACTGTTTCAACTCACTTATGATATATTTTCCTATTCTTCTCCAAAAGGGTTATCATATCATCATCACATCTTAACTTGATGTTGGCATCATGCTAAATGCTTTGCATTTATTGTTTCATTTAATCCCCACAAAATCTTTGGAAGATAGGAAAAATCACGATGAAGGCAACGGTGGTTCTCACTTACAGAGAGCTACTGCATTACATACTGGCACTCTGCTAAGCACTTGACACACACCATTTCGTTCCCTTCTTCCAACAACTTTAAAACTAACCTCGTTTTTCAGATAAGGAAAGTGAAGATCAGACGTGTTACGTGACCTCCCCAGTGTCACTGCTCAAATAAGGAGCAGAATCAGAACTGAAACTCAGGTCTCTCAGATTCCGATGCCCACACTTTTCCCTGCTACTGGATTTTAGTCTCTTTGAGGACAAGAACTGTGTTGAGTTCACCTCTGTATCAACCACAGCACCTAATTCAGGTTCTCACACGTGATCGAGGATCAAGAAGTATTTGGATTGCCTCTCTGAGTTTATGTTGACACCATCTTTCCAGTTTACTCTTAGGTCTGTAAAGATAATTTATAAACTTCTATAAATAAACAAGCGGCACCACTGCCTGTTCTTGGCCCCAAATCACAATGCTACTGAGCCGAGAGAGCTTTCCCAAGTGCTGTTTGATTCTCGGAAACTAACTGGCTTTGCGGGAGGTGGGGGTTGGTCATTCTGACTCTCCTTTCAGGCAAAGGGATAAATTGTTAAGTCTTTCACTTCCCCGAGGCTGCCGTTTTGTAATTCCCTTTAACTGTGTTGGAGAAGTACTCATACAATAGGTGCTTAAATCGGTAGAACTTTTTCTAGACGGCAGTTTGGCTAATATAACACATGCCATAGAAACGTGTATACCTTTTGATATAATGTTCAAAACTTTTAATTATAAAAACAAGGCATATGAAAATATCTTAAATGACCAACACTATAGAAAATTATGGTAGAAATATTATGCAGCCATTAAAAATATTAGGCTCCAAGAAAAAGAATATGAAAATAAATGTATGTATATGCATAACTGGGACACTGTGCTGTACACCACAAATTGACATGTTGTAACTGGCGGTACTTCAAAAACAAAGAATATTCAATGACTGGTAAGTGGTCATAGTATGATGTTTAGTGAATAAGATGGTCCTGGAATTTTGCATCTAAGAGGGGAGACAGATATTATACCAATATTTTACCAATAACTATAAACATAATTATAATAAAGAAAACCAGGACAATGTGTCTGTACAGTTTATTTCCTAACACATTGCAGGGCATAGAGTAGGCATTCAGATATCTGTTCAGTGAAATAAAAATAAATGAATGAACGCAAGAGTGTAAGAAAGTAGGTCAAAACGGTGCTCACTGGGTCATGAGACGACAGGTGATTTTTCTTTTCTTTTTTTATACTTCCTGGGCTTTGAGATTTGTTTCCTAATGTGTGACTTTTAATATCTGAAAAACAATATCTTCCTGAAGACATATTGCCTATAAAGAAGGGGATAAGAGCCAAACTTCTTCGTGTGAAGGGAAAATATGAGTGAGAAATCTAAGAACTATCTGGAGGACCTGGGGATATTTTTCACATCAGACGGTTTTTTTTTCCCCCTAGAATGACGAGAAACAGCTGTTGAAATCCGTTCTTTGTGCCCTGCATATAACTTTAGAAAGGAAGACAACTTTTAATTCTTCTGTTAGTCCCAAAAGAAGGAAATGGGAAGCAGATCACAAAAATGGGCTTCTTGTCCTTAAATGAAGGACCAGATCTCAGAGTCTAAGTTGGCTGCTCGGGCTTGGGTCCCATGGAACCCTACTCACATTGGAAGCCTTTGGCATGTAAAACTGGCAAGGCCTCGGGGAAAATAGTCACCAAATCATCTTTGAAGTGGATTTTACAATAAGACTTCAAGATATTTTATTTGCCTAAAAACAAAGTTTGGGGTGAGTTCACAATTTGTGATTTATGAGAGCCTTTAGCATATTTGACGTCTTCATTTTGATCTCTTCTTTGATGTGACATATCAATTGATTTTCTTTTCCTCTGTCATTGTTCTTGGATTTGTACAACAGAACCCTTTATTTTCAGAAAAGCAATTAGCATGAAATGTGACTTATGGTGTCCTAAACTATGCGTTCTATAAATGGTAAATGGTTGTAATTACTAGAAGATGAAAGTCATATATTGGATACATTCTTGTAATTATTATAAAGAAATGGCATGGTCATGGTCTCAAATCAAATTAAAGAGGCATAAAATTCAATTTCATTTTCTCAAGATCTGTGTAAAAGTTGAGCACACACAAAATGTGGTTTCAAATGTAACGCACTAACACAGAAGCAGTTTCTGCACAGACATTATGAAATGACATATTTCTAGAATTTTCCACGCCATCTCAAGGCCCAGTGCATGTTTTCTTATGACGACCACACTCTGAATCAGGAAAGTGCTAAAATCTGGTTTAGCTGGTCCCGAATCTCTCTTTTTTCCTTAACTCTATGAGGAAATAAAACCACACCACCTCAAAGTAAAGATGCAAGATGGAAAATACTATACGGGCATATTTCTGCAGCCATTTCTGCTGCAAAGGAACAACAGATTAAGCCTTTCACACTTGTATTCCATGGGTATATTTATACCATACATTTATAATGCAAGAGTCAACAATAACCCACTAGGCTGCCTATCCTAAAAAGGCAATAACAAGTATTGGCAAAAACGTAGAGAAGTTGGAACCCTTGGGCACTGCCGGCGGAAACGTAAGATGGTGCAGGCACTTTGGAGAACAGTCTGGCAGATCCTCAAAAAGTTAAACATAAAATCACTGTAAGACCCAGCAATTCCACTCCTAGGTATATACCCAGAACTGAAAACAGATGATCAAACAACAACTTGTCCAGGAATGTTCACAGGATTATTCACAATAGCCCAAAAAGTGGAAACAATGCAAATGCCCATCACTGGAGGAAGGGACAAACAAAATGTGGTACAGCCGTACAACGGAATGTTATTCAGCCATAAAAAGAAAGGAAGGACTGATATACAACACGGGTGAATTTAAAAAACATTCAACAAAATTTAAAAACCCAGCCACAAAAGACCATGACCTAGAACTGCATCTTTGGAGGAACTCCCAATTAGAAGATTTTGGGGGTTGGGAGAAAAGCTGCTGAACCTCCTTGTTCATTGAAAACACGGTGCCCTTGGCTCTTTTCCATTCTCCACTCCATACAGTTATTTTTAGTATTGACTACAAATAGTTCTGCTTCTAGAAAACTAGCTCCTACGGACAGTGGCTCAAAACTGCTATGAAGCTGAATTCCAGCTCCTCATGCAAGGACACCTCATCTGTTTGGGGAAAGTCACAGAATGAGTCATGAAAGGAATGGACAGTTGAAGTTGGTTTAAAGCAGCTTCAATGAACTGACCAGCATGAACCACAGCTTTAGAAATCACAATTCATTTTACTTCAGCTTAGGTTATAGAACTCTCTAGGACTGCTCCGGCTCAAAAACATTTTCCTCCTCAAGGTACCATTGTCTTCCTGGTCCATCTCTGCTCCATGGACTACGTGGTTACCACTGCTGACAATACTGAGGTCTTACCTTCAGAGTCAGGGGCATCCTGTCCATCCAACCTCACCTCCTGTTCTCCCCCTAAGTATACTGCTTCTCTGCTCCTGCTGGGCAGAACATCCAGCCTTTCCCTACAGGCAACATGCTAGTTCTCTTCTCATGTTACTCAAAATGTCCACATCTTTCTCGCCATGTTACCTTTTCAGGCGCAGCATAAGTCTGTCTTCCTCCAGGAAACTTTCCACAGCTCTGCAGCCCCTATCGGCCTTGGTCTGTGCCACACAGAATCAGGTAACTTGTATCAGATCATCGGAGGAGAGAGAGTGTAGGGAAAATTGATGGAGAATTACTTAATGATCTACACTCAACGGTAGAGGACAGGGATCACGTGGTTTGCCACTCTTCCTCCACTTCTCCTAGCACAGTGGCAGGCATGCAACAGGTTCAGGACCAGCACTAATTCTTCAAGCTTGTTTTACCCCAGATAAATGAAAGGGCACACTGGGGACTTCCTTTCCTACGTGAAATGACAGAAAAGATTTCTTTATGGGATACAGTCAAAGAAAATGGACGTATAGCTTCCACTTCTTTCCTAAACGAACTGAACTTGAATGACCCTGAGACATTCACTGATTCACCATCTACCAGGACTACATCATACAGTTACTTAAATGGCAGGCTGACTGGGTTCAGCCTGGCTAACTGGGCTCAGGTTCATGGTACCAAACCATGGGACTTTACAGTATTCTCATGGAACTTTTCAATTTTAATAACTTCGAGGTTAGTTGTAACAGAAATCATCTCTCTCGCTTTTTTTTTTTTTTTTGCTAATAAACCAAGTGAATTATCCCCTCTCGGCTAGTACATGCTTTGATAATATCAGCCAGTGTACGGGGCTCACTGTTGGGTGACCATTTTCATTCATCTCAAGTCCTGAAATAAAAAGTCCTGAGATCATGCTGCTGCCCTAAACTTTCACACCCTCACATTTAGTTGCTGGTTACATATAGGTGGCCTGATAGACTAACTCCTAAGTTACTAAAATGTAAAAGCACACATGATATGCTTTATGGACACTCTACATGCCAGAAAGTTGTTAATGTCATCAATGTGTATATTATACTTTTGTCAAAAATAAACTATGAAAGAAAGGTTTTCTGCAGGTGTGTTTAACAATGGTATGATGATGGGATGAGCGGTTCATCAGATAATGTGTACCATATCATTGGAGGAGAGATAGCGCAGGCAAAATTGAGAAAATTTTGAAAGGTGACGGAGGTGCAACATAGCTGAAAAGAGAACTAATGGAAGACACACTGCTGAAAAGAGAACTGTCTGAAGGATATGGATTTTAGCCCCAGGAGCTAATCTAAAAGATCTAATGAAGTACATTAATGTGACGAACAAGACAATTACTTTCGAAGACAAATCTGCAACATCTACATCTTCTGATCTCCAAAACTCAGGCAAAGAAGAGAAAGAAAAACAAAGCTGCAGAGCCCATCCTCTGTCAGTGATCCAATGTCGAGTGCACACACAACTAAGAGACGTCACTGCTGCATTAATAATCTGTGTTGTCTCTTTCACCTTGATTTTACCCTCTCTCTTTGTAAAAGCAAGGAGGAAGGGGGCTGTGGCCCTGGTCCTGTCCATCCTGCCTCCATCCCCGCCTGTAAAGTACAGTCAAAGTCACCACCCATATACCCTTTGCATCCTGTTCTTCTGTCCAGAAATCTTGTGGTTCCCACTCAAAAGCCTGACATTCACAGCAACCAACCTACCTTGTCAGCCTAATCTCCCACCACCTGCTTTCTCCTCCATTCAAGCCAGGCCACCTATTCAGGCCCTCCCACAAACTCACCAGGCATGGTTCAGTCTAGAAGCACAGCTTGTGTCATTTTATTTTCCTCCTGATATGATCTCTCTGCTTATCAAAATCTCACCCCAAATTGTCAAGGTCTAGTTTAAGACTCTGACGACTTGAGTCCATTGACTCCAGTGAATTCCCCCTTCCTCTTCCATCCTCATTTGACAGTCACATACTAATTTGCATGATGAATCCCGTAACACCAGTGGTTTTCAAAGGGAGGTGGTTTTGCATCCCAGGGGGAATGAAACTGTGGCAACGTCTACAGGCATTTTTGCCTGGCATAACTGGAGACGGGTGCTACTGGCATCCATTGGGTTCAAGCCAAGGATGCTGCTAAACTTCCTGCAACGTGGACATCCTGCAATGTCCACAGCACAACATCCCGCAACAAGGAATTATATTACCCAGAATGTCACCAGTGCTGAGGCTAAAAACCCTGGTTGACACATATGTGTTGTCTACTCAACTGGACTGGAAGTTCTCTGAGCAGGAACACTGCCATTCAGTGTCTAGCCCAGTGCTGAGATCTATGACAGCATTCCTTGACAAATGTGTGTTGATTATATGTCACCATCTATCTGGTTGAGTAAAAGAGAAGAAAAGTTTATCTAAAATGATGCATTTGGATACATGCTGGAGGGGGTGTGGAGAAAAGGGAACCCTCCTACACTGTTGGTGGGAATGTAATTTGGTGCAGCCATTATGGAAAACAGTATGGAGGTTCCTTAAAAAACTAAAAATAGACTTACCACATGATCTAGCAATTCCACTCATGGGCATATATCTGGAGAAAATTCTAATTTGAAAAAAATATAGGCCCAGCGTTCATAGCAGCATTATTTACAATAGCCAAGACATGGAAGCAACCTAAATGTCCATCAGCAGAAGATTGGATAAAGAAGTTGTGGTATATACAATGGAATATTACTCAGCTATAAAAAAGAATGAAATAATGCCATTTGCAGCAACATGGATGGACGTAGAGATGATCATACTAGTGAAGGAAGTCAGACAGAAAAAGATCAATATACTATGATATTACTTATAGTGTGGAATCTAAAAAAAATGACACAAATGAACTTATTTACAAAACAGAAACAGACTCACATTGAAAACAAACTTATGGTTACCAAAGGAGAAAGGTGCTGGGGGAGAGATAAATTGGGAGTTAGGGATTAGCAGATACAAACTACATTATATATAAAATAAACAACAAGGACCTACTGTATAGCACAGGGAACTACATTCAACATCTTGTAATAACCTATAACAGAAACGATTATAAAAAAAGACTATATATATATATATATATATATATATAACTATATTATATATATATAACTGACTCACTATGCTGTACACCAGAAATTAACACAACATTGTCAACCAACCATACTTCAATTAAAAAATGGAAAAAAATAAAATGATGGGTTTGGTTTTATCCTATTTTTATCTAAAGGAGTTTAAATATCACTTTTAAAGAACTTCACTTTGGACTTATGTTCGGTATCCTCTCTTCTTAAGCCTTTTAAGAGATGAATGACTCTTAGTAAGGAAATGAGGACAGCGTAGAGTTATGAGGTTATCTAAAATGGGGGGTTGTGATGGAGCCAGAGAGAGTAGAAGTCTCAGGCTTTCATTTTCCACTCAGTGGTGGCTGAGCTGATTACAGACAGTTAATTCAGCCATTGAACAGATGTCTAATGAGCTCCTACAGTGTGGCCAACACTGGGCTAGGCTCCGTTCTCAAGTTCCGGGGTGATGCATTCACTGCTGGGAGCCAAGTCACTGTCATAGAATACATTCTCCCCTGGAAGCAATGCTGCCTTCTTGACCAGAGGTGAGGCATCAAGTGTATCACAGACAGGACTATGCATGGAACCTAAAAGCAACCTTAAGCAAATCATAATACAGCTTCTCTAATAAATTCACCAAGAACATTGCTTCAGTTAAACAATTGTGTCTGAATACAATGATGTATGTATTCAACATGCAAAACACAACTCCACTGAATTATAAAGTCAACTCAAAACCTAATACAGTAGCTATGAACCATAAATGGATTTACCTTCTACTAATTTGGAGGGACTTGGGGAGCGGTGGACGAAGTTGAATTGAAAAGCCCTGGGTATTTTTAAGAAGTCGTCTTAAGGAAGCTGGAGTTTGCCTTTTCTTTCTCTCCAGGGCCTTCTTGACACTTGGCAGTGATCAGAATGTTTCACACTGCCAGAAAAGCTATATCAAAACATTTAGCTGATCATCAGCACGACTTTTTGCAAAAGGTGCTTTGAAACATTTTTCAAAACATCATAAAAACCACAAGAAGACAGTAACCTGCAACGGCTAAATAAACGCAGAGAGAACTGCCGTGTGGGTGTTGAATTAGATGCTAGCCCAGCAGCAGAGGAAAAGGAGGGTTGGACCAAGTCAAAAGAAAAAACCTTTTGGAGCTGGGCTGGGATGAGGACTATGCGTAGCTAGGCAGTGGCTGTGATTTTGCAGCAGTTCCAACCATTCTGAAAACAAGAAACTCCATCCCTTAAAACCTGCTTCACACCTCATTGAAGATACTTTACATCCTTTCCCCAGACCCACAAGGACCATCTAGTAAATGAAGCTGCTCTGAAGTAGATTAAATGTGCAGGCTGCATTCTAGCCGTTAAATCTCGTCTAATCTAAGAATTAGTGAAAATTCATAATTTTCACCAGATATAAATATCACATTACAATCATTTCCCAAAAGTGTACAGTGTAACTGTCAGATGCTGATATCTTAGAGGGTAGTTTTTAATTAGATCAAAATCTCTATAGTCTTTTAAAAAGCTCATTAAGATCTGAGCCACAAAATAAACTTGAAAGAAAAGAATACAAAGCTTCTTTTAATTAATGGAGGCAAATGCAATATTTGCAGAAGTCGATTAGGGGATGGTTCATTTGGGATTGTTTCTGCAAGCCCTGTGATCCTCCACCCGGTTCCCTCCCCACCCCACCCCCCTCCGCCACATCCAGCCCACACAATAAGGATGACCGTAATAGGTATTTCCCGAGACTTGACCAAGTGCCTGGGCTGTGCTAAAATCCATGGATAAATTCCCTTATTTCCCCCAATAACCCTATGACGTAGGTACTCTTACTCTTACTGTCTCCCATTTACATATGAGGAAACTGAGGCCCAGAAAGGTAGTGGTAGCCAAAGCCACAAAGCTAGCAAGGAGCAGAGTAACAATTCCAATGTATGCCGTCTCACATCAGAGTCTATTGTTCTAACTCCGCTCTCCATCAGCCACCCACTTTCACTTGGATCCCTTCTCCAGGTGGTCCTGCACTTCTTACAAGAATGGAGGCAGCTACCCCGACAGAGAAGGCATTAGAAACTGCCATGCACACACAAGATCAGCTGCATGGAGTTCACGCCAAGCCCATCCTTGATTTGCACCAGAGCCAAGCTTTATTGACCTCGAGCCTCCACGTGGACAGCCCTTCTCCCATCAAGAGCTCCTGTGCTGGCTGCCATCTTCCCCCACTGCCCTTAAGATGGAATCTCCTTTGGCTCCTTGAGAAGCATGACCATCATCCATTTGGAGCAGGGATCCTCCTTTGGATGCCCTGAGAAGTGTGACGTTTTCATGGTTCAAATAATTACTGGACCCAAACTCACTTTTAATACAAAATTTTCTTCTTTCCCCTTCATCTTGCTTGGAAACGATGTCTCTGATCTCAGCCCATAACAGCTACCATTTATAGAGTACTTACCACCTGCCAGGCTTGCAGACATCAGATCCCCGAAACCTTGTGATCATTCCACAAGGTGAGCACTAGTATGAGTTCTATTGTGCAAGGGAGACAATTGAGACTCAGCTAGATTAACCGATTTGCCCAAGGTAACACTGCTGGCAGGATTAGAGCCGGGAGCTGTAAGGTCAGTGACCTTGACCAGGTCACTTCACTTTGTTGAGCCTCACAGTCCTCCCTGTACCATGAAGGAAAGAAGAGTTCCTACCTTTGGGGTTGCTGTGAGGATGAAGTAAGATACCACAGTGCCTGCACACGGAAGCCCTCACCAATGTATAGTTCCCTTCCCTTGCTGAGGAGTAGGCTTCATGAGTGCGCCACGACTCCCAGGTCGCCAGCCCCACAATGACTGGAGAAGGAGCCAGGCTAACTAGCTGGAGCTGGACCTTGAACTTCACTCTTGGGAACAGGGGCTCCAGTGGCTTTGGGTTTCACTCCTGCACCAGGTGTTATTATGCCCCTTGCACCTCCCATCAAGCCTGTCCTCAAGGAGAGACAAGGCGCTATGGCAACGCTGCGTAGCTGAACCAGTCAACCAGCACGCTGACTGCAACGTGCTCTAGTCCACACCTAGCTACAAAGTTTCTCACGTACACTGCCTTACCACAAACTAGAAGGGATGGGACTGTTTTCCTGTTGGGTCAGTGATGTGTCCAAACTCCCGACAGGAGATAAGGGTGGTGTTCAAATGGGCACATACAGAAATAATCCCATCAGTTTGAAATGTTAAAAGGCTCTCTAGAAATGAAATGATTTCATATGTGTTCAGTGTAACACTGGAGACCCATACAGAAGTAAAAAAGAAGGGTGACTAAATTTCCCTTGGAGAGAATCAGAGAAAATTCACAGGACAGTCAAGCTGACTCTTCGATGATGAGTTGAAGGTAGGTAAAGGTTGTGGGGGGAGGAGTGGCTTTTCAGGCAAAGGAAAGGCACAAAACCAGAGGTGTGTGAGGGAGTAGGGTGTTCTCAAGAATGCGGAGAGCGGTGAGTTTAAGGGGGAGGGTTTGCTAGACAGATGAGCAAAGGTCAGATGAAGAAGGAGAGCCTTGTACACCACGTCGAGGATCAGAGCATTCACCCTGTGCTTTCAAAGGTGTTCTGCAGAAGGTTGTCGGCAGGACCCACACTGAAACATGTAAGCAGGGGGGAGAGGGGCGATTCCATGATGCAAGGCATTTGAGATGCTGAAATACACAAAGTTAAACATGGTTTCAACTAAAGGACTTCTCAGGACATTTAATATGAATCTGAACCTCCAAGAGGAGAAAAATTGAGGAGACAGATTTTCCCAAAGCTACTTGACCACAGTCCCACTGCTCATATCCTGTAAACTAGGGTGCAACAAATGTACTTTGGGAAACTTAGGTTCACAGAGTCATTGAACAGTCTGAATAGGGCCTTGAAAGAGCTCTCTGTCAGCAGCATGCAAAACAGACTCGTAAGGTGAAGGAGAATCCAAGAGATATATTACAAAGCTCTTGAACTAGTCTAAGATGCTAAGAGTCTAAGATGCTTAAGAGATGCTTAAGTAAAGAAGGAGCTGTGGGCATGGAGAGAAAAGAGGTCAACTTTGAGACATATACATGGAGTAGAATCCACAGACCTTGAAATACTGACCTAGATGAGTGAGTGCAGAAAAAGATGCATCTGAGCTTTTGGCTTGGTAAATCATGTGAAGGGCGATTCCAGTAATGGAGCATGATAAGGAACAGAGAGAAAAGAGAAGGACTGAGGTGGAGTGATGGTTAGGGGAAATGTTGAGTTCCTTTTTAGGGTGCGTGGAGTCTCAGTTACCTGTGGGATATCCCCAATGAGAAAGACTAGCAGGCAGTTTGATGGATAGGTCTGTTGCTCAAGAGAGAGGTCAAGGCTCCAGAGGTCAATGTGGGAGTTGTCAGCATAGAGATGGTACATCCAGGGGGATAGATGAGACTGTCCAATTCAAGAAAGAGGCTGGTCCCCATTAGTGTAAATGCTGTGAAGACAGGTTGGCTCCGGGTTGATTATTAGAGTCGAGTTTAACAATTTGATCATCAATGACCTAGGGGAAGATAGATTCATCGGAAATGTTGGAAAAGAAGCCAGATTTCAGGGAACCAAGGAAGACCAGCAGGTGAGGCTCTGGAGAAGTCAAATCTAGAACACATTTGGAAATATAATTGAAGGGACAAGGTATTTACCCTAAAAAGAAGACACAAAGGAGAAGGGTCATGACAAGTGATGTAAAAGAGGTATGAGAGTTATTCTGTGTTTCCCCAGAAGGGACTGGGGTTACATGTCAGATTGGCCCAGGTCCTTGCCCAGGTTGTGTGACCTTGGTTAAATCATGTCAATGATCTGAGCCTCAGTTTTTAAATCCACAAAACAAGGATAGTAATCATAGACACCTCATGGGATACTGGGAGAATTAAATTATTTACGAGGGTAACAAGGGCGAATATATAGATCCCACTACTTGGCACATAGTAGGTTCTTCATAAGTGTTCACTCTCACTTCCGAAATCAGAGACACTGAGATCATGCCAGTGTTCCTTTGCAAACTCAAAATCTAGATGTATGTGATGGGTGGGGAAGATGTCTGTAAATCTCTCTTAAATGTTCATTTTGTCAGCAAACTGAAACCCCTATAGACACACGCTCTCTCGTCTCCCAAACCCCCGATCTTGTTTGTTAAAGTCAATCATCACCATGTGAAGCAGCCAGCGATGCTTTCCCCCTCAGCTCCACCTACACACACCCACACTGGGCCCTGGGGCCCCTGGCAGAGCAAAATTCCTCGACAGTAGCTTTCTTTCACCTAGGTGCACACCTGGGAGTCCGGAGGGAATTCCTAGGGACACATTGAGCCTGGGAATTTCAGTCTAGGGTTGTGGCTCTCCAGGAACCTCTCCCTTAGATCCCAGTAGCTCTGCGCTCGGAAGTCCTCTCCTCTCCAGGAGGGCTGGCCAGGGAGAGCAGAAGGCCTGTGTTGTTGCAAAGTACCCTGAGAGTGAAGCCTTTAGTGGAAGGAAGATGAGGGCTTCTTTTCTTGGGGCCTCCTAAAAAGTTCCTCTCCACAACCTCCTTTTCCACATAAGGGAGTTACAAAGTAATGAGGGCAAGTGATTTCTCTTAAGGTATACAAAATGAAGGCAAGGTTATCAAAAATGGTTCTTTGGAAAGCTAGAAATATTACGTCGGAAATGGCATGAAATGGAGACAATCCAAACCAAACCACTGATCTAAGGCACTGGAGGAATTTGGCAGGTGTACTGTGAGCACCGAGGCCACTGTACAGTTCTCACTCTTGTCACAATGAAGAATGGGACTCTACCCCTAAGTTGCAAGAGGATGAGTGAGCAAAGCAGGGAAGAGTCCCCCAAATTCAATGAGACACTCTTGATGTCAGTGGATTTGAATCACCTGGGGAGCTTTTAAAATGACCAATGCCCAGACCCCCACCCAAGACCAGATGAATCCTAATCTTAAAGGTGGGGCCTGAGCCTCAGTATTTTTGAAAAGCTCCCCAGGTGATTCAAATGTGCAGCCAGAATTGAGAACCCTGCTCCCCTACATGTAAAACACCCAAGCAATCACTGAAGGAAACCACATCGGGTTGGGCTGGCATCAAGAAACAATCCCACAAAATCCTGCCATTCGTGACAACATGGATGGACCTTGAGAGCATTAGGGTAGGTAAGAGAAGTCACATGGAGAAAGACAAACACTACATAATCTCACTTACATGTGGAATTTAAAAAAGCTAAACTCACAGAAACAGAGAGTAGGATGGTGGTTGCCAGGGGCTGGGGGAAATGGGGAGATGTTGGTCAAACGGTAGAAAGTTCCAGTTATAAGATGAATGAGTTCATGGTGACTGTAATTAACAATACTGTTTTCTATACTTGGAAGTTGCTAAGAAAGCAGATCTTAAATGTTCTCTACACACACACACACACACACACACACACACACACACACAGAGTATGCAACGTGATAGATGCATTAACTAATCATTGTGGTAATCATTTCACAATACATATGTATATCAAATCATCATGCTGTATATCTTAAACTTACACAAGGTTATATGTCAATTATTTCTCAATAAAGCTGGGGGGAAAAAAAAGAAACAACCCCATAGACCTTCAAACAAGGTCCTCAAGAAATGACCAGGTGGCATTTGAAATCTTTACATAATAGACTCAGCCATCCACTAGGCTCCAGACACCCGCTTGGGAAGGCTTTCTGCTGTCTACACTTTTCCATCCCATTCTACCTCCTCCCTGGTTCAGTTCAGGAAAGAGAACATCTTTCTATGGACCCCTGGGTGACTCCAGATTGCATCTGTTCACTCTCTCTTAGTCTTTTCAATGTGTGATATAAACCTCATTCAGTTACACATTTCAATTTTCAGCTGCATTTGAGTCTTTTCAACCTAATCGAGGCAAAAGAGTATGATTAAATTGTTCGATCAAAATCGAGTGTTACCGTGTAGCTTTCTACATCACTCGCCAAGAGCCGTCGCCCAGCGCCTCCATCACACAAGACTCCAGGCTGATGCTGAGGCCCAAGTGTGGCCCTCCAAAGTGTTCAAAAGACAGAAGTATGGAGAACTGAAGCATGAAATTGCTTGGAAATGATGATGCCAAGATGCGTTTTTCTCCCCAATCAAATCTTCTCTGCAAATCCTTGACATCAGGTTGACTCACCGCCCTCAAAATCTATTCTCTAGCACTGTGTTTCATACCTTAGTCTCCTGTTCAGCACATCACCCTAGAATGAAGCCCATTTACCTGTAAGTCACTCACAAAGCAACACATGAACATCATTGGGCACTTGGAGGATGGTTTCTAACACAACTGCTGAACTGAACTGAAGCACAAAAATCCTTCTGCCAGCTCCAAACACTCGTTGTTCCAACAGCAGTGCTGAGAGGGAGCACGAAATTCTGGGCAGCCCGGTCCTAGAGGTAGGCTGGATTCACTCCCTTCCAGGGGGAGAACCACTTTTTTTTAAAAAAAAAGAGAGAGAGACAGGGAGACTAAAGAGTTCGTTTTCATCCTGGCAGTTACTGGGGGATAATAAAGTTGTTTGATCAATTTATGTCCCATGGAGGCGGCGCCATCGAGTTCTGGCTAACACAGAAGACAGGACACTGCCCTGGGAGTCAGAGACCTGGGCTTCATTCTCAGATCTGCCACCAAACAGCTACATGATTTTGAAAGATACAGACCAGCTAATCGTGCCCAAGGTCTCTGGCATGACTTAGGAGCCATGGGACCATAGGCAAGTCACTTAACCTCGCTGTGCCTCAGTCAGCCCCTCCCCTGTAAAATGGGAAGAATAATGGTTTCCACCTCATAGCATTGTTCTGAGGATTAAATCAGTTAATATAAACGCTGGAACGGTGGCTAGCACATGGGCACTGCTTCATCGGGTTTAGCTATCACTACTCCATATTAAGCGATAAAATGAAAGGTCCGCTAAATGACTCTTAAGCCCCCTTCCAACTCAATGACTGTGCTCTGTTGATCTGTCGTCTGGAACCTCTGTTAGACATGGAAGGCGAAACAGCAGCATCTGCCAACAACGCCTGGGGCCAGTCTGCTTGCTTTTCCAGTAAAATCCTGGATTTGTGGCATCATTGGGGAATGAGTGGTTCTGGTTAACTGAGTTTTCCAGATTACAAAGGTTTAGCACTTTTAAGTTTTCTGAGGAGTCATCAGCTGTACTCCATCAACCTCACAGCTGCACCTTTAATCCCTGCCATCCTCTTCATTCTCTCTGCTTCCTGTCTGTCTGTATTTCTGTTACGTTCTTATTCCCCTCGTCCTCCCTCTTTGGACTCACATGTTGCCTGGATCCCCTCCTGGCTCCACTCCTGCCACCTCCTACTCACCTTCAAGTCTTGGCTTAACCATGGTTTCCCACACTAGGCCAGAGGCCCCTGGTATATACTCTCCTAGCACCTGATTCTTGCCTTTATCTCACACGTATCACCATTGAAATTACGTGCTTAGAAGTATTTTTGAATGAGGGCATGATGTCTATTCAGTCTCTCCATTCATTCCTCCACCCTTTAGATCCTCGAAGCCATTCTTTTCTTTTTGGTCATGAAACCAACATAAATAATTCTTGAAATCTCAGTACTTTCATGCTGTTTGTAGAATCATTCTTTGCAACCAGAAATAAATTAAGCAAGTAGGTATATACCTCTGAAAATATCACTGTCTGGGTACCTGTGGACCTTAAAAGAGGGGCTGACAATAAACTTTAAGATGTATACTAGATTTTTTTAATGTTTTGGTTAAATAATTTTTTAAAATTCTCTTCAATGAAAATGTTATGTAAGATAGGTTCAAGTTCAAAGACATGGAACAGTGACTATCACTTCTCACTGTATAAGTATTTGTGGTAATATATTCAGGGAACCACCCTAGGGGGAAATGTTACAAGTAGACAGACCACAGTCTGTCATGACAAAAGCTTTAATTCTTACCAACATTTTAAATACTTAATACCACGATCAATCTTTAACTACTAAATATTTTGTAGTTGAATTAAAGGCATGGGCCATTTGCAGCCCCCTTATAAATTCTACCACAATGTCATCTTCCAAGAAATATTCTAGTGTTCACTGATGAGGTTTTAACAAAAAGTACTTAAGCTCATCAATGGTGGTTAGAAACCACCACCCAGTTTGTTTTTAAAAAAAAATCTTCTTTTTCAGGTGTCCAAATAATATTTTCTTACTTTGGACTGGTTCCCTTTAAAGTCAGAAACTGGAAGTAGCTTGGGGATTGAACGAGCAAGAACATTTTCCTTTGCCTTTCTCTAAATAAGCAGAAAAAAGGAGATAACAAATGAAGTGGAGCGTTCAGTGTTTTAGGTCTGTTATATTAAACCTGGGTTTAAAAATCAACTCTTTTTTCCCCCCTTGAAAGTTCCCATTTCCTATAGGAAACATGAAAACATTGTTTTGCGGCAGCTGCTTTTGTTAAGAGAATCACTGCATTCTTGTGGAAGAAAAATACTCAGGCGCTATCCAGGCAATTTCAATCTGACAACGGAGTAACTGATTCGGGCTCTGTGAGGCCCTGGGAAAACAAGATGGAAGTAACTGGGAGCGATGGTTGTGTGCAGATGCAGCTTGAAACGGAAAGTTCTTGTGTCTCCTCTTCACCAAGGCATCCACTCTTCCAGGGAGGTCTTTGTTCTGGGTAATAGAACTAAAGGTAGGAAGCTGCAAGGCCTAAGATCCGGGAAGAGAAATGGGTTAGGAATCAAAACAGGGGCCGGGACCTGTCAAGTTAGCCCAGGCTTCTGAACTGGGAGTGCACATCAAAATCATTTGGGATACTGAGCCTGAAAAAAACATTATTGGGGATAACCTTGTTTTTAATAATAGCCTTGTTGAGATATCATCCATCTACCATACAATTCACCCATTTTAAGTGTATAACTGAATGTTCTTGGTGTATTCACAAAGTTGTGCAACCATTACCACAATCAACTTAAGAACATTTTCAACACCCTAAGAAGAAACTCCACATCCTTTAGCCATCATCTACCAATCTTCCCCTTTCCCGGATCACATGGCAATCTACTCTCTGTCTCTATGCATTTCCCTATTCTGGATATTTCATATAAATGAAGTCATACAATATGTGGTCTTTTGTGACTAGCTTTCTTCCACTTAACATCATGTTTTCAAGGTTCATTCATGTAGTAGCACGTATCAGCACTTCATTCTTTTTTTCATGGCTGGATGATATTCCATCGTGTGGAAATACCACATTTTGTTTAACCTTTCATCAGTTGATGAGCATTTGAGTTATTTCCACCTTTTGGTTGACATGTGCTTTAAGGTATAGATGCTGAATGATCAAAATAGGGCTCAAAATCAGGTCCACAACAACTCTAGAGGATTCGCTAAGAATGTTTCCTGAAGATAGGATGCAAAATCTCCAAATCAACTCCTTTTATATGCCAGGCCCTATGCTACCTGCTGGGCCCACACACAAGAATGGGACACAGTTCCTCCCTTCAGGTAGAAAGAGCATTCAGAAAGATTGAGACTGAGAGAGAGAGAGATTCTTTCTATAAATGGTCCCTATCTTCCTTATTAATCTTGGATGGCCCATTTGGGAGTTGATCAGAAGTTTAGGTTTGATGGGAGATGGTGTCACCCTAAATATTTATACAAGAATGTCTGGCTTGACCTCTATGCTTAGTCTTACACTGTATGATATCTGGTACTCTACGCATGGCCTACAGATGTTAAATCAAGTACAGTTACAGTCAGGCTGAAAATGTTTGATGTTTCACAATTAAACATTTCTCAAAGCAAGAAATCAAAGCAGCTATGTGGCCGATAACACGCCAAGGAAGGAGCCTGAGAGAAAGCTAACAGAAAGCAATCTAAATCTGACTTTGTTCGTGTTAAGTTATTCCTTTTGGAATTTCAACTGCTTAATTATAATCCTGGAATTGTGTCTGATTCATTCCTGACAAGACCATATGTGCCCGTGTTGCCAGATTCTAGTAAAATCGATATTCCGTGCCATGTTTCAACACTCCACCATTTGTAAAATGAGCAATTTCAAGGAAGCAAAAGGCTACTTGCCATTTTGCTGGATCAGCACCTCATTTGATCTGCTTGCATATGCTGTGAGTAGAATTAAAAAATGCACGATTTTGTCTCTAGACAAATAAATTTGAATACAGAATAGATGCAAAGTTGTGTCTTGAGAGACAGGGTTTATTTAAATCTCAAACTAGCTCTCCTACAGAAACATGGTGCTTGGGCTTGGAAGAAGGCTTCCTTCTGCTCTGGAAATGTGCTTTAAGGACAAGGAAGCTGGTCCACTAAGGAGGGGAGGATAGGACCAACTTTCTCTCATCTAATGCATGATGTCAGTTACTTGACTACCCTCTCTGAAATTTCTCATCATCACTTATATGTCTGTGGGGCTTCAGACTTCTAAAATACTTTCACAGAATGTCCTGATTTAATCTTTACCATGATGGAGTACTATAACATGGGAAAAGATTATAATGTCCATTGTACAGATGTAGAAGTTGGAGTTAAGTCATCTGCCCACAGTCACACGCCTCCTTATTGGTAAAGCTGGTCTTGAAATCTTCTGAACCTAGTCCCTTTCCACTGTCCAGGACTGAAGTCTCAGTTTGATCGTCCCTGAAAACGCACACGTGGCAGAATTCATAGGGGAACAAAGGGAAAGCAAGTTAAGCTGGGAGAAATTTAAATCTGTTTCAGCTTTTCCCCCTCCTTCCCCTCCCTGTCTGGGACCACACCTTCCCTCCATTCCACTGACACTGGGAGGGAAGGGGAGGATGAGGATGCCGCGATGTCATTCTGCAGGTATTTCAAAGCCATCACTTGCCTTCTTCTTACCTTGACTGCAATACAGGGGGCTGAAGTAACGTGGGCTGACTGGAAACCTCTCTGGGAACGAGACTCATGTGCTCCCATTCCCAGGGCTACTCAGGCAGATGCCTGGTTGAATGTCTGAGCCTCGGTTTTCTCATCTGTAACATGAGGATAATACCCTCCACCTCACTGGATCCTTGTGAAGATGACATGAGAAAATGTAAATAAAACTTTTATCATGGTGCCTGACATATAGCACTTACCACAATTCTCAAAGCTTAATAATATTTACTAAGCATGTTAGGTGGGGGAGCAGGGGACAGAAGGATGGTTTGGGTCCTATACCCAAGAATAACTCTTACCCAGCAAGGCTCTCATTCAGATTTGATGGAGAAATCAAAAGCTTTACAGACAAGCAAAAGTTAAAAGAACTCAGCACCACCAAACCAGCTTTACAACAAATGCTAAAGGAACTTCTCTAGGCGAAAAGAAAGGGCCACAACTAGAAACAGGAAAATTACAAAATGAAAAAGCTCACTGGTACAGGCAAACATACAGGAAAGACAGGAAATGATCCACACACAAAGCTAGTAGGGAGGTTAAAAGATAAAAGTAGTAAAATCATCTGTATCCACAATAAGCAGTTAAGGGATACGCAAAACAATTAGATGTAACATATGGTATCAAAAACAGCCATCGTGAGGGGAGGAGAGCACAAATGGAGAGTTTTTTCTAAAAATGCATTTGAAATTAAGAGATCAGAAACTTAAAACAATCACATATATACCTGCTGTACCAAAATCTGGCGGGCACCACCAACAAAAAATGTGTAATAGATATACACACAAAAAAGAAAAAGGAATCCAAAAATAATACTAAAGACAGTCATCAAATCACAAGAGGAGAGAACAAAAGAAGAAAGGGGAAAAAAAGACTTAGAAAAACAAATCCAAAGCATGTTCGGGGTGGGCAGGGGACAGAAGGATGGTTTGGGTTCAGTGTGAGGTACAGCACTGAGAATCCCCTCCAAGTTTGCCTTCTCCAGGCAGTTACTGCCTTGTTAATAGACCTGCAAACTGCATCTAACTTGTTTCTCTTCTCCTTAGGAAAGCTTGTTAATGATAAATATTTCCCATCCCACCTACTGAAGCCCTTCTGCCACCTGGATACCATTTTCCCCTTTTTAATTCCTCCTCTCCTTGATGGCACCATGACCGGGTCTGGCTGAGGGTTTGTGCTAAATACCCACCATATGTTTTCAATTAAAAAAGGCACGGCTGTGCCCTGATTGTGCCGAAAGCGGTGATCACACGTGGATTGGTAAATGTAATGGGAGTGGTTTCTGAAGAACTTTCATTTGTCCTTCCAGTGACCATCAAGTAAAATGCAATGCTCAAGTCTGAATGGCAGTGTGGCTTTGAAGTAAATCTACAGATACTGGCCAACCCATGGCACAAAGGCAACAGAGCTGTTCAGATCCCTGGAAGGGACAAGGGATGCAAGGATCCTTCCAAGCCAGTCACCTCCTATATTTTCAGTAGGGGGTAAATCTCTGCCACACTTTTTGATTATTTTTTCAGCGGACATTAAGGAACTGAGACCTTGCTGTAAACCCAGAGTGCTCAAATCATAAAAAAGAAAGGAAAATGCAGGGCAGAGGTGAATGGTTAGATTTGTAAATAAACTGCATTATGTTCTTTGAGCCAGAAAACTGGAGTAGTCCCTTATTAGCCCACCTGCTGGTCCTTCACAAGTGGATTCTGGGACGGCAAATGCATCCTGACTGAAGGAGGGTATTGGGCTGAATTCAAAGTAACTCCTGTTCCAAGATGTCTGTGGCCCACCGATGCTAAAAGCACACCAAGCACCATTTCATCTGTCATGTCCTTTCTCCTTGATTGCCGTGGCTACTTGGTGGATGAAGAGCACATCATAATTGGTGGAAAAAAGTATGTTCACCTCAAAGCAAAGTCATGTGGATGGAAGCCGTAATCCTGAGCCCCTGGTATTTTCCAAGTCAGATGAAAGCTGAGGCCTTCAGACGGCTGAACTGCAGATTGATTACCTTACCACCCTGTAAAAAGTGCTTGCCAAGAACCCCATCGCTATTGGAATTCTGGGCTCTTTCTTCTGTCTGGAACTGGATGAGGAAAATGGAATTCCATTTCATACTGAACTGTGTAAAAAGATAGCTGTCATTTTGAGACTCTGGAATGAAAACAGGAGTTTGGGTCCAGTTCTTTCCCCCTAGTATGGTGGCAGAGTACATACACGTGTGTGTGTGCAATGTACACACACGTGTGCATTAGGAGAAGAAGCGGCACGTGCAAAGAAGGAAGCAAAAGGGGCCTCTACTGCACGCTACACTGCAGAACCTTCCAACAATGCCACTGTCAGAGAAGTCCAGGATTCTAGCAACTCGTAAAGGAATTTAGGGCTTGAGACTGAGATTCTCATCCATCACCCGTTCTACTGACCAGGAATTTGAGGTCCAGAGGCGAACAGGGACCTCCCAGGGGCACTCAGCAGAAGAGTCAGCAAGGACCTTTGCCTTCCTGTTTCCAAGTCATCGTTCCCCGCACCATGCCACCTCTTTGTACTTAATAATTTTTAGCATTTTGCTTTACTTTGTTTTTTTAAGGTGTGGTTTTTTGTGTATTTTTGTGTATTACTGATTCAGGCTTCACAGCACACAGATGTATTACAGCATTGTCCTATCTGTGCTCTTTTATTAAATTATCCCCCAAAGCACATCAAAACATATAGTTATTAGTTATTTTAAAGGGAAAATATGGTTCCATAAACCTCTACAGAACACATCATTTGAGTTAGCATAATAAGAAACCGATTTTGTTAAAAATCATTTGAGAAGACAAGCGTTTGGCTTGAGGCTGATGTCAACTCCAATGTGTACAGGCCTCCAGATCTTCCAATAGAGCTGCCTCCATCCAGCCATGAAGTCATAAGTGCCCACATTCCCAAAGCACTCAGCAAACAGAGTTGCATATCTTCACAGTAGCTCTGACCCAGGGGTTTATAATGATCTACTTCTTTTCTCCCTGAGCTGACTGTGATCTCAAGGGTGAGAATTCCTTCATCTTTGTGCCCCTAGAACCCTGACCCAGAGGAAGTGCTCAGTAAATGTTCACTAAATAAATTACTAGACTAGCATCATTCCATTTTACAAAGTTCTTGCAAGCCCATTCCCCCAGGTACTGGATTATAAGCAATTTATGTCCTGGGGCCTAACGATCTTTTGACTCTTTCTAGTGGCCCATCAGAAAAGTAAGGCACCGTCTTGGTTCTTCGTGGTCAATGGTGAGCTATAAGCCAAGGGAAGACTCTTCACGAGGAAGGTCAGCACCACTAATAAGAGGTGAGTTTCTAGGCCTTGGAAGCCCCTTCAGAGAACTGGTGGATAGGATTTGGGATAATTACAAATGTTTCCAGAAATCTTTATCTGATTGGAACTCTTTCTAATTAGACTTTACCTAGAAAGATGAAGTGCTATGGTGTAGAACAATGCTATCCCATGTAAGCCCCTGAACACTGAAACATGGGTCACTTTATTTCATCCCAAATATTTTCAGTGTCCATCTCCACATGAAATACTGTGCCCTCTTTCATTTTTGAGCTGTCGGATCTGCATCTGCCACTGACTGGTTTTGTGACCAGTGTGTATGACAGGACAACCTCTCTGTGAGCCTCACTTCCTTCATCTGTAATGTGAGGATAATATCATTGGCCACATCAGGTTGTGGAAATGACTAAATGAGATAATACATGTGAGATGCCTAGCGCGTTTCCAAAGTTCTCACTAAATCTAAACAATTATTCTACTTCTCTTAGAAAGACGTTTACAGGACATGCTGATCTTTACCTGCTGGCAAAGGTTGAAATGAAAGAGCCCAGGAAAGATGAGAGTAAGGTGGGGTGTAAGAGAGAACCAATTCTCAAGAATCCAGAAGATGCCAGAACAGTGGTCTAGAACGTCTCACTCTCATCATCCCCTATGCTGACTGCTTACCCACGTGCCTGCCTCAACCCCACAGCCCACCATGTTGTGCAGGAGAACTCATCATACCATGGTCCATAATTACAGGCTCCAGAGGAACCACACACCCAATTTCATCATTAGAAACACGCCAATAATACAGAGAGAAGAGCCACAAGAACTTGGTTGGTTTCTGAGTATAGTTCCTGCCTCCTGGTTCTGGTGCTTCAAGGGACAAACCCAGCAGCCCACGTGACAGAGCTCAGTCCACGCCTCCTGTAGAAGTTAACCCCCAGGAATGACATCCTATGGTTACAAATCTTCTCCTATTCTCTCATTCAGCCCCCTCTGCAGCTTCCTCATTCCACCGCCCTTCACTTGCGCTAGATTCATTTTGTATGATTTGATTAGTTTCACTGCCTTGAAAATTGAATATTGATTATGAGATAAAGTATGGAAAGAAATATTAACTGTTTTGATTTGGAAAGGGGACTCGTTAGGATTGTCCTCTGATGGATTACACAGTTAACTGCCAACAGCTGGGACCCCCTGCTCAGCAGGATTTCAGTGCCAAGTGGCTGCTGTCTGTTCCCTTCCTCCCTTGGCCCAACATGGGAACAGAACTTGAGGTGGCCTTCTCTTGGGTCCCTGGCATGCCACAGACCTCCACCCTCCCAGCGAAGTTTGGCTGCCTGCACTCAAGTGTGTAGCATTTGTTAAGCTCACAACATGGCAGTTGAAAGGAACACATTAAGATGGGTGCATCCTCAAAGGATTTGAGAAAGAGATGTTCTAAGATGCTCTACGGAATCATCCTGGCAAGCAAGGAATCCAAATCTTATTTTTTAAACCGATACCTAAGGGATCCAATTAAACATGTGTCTTTTGTTTTTACTGATAACAAAAATGGTACATCAGAGAAATGCGGGGTGAGAGATTTTCCTCTCTAGAGGAAATATTAATGCTAAGCTGTAAGGTGGATGGTGGAGCTTTTATAGAGGCTTAAAAGTAACTTGTTTCGAATGAATACAATTAAACATTGCTTGTAATACAAAATGCCTGCCTAACATGTAATTAGAGAAATCTACTCTTTAATGGGGGTGTCTGTGAAAGGCTGGTGACAAGGACAGTAAGGCTGTACCTGGCACTGGAGTAAACCGTCACAGTGCTACTATAGCTAATGAAAATTTAGCCAAGGAGAAAAACAAAACCTCAGACACAAAAATAATGACAGTCGTTTATGTAATCTGCTTATTGTTTTTGCTAAAGACCAGGCAGCGCGATGATGGCAACAGACTTCAACAGGCTTGTGTCACTACCTTAGTTGTCCTTGATTTGAAGGGAAAACCAGATGCATCTTTCCTCTGCCCTCACAGCTTGTGGTCTGCCCATGCAGCAAGGCTGCCTGCCTTCTCTTTAGTTTCACAGACCAGGGGGAGACTGTGAAATAGTAACGCTTCCCTGGGAAAACAAACCTTCATTCCAAAACAAACACTGAGATTCGAAAAACAGAAGCAGACCAGCTGTTCCCTCTAGAAGACGACTTCTTGCTAAACTTCTGGGAAGCTAACTCTTATTTCCAAGGACAGTTGATAACAGATGAAAACTCACTCTGATGTTCCGTGGCCAAGAGAACAGGGAGGCGTCATGAATGCACCCTCACCTCCTCACCTAGCGTGCTGAGCACGAAAACACTAAACGTAGCCACTGGGATTTTGCCAGTCTCAGAGACGTAAGGAAGAGTGGCTTGAGATCTCCCACACGGGGACCAGAACTCGGACTGCAGAGGGCCAGGTCGGAAAGGGGAAGCCGACCAGGGCAGAGAAGGGGCTCAAATGCTCTCCGGCCATTGTAAGTCATCGTGCCAAGATTGGAGTCTCCCTAGAAGATGCTGCCCCGCTGATGCACCTAGTCTCCCCACCCCCATTCCCTCCTTCCTCAGGAAGGTGGTCGTGGGGCCTTGACTCTGGCCATGAGAAGGAAGGCGGGTAAGAGAGCCATTTAGAGAAGCCGGGACAGGCCTGTGGCCAGCCCTGCCCAGTTTTAACTGTTCTGTCCAATTCTTACTTGGCCCAAGTCTGTCTCTACTTGATTAAGCTAAGTGGCCAGATTCTCTCCTAGTTTTCCCTTCACTGGCCCTTACAAGCTAGAACTTCCTCTTAGTTTTTCCTAGTCTCCCAGGAAATTGCTCTGTTTTACATGCTTTCAGAGTTTCCGGTTCTAGCTCCAGGTCTCTGGCTCCGCCAAGTCTGCAAGATACGGCCTGATGGACACACCTCCCAGACCAGTGCCCTACACAAGTTCCCAAACATGGTGCAAAGAGTTGGGGTTGGAAGGCAGGCAGATTTGCCTTAGCGTTTCAAGAATTCCTTAGAATTACCAGCTGGTGTCTTGGACAAGCGGTTCCCTGAGCCTTGGTTTCCTCATCTGTAACATGTGTATAAATATGGTAATCTACCTCATAGAATTATTGGTGGTATTAAATGAGATAATGTTTGCAAACACTTTGACAATGCCCGGCATACAGTAAGTACTCAAAAAATGGTAACTCTTCTTTAGATAAACAACATGGACCACTGTATAGCACAGGGAACTATATTCAGTTTCTTGTAATAAGTTATAGTGGAAAAGAATCTGAAAATATATGCACATATATATATGTATGTATATGCATAACTGAATCGCTTTGCTGTTACTAACACTGTAAATCAACTACATTTCAATAAAAATAAAATTTAAAAAAACATTTAAAAAAATGGTAACTCTCCTTAGGCATAGCACATGCTTCCCTGTACAGAGAGACAGCCTAAGGGCAGAGGGCATAAAACTCCAGGCTGTTATTTTTTATTGTTAGATCAAAACTATATTGATAATTTATATATGAAAATCAATGGGAAACTAAAATAACTGGCTTTATTTATACCTTCAAGCCTATGCCTGTTATAAAGGCATGACTCCAGTGAATAAACATGGCAGAAGGACTGCTGATGTATGGTTTTCTTACTCAGGCTCCTTCCCTGAGCTCACGGGGCTGAATGATTCTGTGGGAGTTAACCAACGTTCCAGCACAGCGACAGTGTCCCAACTGCCCCATCTCGGCCATGTCCATGCCTACCACTCAGCACTTAGGAGAGGCGCAGATACAAGGAAACTCATGCCCTAGAGGCTGGAAGCCCAAGAGTTCTTTTTGGCCTTCTGTAAGGGAAGAGGCTGAAGTTCATGGGTCATTAGACGGCATGGTGTCGACACCTCTAGCCATGCCCACTGCTGTTCTCGGGCTTAATCCATTTGCAAGACAGAGTCATGGGCTCTGTTGGTCTACTGGAGTGGTAGTTTGGGCATTCAAATTGATGCCTCTTTATAGCGGCTTATCAAAATACCCAGATTTCCACCCTGTATCCAAACCTCATCACAATGGAAGTCTACCAGTACAGTGTACAAAGAGGAAATTATGGTGTATGTAGCTACCGATTGTCACTGTCCACAGATGTTCAGTGTGGTTCTCCCAGGGGACAAGAGAAAGGGAAGGAGGGCTAAAGGGCAAAAGGGGCCAGGCCCAACCCTACAAAGAAGGTTCCGATAGGAAACTTCAGGCTATAAGATGAGACTGTTCAGTAGATTATGCATCTGATGAACTTGGAGTGCCAGTTCTATCTATATCCATGGCACCACCTTTGGCCTTGACTGGACTTCATCAGCCTGGCCTCCTGGTTGCACACAGAAGCATGGGGTACACCAGGGGAGAATCAAATATGAAAAAGTACGTCTCCCCAAACGCCAGTCCGGAGAGTGCGAAAGCCCAATGTGCAGGAAGCAAGAGGAGGCAAGGAGTCAGCTCTGAAATCTTCTCAGCAAGATCTAGTCCAAAGGCTTCTCTCCAGCCTCCTGCCTTCCTCCTTCCTCTTGTGACAGGCCAGTCTCTCACCTTCCCACCTACAGCTTCACAGCCTGGGATCCCTCCCTGACAGAGAGACCCAGATTGGTATGTCTGCGTAGCTCAGCTAAACACACACCTTTCCCCTAAGACAACAGACTGTCAGATCTCACCCACCTCTTCCCCAGCCCCACGCATAACTCATCCCTACTGAAAAGGTATTTTTGAGGCCAGGCAGAGGATGGACCTGAGGACCAGAACTCAGAGTTTTCAGCCCCTGAACCATAAACATTCCCACCCCCACCCCCATAATGCAAAACTGGGTTCTATGTTTGTGTGTCTTGACAATTGTACATTTTGTAAAGCATATGAAATTTAATGTCTTACAGGTATTCAAATATAGTTCCAGTACACAGTACACAAACACTCATTAAAAGCCATCCTGGTTGAACAGATTGAATGGACTAGGACTTGATCATTTTACAGTATTTTGCCTCCCAACAGGATATTGTATCTATATCAGTGGGTGATATTAATATGAATATCATCCCTGTAGATCTCCAAGGCTCTTTCCAACCTGGATAGTCTAAGATTTTACATTTCTCTAGAGAAATTGCCTTTCTAGGGAGAACAGGGGTGTTAAGGTGGTATCTGCTGAGATGAGACTTTGCCTCGGTGCATGTCACATTCAGAACCAAGTCCTCAGAATTACGGTACACCTAATTAGAGCAATTCAATCCATTTTAGCAAGAGAAGCTAATTATCCATTCTCTCCTCCTTGCAGAGAAGGTTCTGATGGAGGAAAGAAAAACGAAAGAACCTGTACATTCATCTAACTAATGCTGCCACTACTTTTTAAATTCTTCCTAATCCCTCCAAGGCACAAAAAGCTAGCTAAAAATGCCACAAAAGCCTCATCTCATGTGCCCTACATGGACTTGTATGATTTCTTCCCTTATAAATCACTTGGCACACACAAACTCACACAGATGACAGTTTAGGGATATTAGTGGTGATAAGCTGCAAGAATTCCCCAACTATCCATCCCTCTGATCCTCCGGACAGCTAAACGTCCTAGAGCAGCGATTGGCACGATAGTATATGTTTCAACCCTCCAGGCCATATGATCTCTGTGGCAACTACTGAACTCTGCTCTTGTCGAGTGGAAAGAGCCATAGTCAATACGTAAAAGAATGAGCATGCTTGTGTCCCAATAAAACTTTATTTACAGACACTGAAATTTCAATTTCGGGTAATTTCTCCATATCACAAATAGCACTCTTCTTTTCATTTTATTTTTGCAACCAACTAAAAATGGGTAAATCTTTATTAGCTCACAGGCAAGCTGGATTTGGCCTCTGGGTCATGGTTGGGGGAACAATGTGCAGTGCCCAGTACTATTCCTACCTGACTGGGTAAAGAAGTAACAGCAGTTATGATGACATTGAGCCCATAATAGGTGTCAAGGATTGTGCTAGGCTATTTATTTAAATAAAATCCATTAAAGTCTAAGGAATTGGAACTGGATTTTCATTGCATTTTGAACAAGCATTCTAAAAGCTTGATTTTTTTCATAGCTGATTGAGATAAAACAATAAAGTTAACCTAAAAAGAAAAGGGGCCAGATGGGCATAGTTGGATGGAGATACGTGCCAGTGGGGTGGGCACTGGGGAGGAGGCAGTGAACATTGTCAGGGCTCGAGCTTACAGAGACAGGCTTCTCTCTTCCGTCAATTTTTGTAGCTCTTTATTGAGCGCATGTCAGAGCAGGCAAAATTGCTGACTGTGGCAAAATGGAAAATGTTAGCACCTTAAAAGACTCGAAACGATTCAAGAAACAGCTGATAGATTCTTTGCTGTGAGGAGCAAGCACGCTGGGAATAGAAAAGTCACGAGGCATGGTTTTAGCTGAAATACAAGCGAGGCAAAAGGACACTAAGAAAGTGACTGAAGACCAGGGTTTTGGGCATCAGAGCAAAACGCATTAGCGCTAAAAGGCTCATGAGGGAAGGTAATGTCACGACAGAGAGGGCTTTGGTTTGTACTCCCTCAAGACGGCTGGGGTAAACTCAGCATCAGTGTCTGGCCAATTGTTCTGAGTAGGAAGGTTCCTGAATCCTCTTACGCAGCTGCATGTGAGTATCCCAGCCTACAAGACACTTCCAGCTTGGCTGGTTTGATGCATTCACTGGCCACCTAGAAGTGTTCCCACAGCCTTTCCCTGCCAGTATGCAAATCTCACCCTTGTGGAGCTGCTCAGAAAATGGCTTTTCCTAAATCCTTGCTCCAGATGATCAGGTGGATGCATTAAATTATTACCTGAACAAGACACGGGATAAACCAAACTAAGAAAGACACAAAAAGGGAGGTGTTCCACTCAAACCCCCAACGACTCCCCAAAAACCTCTTTTCACATTTCCAAACATCACACTCCACACTTAAAGTGACATACCTTTCTACTAGACAGGGAAAAAAAAGTATCTAATTTGTTTTGCCATTTTCCCAAATGTGCCTGTAATATAAGTGATTCCTGTAACTGAAGGCTATGCGGAAAAGGAGGTTTTATTTTGAAACTCTGCAGTTCCTTACACTCGAGGCCCAGGTGAAGCCCGGGAGGGCACCACCCAGTCCCTCCAGTCCCCTCCAATCCCCAGGGCTCACTGCTCTACTGTCTCCTAAATCCCAGCACCTGGAAATTCCACATTGTCCAGAAAGGGAAGAAAAAGCCTTTTGGAAGCAATTGACGCTTTACGACTCAGAACTCAGGGATGCTGTGATTGCTTTGGGGGTTAAGATCCAACTCCTATGCCCTAGAATAAGATGACAGCATGGTGTTAGTTTAAACTCTGGCTCCCCAGGGGAAAAGTCCAAAAAAATGGCAAACATGAGGAAATTGAGGCTAAATGGCTAAGAGATGCTAAATGAGTGCTGTCAGTTCCATGTGAACAGAGCTGGCGTGATGGTGGTTGTCAGATCAGCACACTGGACCACAGGCCTCCCTCCTGCGGCTCTCTCCCAGCGGGGGCGAGGGGAGGGAATGAGACTCGCACCACTACCTCCAGACAAGTCTGCATTAGTGGCAGTGACATCTATTCACGGATTTCACAAATGTGTAAGGGAGGGTTTCTCATGCACCAAACGCACGAAGTGAAAGGTGGGACCGAGGCAGCAGATTTTAAACAAACTCTATAGGTGATTCTGATTCAGAAGGCTTCGGGACCCTACTGGAAGGAATATTCTTTATCCTATTCAATCAAAATCTCTCTGAGAGTGGATCCGAGAAGTCTGCAGAGAATCATTCAACAGAAATGTTCATCACATTAAGTGAAGTAAGTAAGACAGAGAAAGACAAATATCATATATCACTCGTATGTGGAATTTAAAAATAGATACAAATTTTATTTACAAACAGAAATAGACTCATGGACATAGTTTACCAAAGGAGGAAGGGGGGTAGGGATGAATTAGGAGTCTGGGATTAACAGATACTAACTACTATACATAAAACAGATAAACAACAAGGACTTACTGTATAGCACAGGGAACTATTTTCAATTTTTTGTAATAGCCTATAATGGAAAAGAATCTGAAAAATATATATATGTATGTGTATAACTGAATCACTTTGCTGTACATGTGAAATTAACATTGTAAATCAACTACACTTCAATAAAAAAATAAAATAAAATAAATGTTTTCAGCACTGATCATGTGGCAAGCACGGCGGTGGGTGTCAGGGATCCCACAATATCATGGTTCCTGCTTTTACTGAGCTTGGCCATGACCTGCACGGGGCAGGGGGTGGAGGGGGTGCACACATCTTAAAGTACATCTCTCATCCCACATTTGACTAAGGGTCTGAGAAACAAAAACCTCATACCACTGGCTAAATAACTGAAATTTCTTCCTGTTTCTTTTCTCTTCCATTTGTGTTCTCCTTGCATGGATTACTATTCTAAGAAAGGTCTTGTCCAAGCAACAGTCTCAACTTTATGATTCTATCACATGCCCCATAAACCACCTTGATGCTTCATTTCCATCACTATGAGCTTCCCTGGGACAGAAATACATATTATAACGAGCAACACAAAACAAACCAACAATGCTTTCCCGACCTGCATTGAAAAATAATACCTTATTAGCTTTATTCCAACTACATTGTTCTTTGAAAAAAGTAAATGACTATATGAGATTGTCTGAAACACAGATCTAGCTTTAGTTTAAGCCTCTGCCTTCATGATACCAATTGGCCTGAATCATAAGCTGGAGCTAAAGAAAAGGATATTTGTTCTGTGACTCACAACCCTCAGTTTTCTTAACCTT
The DNA here is from genome assembly GCF_009834535.1 of Camelus ferus. NCBI lineage: Eukaryota > Metazoa > Chordata > Mammalia > Artiodactyla > Camelidae > Camelus > Camelus ferus. The sequence continues at coordinate 87,556,219 of NC_045732.1, read as the reverse complement.
TCATGATCACAGTCCCAATCTTGGTGCCAAGAGACACTAGACTAATATTTCTGAAAATGTTGTTCACTAATCACCTGTGTAAGAATCACTTTGGGATGCTTGTTAAATACACAGATTGCCAGCCTTTAGTTAAGCTTTCCAGAGTAGATGAAATGCATCAGTGTCCCCAATTAATGGCCTCTCAACAGCCTTGCCCTCTGCCCTGTAACTTTGTAGACCCCTCCCACTCTGAATCTGAATTCGGCCATGTGACTTGCTTTTGGCCAATGGAATATTAGCAAATGAGATACAAGCAGAGACTTGAAAAGCTTGTGGGCATTTTCACTTGCTCTCTTGTATGATAACCTTGCTTGCTTAGACCGGTGCTATACTATGAGAACAAGCCTGAGCTAATTTTCGCCAGGATGAGAGGTCACATGGAGCAGAGATAAGTCTGGTTGAGGCCATTCTAGAAAAGTCAACCCGCAGCTGACCTACCTGCTGATGGGAACTCCAGTGAGTCCAGCTCTAACCAGCCAAGCCTGGCCCAGATCAGCAGAACCATCCAATCAACTTTCCCACCAGCAATTTGCAAATGTGGTTTTGATTTGCATTTCCCTAGTAATTAATGATGTTCAGCTTCTTTTCCTGTGCTTACTGGCCAACTGTATGTCTCCGAGGGGAGAAATATCTATTCAAGTCCCTTGCCCACTTTTAATCGAACTATTTCTTTGCTATTGTTGTTGTTATCAAAAGGATTTTACATGGAATAAATGGAGCAAGGTCTCTTAGACAAGTAGAGAATTCTAAATTACAGAAGGAGCTAATCATGAATGCCTCAGACTCTGTTGAAAAAAAGCCCTTCGTTTATCTGTGTCCTGTGCAGCCTTTCTTTGTAACCCCATCTCAGAGGAAGGGCTCAAGTCCACAGCCAACCTTGTCTCTGTGGTCCAGCTGCCATGTTCTCCTGGTTCCTTGATAAAAATCTTTCTTTATCAATTATCCTCCTATTTCTCCCCATTTATTAGCTGCCTCTTTACTGACTCACTTCTATCAAAATCGTACTCAAATTTCTTGATCCTAAAGACAGCTTCTGTAGGATCTGTTTTGTCTTCAAGATTATGCCATGCCTCTCCACTTTACTAGACAAGTTTCTGGAAAGAGTAATCTACACCCAATGTCTCCAGATATCCACTTCACATTCACATTTCAAACCTCTGGCTCATGAGGCTTGATCTGCTTCCTATTCCTCAATAACCTCTCTAATTGCTAAATCCAAGGGACGTTTTTCAGCCTAGTGACTTGGCCACTCTGTAGCACCTGGCAATGCCGACCACCCTTTCTTTATTGAAATTCCCTTCTCCCCTGGTTTGCTGATCTCTCTCACTCACTCTTGGTCTCTTCAACTGCTGCCTCTTGGTCGTGGCTGTTTGCCACATTTCTTTTGCCAGATTCTGTTCTTATCATTCCTCAAGCTTCAGACCAATATATCCATCTGCCTACTAGACATTTACACTTGGGAGACTCAGAGAAAGTCCAATGGTAACAAAACTGAACTCACTTTGATACAAATGAACTTATTTACAAAACAGAAACAGACTCACTGACATAGAAAACAAACTATGATTACCAGGGGGGAAAAGGGGGTGGAGGGATAAATTAGGAGTTTTAAGATTGGCAGATAAACACTCCTACATACAAAATAAATAAACAACAAGAGCGTACTGTATAGCACAGTATATTCAATATCTTGCAATAACCTTGTAATATCTTCTAATATCTTGTAATAACCTATAATGAAAAAGAATATATATATGTGTGTGTGTCTTTAACTGAATCACTATGTTGTACAAAAAAAAAAAAAAACTGAACTCACTTTCCCTCGTTCTCTAAATCCACGTCTCTGCCCAGTCTTCCTAGCTCATTGAATAGCACAGAAATCCACATCACAAGAGCTGGAAAACCACAGCTTTGTGGTTGACGCTCCTTCACCCCTGCCCTGACCACATCACACTGGTCATATGCCCTGTCCAGTCAGCCTCTCTCTTATATGTGTCTCCTCCTGTCCACTGTCATGGCCCTGGTCTAGGCCCTTACTACCTTGTACGTACTGCAAAAGCCTCACAATAGATTATCTGGGGCCTCTGAGCTCCTCCATTTAAACCATCCTCTGCCCTACAGTCAGATAAAGTAAATAAACAAATGAATAATAAGTAAATAAATAAACTGCAATGGATACATCTTTCCTCCATGTTCAAAAACCTTCACAGCTCCCATTTTCCATAATGTCCAAGCTGATTTGCAAGTCCAGGGGTCGCAGTGGTGTGTGGAAAAAGCATGGGCCTTAGGGTCAGAGAGAGATGCCAGTTTGAATCTAGCCTCTGTCACTTACTAGGTGTGATATCGATCAGTTCACTCCACCTCTCGGCCTCTGCTTCCTCAGGATGGCAGTGAGAATCAAATGAGTGACCTTATACACATCCAGCACTTGGTACTTTACAGAGCCTGCTATAGTAGGTGCACATAATTATCAATTCTCTTCCCTTTCCTACCGAGTAGGGTCCCAAACTCTATTTTCAGGCTTCCCTGCTATGCTCTGGACACATATAACACTTAGCCTTTCTCCTACCATGGCAAATGCCTTCCTCTGCTTCTGCTCTTACCCTAGCTTGGAATGACTTCTCTCATCCCTTTCAGCCTGATGAAATCTAACTCAGATTTCAAAACCCAAATCAAATACCACTGCCTCCACGAAGTCTTTCCAATACCCTCTATACTGGTGTGGATGTCATCTGGGGCAGGTCCTGTTGCTTGCCTTGATTTATAGCTACATATCTGTTCACTTGACTGTGAACTCAAGTCTACAGACAGTTTCTTAAACATCTTTTTTATACCCAGCACCTAACACCCCAAAATATATGCTGGAACAAACTGAAGAGAAACTGCATAAGGACAGTCAAGATTTAAAAGCTGAAAAACAAATATGGAAAACCCATTTTAGGATCTAATAAAATATGTTTTCACATTCAATGACTAGGTAATAAGATAATAACAATCACTGAAGTGGTTCTTCTGTTGCAAACACTGTTCTAAGTACATTACATACATTAACTCATTTAATCTTCACAACAGACAGGTAAGGTACATACAGTTTTCATTTCAATTCAACAAGAGAGAAAACTGAGGCTCAGAGAGATTAAGTGACTTGCTGAGGTTACACAGCCTATGAAAGGTGGAGCTGAGAGTCAAATCCAGACAGTCTGGCTCTAGAATCCATGCTTTTAACCACCACTGTTCTCCAAAAGTTTGTATGTTGTAATTAGCATTGTGGCATGCTAAGACGGCAGAATACATGAGTTTTCATCTTAGCTCTGCTATCTGTGTATCCTTGGGCAAATCATTTTGTTACTGACCATAGTTCTTGGCCTGCTTAATCAATAGAAATTAAGCAGGTGGGTACAGCTCAGTGGTAGAGTGCATGCTTAACATGCATGAGGTCCCGAGTTCAATTCCCAGGATCCATTGAAAAAAATGTTTTTTTAATTTTTTTTAAGAAATAGAAATTGATAAAAGGCCAAATGAGAAATTCAGGCAAGGCAAGGCTTTATTGGGACTCATGCTGCAGCACAAGGGACTGAAAACCAGTAACAGGTTCCCTTGCTTGCTCCCTGAGGAGGCCGGGTGGGACGGGGGTGCAACCTGATCCCTTAAATGGGGTGAGGGTAGGGGCGGGTCCAGGTTCGGGCTGGAGGGGTGGCTTAGGTGGTCTGCCCACCCGCTTGGTGGTGCCGTGTGCAGGGACCATGTGCAGTATCTTGTGTCTGCTCCCTGCTTTTGTTCCCAGCACCCCAGAAGTGGCAGTTGGGTTTTCAGTCTTTTTGTATCTTGTTGCTCATAACTCACCCCAGCTGCCCATGCACACAAGTTATTTTTAATCCTCTTATAGTTTCCTTGTATTCTGTTGTTCAGTCCCTGTACAAGCACTGCAGCCCAGGGTCCCAGGTCCCAGGTCCCAGCCTGTCTCAATTTCTCCTCTCTGAGCTTCAGTTTCCTCATGCGTCAAATCAGAAGATTATAGCCCATGATCTGCTTGGCCCCTCTCAGCATCAACATTCTACGATGCTGTGACAGGTATGCGTTATCTGCTCAATGTCTCTTTCAATAGCTTGCGAACCCCTCTAAGGCAGATCTTGTGCTTTAATCAAATTTGTACAGCAGTGGTGGTGGCCTCGGGCTGAAGGAGATGGGGGGATTGGAGAGTGATGGCGAAAGGATACGAGGATTCTTTCTGGGCTGAATAAAATGTTCTAAAATTGACCATTTAGATGATTGCAAAATTCGGTGAAGAAACTAAAAACCCCTGAATTGCACATTTTAAATGGGTGAATTATATGTTATTTTTATTATATCACAATAAAGCTGCTACCAAAATAATTGTATTCCCAGGGTCCACCACATAGGGCTGCTCAACAAATGTTTTTTGAGTATTGAATAGCTATACTATATGGCTTTTAACCTTCAGATTCTAGGAGTCTATTAATGGAATGACTTGTACCTACTTCCCAGTACTCCGCCTGTGAACTGGCACTTCTAAAAATGTGTTCTACTCGGCAGCTGAAATAACCCCTTTGCCAACTTACTTTCTTCTTGTCATAGACTTATTAAATTTGTTCTTTGCACCACCTGAATTATTACCTTTTGAATTTGTAGGGGCGCAATTAAAGAGGTTAGCTATATTTCTGATCACAGTGTTCACCTTTCCACTGCCCATGAACAGATGAATCTAGCCCAAAGATCCAACGGTTATAAATTGCTCTGAGTTATCCAAGGGAGAGCTGCAACAGGAAAAGATGGTGTCACTACTGTAATTAGTACTTCAGGTACAAAATTAGTCATTTGAACCAAATGAGGAGGGAGTCTTCATCAACAAATGTTTTCCACCTCGAAGGAAATAAAAGAAGCATATTAATTACTGGGAAAACAGTCTGCAGTTCATGCAAGGGTCTCTCCTGGAGGGCAGTTTTCTTAAAATATTTGCTGGCTTATAATTAGCTCATGCATCTGATTAATTTGGGGAGGGGAGGAAACTTCAATTTTGAGAACAAATGTTAAGCTGCCGTGCTTGAGGAAACCTAACTCTAACGCCAGTAACTTTGGAGTTCACTGCCAGCAAAGAGTAATGAAGCTTCCGGCCCCCAGGAAGTGCAGCCGCCAGCTGGGCCTCAGGACAAAGAGAAGCAACAGAAGCAGCGTGGACTCGGGGCTCTAATTGGCAGTGATCAGAGAATAAAATGGAAAGTAGAATAAGGTCGCAGCAGGTAAAATTAGGGGAACACTGGAGGCCACAAAGTTAAACCTCGGAACATGTAATCAAGGTGATTAAAAACTCAAGCTGCTCCACCTTGTTACTCGCCAGCTCACCCTGCACTTTTCATAATCACAGCCAACTGTTCTGATTTTTTAAGAGTGCTCCAACCTAGAAACTCAACTACAGCGGAACTTGGATTGGGGCAGTTGACCAGAATTTGCATCCGCTTCCGCCCTCCCCTCTATCAAGTCGACAGACCACGCAGAAACTTCGATTTGATTCATGTCAACATGCAGAGGGTTTGGGTGGCTTCTGCTTGGTCACTTGGAAATAAGAGGCAGGGCGAGCTCTGCATAGTCACTAGGACACAAGCCACCACATACATTCATGGAGCCATCAAAGTTACCTAGCCCATCCTCAGAGGTCCCTGATAAGCACTTTGAACAATCTAGAAGAATGGGCTTGGGGAATCAGTACAAGAGCACTCCGAGATGCCCTGACGGAAAGCAAAGTGCCGATGCTTTGTCCAGCCACCCATCTTGAAGAACTCTGATAAATTATCCTTTGACTATGTTGATTCTCTTCATTCATCCAGTCAAGATTTATGGAGCCTCCACCACAAGCCTCAGACCTCTGAGAATGACTCCTAAGACAAAATCTACACGGAGTCAGCAGTACTCAGATCAATTCAACAAATATCAATAAACCCCACTACATGTCAGGCACTGTGCTAGGAGATATGCCAAGTGAATGAAAAGGAACTTGCGGTATAAAGTGGGTCAAAACAAAATTCAGGAGCCAGACCGTTTGACTTCAACTCCCAGTGCTAACACTTACTAGCTTTGTAGCCTTGGGTAAGTTGCCTCCCTTAGGCTCAGTTTCCCCCTCTATAAAACGGGCATGACAATCATCTCTACCTCCTATGGCTGTGGTGAGAATGACGAGTTTACTTATATTCATGTATATAAAGCACCATGTGCCGGGCATACAGCAAGTGCTGTATGCACTTTGGGTATATACAGAAGTTATTAACCATCCTCTGTCATAAACTTCTTCAAGATGCTGATGAATACTGGCCCATCTCCCCAGAATATATATATATATATATATATACATTTGCATCTAATTTTAAGAGCCTTATGGATTCCCTGAGGCCCCACAGACCTAAGTAAAGAAACTCTGATTTCATGGGATAGACCCCTCCCCAAGATGTCTGCAATCCCAATTGTCTTGCGGCCCCTCCCCCCAGCCAGTATTAATAGTTGTATTGGGATCACAAACCCTTTTGGCTTCCTAGAGTGACAAAGCCAAGTGGTGGTCAAGAACATGGGCTGTGGGGTAGATGAGCTCTAGGTTCCAGGCCTGCCTCTATCACTTATTAGCTGTGTAACTAGAGGCAAGTTACTTAAGTTTTCGGAGCCTCAATTTCCTCATCAGCAAAAGAGAATATTAAGAGTATTTACCCCACAGGATAAAATAGGGAGGAATAATATATAAAATACTTTAGCATATGAACACTCCATAATTGTCACTATCAAACACTAGGGAGTGACCATAACTCCTACCAAAACAAAGAATGAAGGTCAGGAATGGTTCTACAGCAGGATTAAAATGAGCACCTGAATGTCTTGTCTTTTGAAACTTACAAGCTAAAGTTTCCCACCTACAACGAAATGTCTATTCATCTGTAATGAGAATGTGTGTAAAACTCAGGGCTCACTGTGGAAGAGCAAAGGCAAGAGGTTGGTGTCCAATGACTTTCTCAGTAAATAAAAGACAGACTCTGTTCTGTATTATCAGAGGGAATGCGACATGCCAAGAGAAATAGGTGGGTGTGACCAATCGGGAGTTTCTTTCCATTCCACCAGACTGTTGAATATCTCACCACATCCTTTGTCATCCAAATCAGCAGTGAAAAGCACTGTCAGCCAACTCCCAGTGCATTCAGCAGATAGGTTGCCTAATTAAATATGCCACTGAATGGGCTATAGAATTCTATTGCTTCTTCTGACAGGTGAAAGACAGAGGGGACAATTTCCTGGGTTTTTATTTAAGATGTATTTTCAATGTATCCTCCACAAAGGGTGTCCCAGGCTGCATTAATTTTTGTAAGATTTTTTTTCTAAACCAAACTTTACACAGAATGAGCTAGCGGATAAAAACAAGCCTAAAGTCAGTAATGCCCCCATTGTCCCCATACTGAGAGCCAACGAGTGATGGGTGGATTAGGCCATTATGAACGATGGAGACGATGCTGCAAAGCGGTGTTGTGAAACAGCATCTCCTTCTGCCATTCTCGGTGCTAATGCCTTTGGACTAGGAGTGGAGACATGATTCTCAGAACCAATTGGGGGGGGGGGCTTTTGTATAATGTAACAAATTCTAAACATGTGGAATTTAGAGGTTAACTGAACATGTTCAGTGAAGACTTGCTTCACCTGGGAGTCACCCAACTTTGAAAAAGATAATTCTGGAGCCACAAAAGAGAAGGCAAAACAATACAAACAATCTAGGGGAAATACGGAAGGTCTGGCCTTGTAGGCTTTCTGGAACACGTAGCTAGGAGCTCACCAGGCCCAGCTGGAGTCCAGGCCCCATCAGTTGCATCAACTGCACATGATGTGTGCAAAATACAAGGCTTGGAGAACAGAGAACATGACCCATGCTTCCTTGAGAGCTGACCTTTCTGAAACAAATATGAAAGAAAGACAAGGCCCCACATCAGCATCCTCTTTTGGACCAGTTTGAGAATTGCGAGGAAATCCCCCTCCTATTTTCCCACCTGGAGACAGAATGGCAGTGGACCTGCTCCAGGTCACCTGCACCCCCACAGCCAAGCACTTGACCTGACAAGGGACCTGACACTCCCTTTCCTCTCTTCTTTAGTTTTACTGCCGAATATGTGATAACACGAGTCCCTAAAGCTGCAAAGGTAACAAAACACGCCGATAGGGTCCACCCAGTAGCTTAGCAACTGTTTTGATATCTTTTCGGCTTTTTTTGGAGAAGTAGAGAAAAGAAAAAGAGCTTTGTCAAAGTGAATGTCACGCCGCCGTATTTCTTTCCCCTTCACAGGGGTCGGGGTGAGGAGGGGGCTTGGCCAAATGGTAACTGTGAGCTGGGAAGCTTTTCGTTCCAAGGCCGAAGGGAGAAGGCTGCAAGGCAGCAGGGGGTGGCTCTCCCCTTCTTCGGGAAGGCACTGTGCAGACCGGCTGTCCTAGATGGTGCCTGGAGCCTCCCCAGCCTCGGGTCTATGGCAGGTTAGCAGACTGCACCTCGTAGTGCCAGGCATTTCCAAAAATGTTGGAGGGAGTCCAACCCTGTCAAGCCAAAGGCCTCCTGCTTCCTCACCATTCTCTTTCTCCAAAACAGACAGATGAAAAACCTCAACAAGCAGGGCCCGAACCAAGGCCATCACCTTACCTTAAAGAGCAGAAAGCTGGGCACCACCATCGGTCGCGCCTAAAGCTGGGGCAGACGGTGGGGGAGGGGTGGCCAGAGGACCAGGAATGATACCCCTGGACTTCTGAAGCTAGAAGATCAAGAAAGAAGAATGGACAAGTGGCTTTCCTCATAGGATCTGAGGAAGTCCAGGGACCATGTGGGAAAGGGGGACAGAGAGCCGGCTGAAGACCAAACCGCAAGACGTGCACGCACCACTATCCAGGGAGGGGATGGCTGCTGTCAAGAACCAATGTAATGAGCTAAATCTACAGCTTGGTCTAAGCAGCAATGCATGCTTCTGATAAAGGACAGGAAGACTTGGGGAAAGGGGGTCTCATCACTGGCCTATAATCTGCCACAAATCAGAGCAGGCACCTGAGCTGCCATTCCATAACTGGGCGGTCATTAGGCTGGTGGTGGGGTTTATGGTGCTTGTGTGATGACACAAAGGGCAAGACACTTACCCTCACGCCACCCCTGAGGGAAACTAGAACAACAAGGATGCCCCGTTTCTATGCTCCATGTCACGGGGCACTCAGTGTCACCGTAAGTAGGGAACACTAGCACCTCCATTCTGGTATCAGTTCCAAGGAACAAATTAAGGTTTGATTCTGAAATGCAGATCTCCTCCTTTTCAAAGTGACCTGACTGATCATTCTTGCCACTTCCCATTCAAAAAAAAAAAAAAAACCCTCACTGATAAAAGATATATAAAATTCCTTTAAAATAAACATTTCTTATTTTCAATAACTGAAATTAGTCAAAAGCAGGTTTTCTGACTCATGAAATTATAGTTCCTGCTTCCCCTATCAATTCTTTGGAGGCAAGAGGAGGTATCTGAATGGCCCCCCTCCCAGATTCTTCAAACCCCCAGGATTTAAGTTCTCAGAGTCCAACAGCAGGGCAGAATAAATCCAAAATCAATTTAAATCGGCCCTTCTCCAATGAATCTAATAGCTAACAGTTAAAAAGCACATGCAAGCACTTGACATCACAAACTCATTTAATCTTAAGAACCTGAAGAAGTAGGCACTATTCCTGTCCCTGTTTTACAGATGAGGGAGCTGAGCCACAGCAAGTTTCAGGAACTTGCTCAAGGTCACAGAGTTAATAAGTGATGAGTAAAGGTCAAAGTACCAAGAGTTCAGCTCCACAGTCTATGTACTTATGGGATCTTAGAAGAGCTGGCTCTGTCCAGCAAGCCCAAGTGATGTCTGTCTGTCTTCCCTCCACTGGTCCAGAGCTACCCTGACCTCCATCCCTGCTCATGACCTCAGAGGGGACAGCACCTCAAGCTTGCACAGAGGAGCTGTGCAAACTGAGACCACGGAGGAAAGGGAACAGTAGAGCCCAGTGCCAGCGCCCCTCAGGCTCTGGCTAAAAGGAAGGGAGCCTGGCAGCTCCCCAAGCTCTGTCTGGGCTCCTGATATGTGCTATATCACTTTCAAATATATCCAGATTATTACCCCAATACTTCACCTGAACCGTCCTAATGAAATATGAGTGGATATTAACTAAGCTGTAAAATCCATAAAAATGCTGCTTTACAAGAGACATTTACCTATGAATCAGCAGTTGGGTTAATTCATTATTTAGTAGGCTTGTTATTTATAGCATATTACAGTTTGGTAAATTATTTATATGTGCTTGTTTTTGTGCATGATTTTCCCTTAAGAGAGGGAAAATGTTTATCAACCACATACAGGGAGGTTGTTTCAGTTAGAATCCTCTTGTTAAAATAGCTCGGGCTAGCTCTCTTTCTGACTTCCTGCTCAAGACTTCCATCTGAGTCCAGGAGCTGACAGAACTGTAACCAAAGCAGGCATTTAGCCATTAAGGGGGTGCAGCGACAGTCACTGCAGAGCAGCATTTCCCACTGCACGTGTGCTGGGTACCACAAGGTCCACAGGCCACGCATTATGAAATAAAGGTTCTGTAGGCAGATCAGTTTGGTTCATACTGGGCTAAAGTCAAGCTGCAAGACTTCTAAAAGTCTTGAATATACTAACATGTTGTTTCAATTTCCAAGAGGAGGGCATGTAATTAATTCTTTGACTACAGAGTCCTTTTCATGCACAAAACTCATGAGACTAGAGCCTGTTTGAGGAACACTCCTATAAGGAGAAGTAGTCCTCATGGTTGAAGAGAACTTCCAGCTGGTGAACTGGGGGCCCAAACTCTGCCATCTTGTCCCTCTGTGAGAAATTTTAAATGGCTATGCTTCGTGATGGCCGGACCGCCTTTACCTCTTTTGGTCCCTCTCACTCTGCTTAAGAGCCTGATCAACCCTAGGTCCTAGCAGATACAAGGAAAAGCAGCAAATACTAAGTAGCAACTAGCTATTTCTGGCCTTCAATTTCTAGGCTGTTATTTCTTCCAAAGAAAGTAGAAAAACAGATAGTATATTATTGGGCAAAGAAGTCCATAAAGTTAAATGATGTTAGAGGTTAGCAGAAAAGGGGTAAAGAAATGAAAAGTGGTGGGACCTGTGAGGCCAGACTTAGAGGGCCTCTAAGCATTGTATTGTGGACAGTTTGCCTTCTAAATGTAGTGTACAGTCTGTCAGACAAGGAGACAACCTGAACACTCAGCAGAACGCCTGGCCTCCACTCTGTGCTCATCTGAGTATGTTTTTTAACTCAGTATTTTTATTCTGTGATTTGTTCTCCAACTGGAACCGTATTCAGAGTAAGCTTTTAATTTTAAAAGCCCATGCTTTTAAATGTGAGTTTTAAAGATTTGCTGCATTCATAAGCACAATTTTATTCTATTCAGCAGGGTCAACATTTTTACCATTTGAAGGACATCTGATTTTATCAAAATTCAGAAGACTACCGAGTCCACTTACCAGAAGCTCACTTCCTAGCAGTCATTGCTGAAACCCATCTCTTAATTCAGGGATACCTATCATCTACGATAAAGTTTTTCAATTATTAAAGAACCTTAGACAGCTGAAACAATTACTCAGAGTAATTGAAATATACTTCCCATCCTGAATATGTGGCTTTCTATTGAGAAGGCCTTTGGAAAATGGTAACACAGCTCTCTGGGTGGAAAGAACCCTGATGTGGGCCTCAGCTCTGCCACTTCCACAACTGTGGGACTCTGGGCAAGTCCCTTCCTCTTCGGGCCTCAGTTTGCTCTTTCTAGAAGATCAGAGCATGGAACTAAATGACTCTGAGGTACTGAGGAAAGAGAAAAAAGGAAATCAACTATTTGGGACACTGGGTTGTAAAGACCTGTGTTTAATGACATCAATCAAGTCCCAGAGGCATCATGCCAACTGGGTCCATTTGAATCTCTTCAGAAGAAACAAACTGCTGAGAATCTTTGGCCTGGAGATTCTCTACCATAGGGTGGTACCTCAACACCCCTGCAGTACCTTTGTCAATAGAGGAGGCCTCCCGTTACACAACACACACAGATCACTGCCCCAGCATTCTAAGGAGCCTAACCGCTAATGGTTAAAATGAATGCTCTGGAATCAGACACATTTAAATTCAACATTTTGCTCTGCCAGCTTTCTAAATGTGTGACCTCAGATGAGTCATTCAGCCTCTCTAGAGATTCAGCTTTCTCATTTGTAAGATTCAATGACATAATACATATAAAGCACTTAGTAGAGAGACTAACCTCTAATCACTCAAATGCTAGCTATTATTATTTTCATCACTGTTAGTAACAAAAGCATCTTAGCCATTTCTCCAAACATTTCACCTCTTTGTAATACAGCCCAAAGAAATCCCACCTCTCTTTCTACAATCCCCTTTATGTTAAACTCCCAGTTACAGCCAAGCTAATCTACTCACTGTGTTACAATATACCTGATACTTAACCAGTTTTACACCTTTGCTGGAGCTGTACCCGCCGCCTAACCTGTTTGCTCTCCCCTTTCTCCATCTCACATAAATATCGTATTTGTCCAATGTCCCTTGTCCTCCCTTCATGAAATATCCTTAACTACTTCAACTAGCAAGAATTACTTTTCCCTCTAAACTGTCTTTTACTATCTAAATCACTTGCTTGAGAATTAATCACAGAAACTGTCTTGTGGATGGAGACATTATAAATTACAATCTAGAATGATTCCACTTCTCCTGTGTGACTGCTTTGATAGCAGACTGTACTGCACTCTTTCGTCTCCCCCTTCAGTGCCTAGCAGAGAGCAGGGGATCCAATAAACACACTTTAAAAAATGTTTTGCCGATGAACAAACGTAGCTCCATCTTTATAGGAAAGATTCCACTACAAGTTTCTTTGGGCTTATGCTGTCCAGTATGTGGCTACAGCCAGTAGCCACATATGGGTATCAAGCATTTGAAATGTGATCGGTCCAATATGAAATGTGCTGTAAGTATATATTACACACCTTATTTTCCAAGACTTTGTACTCCAAAAGAATGTGAACTATCTCTTATAACACTTACATGTTGCAATGATAATATTTTGGATGTATCAGGGTAATACACAATTAAAATTAATTTTCCATGTTTCTTTTAACATTTTTTCAAGTGACTACTAGAAAATTTTTCATTATATATGCAGCATGCATTATATTTCTATTACATAGCACTGCTGGGGCCCTTTGGAAATATAAAGCATGCAAACACACTGATAATTAGATGCATTAATTATTTTACCACTGTTCTTTTCAGAGAACACCTAAAACAACCTGCTAGTGTTGGAATTTCATGTCTGTTCTGATCTAGCACTGCAGGTGTGAACTGTTCATAGGTCCTTGGAGAGCATGGGAGCTCCTGACACATATGCCAGATGGGGACCTGTCTGCAGATACTTGGTAAAAGAATACGCTTCCATCAGGCCATTTCTTTCCTGCTTGATATGTTTTTGTTATTAATTAAGAAGCTTGAAAGCTCCCTGGTGAAATAGTAAAATAAAATACAGTCAAGTGGTTTATGGTTGCAAGGGGGGAGGGTGGCAAAGGAATAAACTGGATGATCAGTGCTGGATAATGATATTGATTTTAAGGCAGTAGTTGGGTGACTAAAGAGCTTCCATTGATCAGAAATCACTCAGGAGCCCTTGGAACATTCAAAGAGACCATTGGTACCTTTATGCCAACAGTGGCTACAAAAGCCGTCTTCCTGATCAGAACCTTTTCTTTGTCACAGCATTATTCAAGCCTAGGAATCACTGACTGCTCTGTGCATGCAACTTCTATAGGTGCTGTGGGGGCTGAAAAAGATTTCAGATAGACTTGTAGCACTCAAGGGTCATATGCTCATGGGCTTACTAGGGTCCACAGTGTCGGGGAAGCCCTCACAAGGGACTCAAGGATGGAGGTGACCCTAAAGGGCATGCTACCATGGATGAGAGACTGTTATGGCACCAGATGTGATAGCAAAGGCGAATAAGGTCTTCACTAACTTGTTGTGAACATTAAATGAGTAATGGCATATGAAATCGCCTGACATGGTATTTGGCCTATTGAAGACACTCCATCATTGTTAATTGCAAAACCTGCCATCCTTTGCCAGGGCAGGACTTCACTTTGTACTGAAGTCCTTAGGAAGTAGTCTTAAAATGGAGTCCTCTACGGTGAGTATGGTTGGCCTGAGGAAATGGAATGTTTGTGTTGATCAGTCCAGTTTGAAATACGGGATCAGAGAGTGAATAGCCATTTGTTGAGACTAATTGGTCATTTTGCTGTTGATTTTGATGAAAATCATGGCTCCTAATTTTCAATGAGAGCTTTATTCAGCTGCTTTCATCTTTACTGAGATGGACTGGCTCTTCATGGGATAAAAAGCACCCGAAATCTTCTCCGGTAACAAGACAGAGATCAACATCTGCAAACCAAGCACCTCACACACCCTCTGTTCTGACTCATCTATAGAAAGAAGACAGCCAGGGGCAGCTGGGGGGGGGGTGTTTCATTTAAAGGCAGCATCACTCCTCCTGCTTTATTTCTGCAACACATTTTCATCACCCCTACCTGCTACCTCATGCGGTTAGTAACAGATGACAGTTGGTTTTGTTAATTCTAGGATTTTAAAAAAAAGTAGTGGGGATGGTGGGATGGTGGGCACAGTCACAAAGTGATACTAAGACAAGCCAGGCACATAATAAGCTAAGCTGAGTACAGGCAACTGGGCAGAAATGACATAAAGATGGTGCAGATTTGCTCTGACCTGCCAACATGAGGTGGAAGAAGGCTGGGTGGTTCCAAGAACATGAAGATCTTCTCTCAGAGACCACCTGTCAAATCATTTCAAATGAGTGCAGAAATTTCCAGAAATCACTGGAAAATGAAGGCCTTTCCAGAATAATGACTATCTCGAAGAGGAGATAAATACTGATGGAGGCAGGAGGGAACCTTCTGGGGGTGATGGAAATACAAATATCTAACTTTATATATTGATCTAGGTAGCTTTTTCACAGATGTCCATCTGTAAAAATTCACCAAGCTAATGCCCTGGAGATTTCTGCACTTTACTATATGCAAGTTATATCTCATTTTAAAAGTACTTTTGAATGACTCATGTTCTCATGTGCAGGCCTAAAGGAAGACACAGGCCTTGCTACTGCCAGCCATGCCAACAGGCACAGCCCTTTTGGATAGCAATTTGCCACCATGTATCAAGATCCTGAAAATAGATTCAGAATCTTCGACTCAGTAATTCCATTTCCGGGTGTTGCTCCTAAGGAAATAATCTGAAACATGAGAAGAACTATGTGTAGGATGATGGCCAAACAAGTATCTGTAAAGAAGAGGTACTTGTTTATGAGGGTCTAGGTTGTGTTTTGTGAGTGTCAGGCTGAAAAAAAAAGCAGGCTACCAAACTTGTTTGTATATGATGACTTGTCCCAACAAAAGAAACAAAGAGGACAAAAAAGACAGAAACCACTGCCACACAATTATAACAGGGTTTTATGTCGTGATGATGGAATTTCAGGTGATTTCTTTTGAGTCTTTCTCCTAAAGTTGTCTTAGAATCACTTTGTGTCTGTGTACAATGCATCCACCACTTGTGTTTTCTATGAAACGTAATTATATTATTTTGTTTTAAATCAGACGATAGGGAACATAGGGGACTCATGATGATCGATCTCACTCTTAACAATCGCACAAGGGGCTTTGGTATCAAGCCAGAAAGATGAACATTAGCTTAACAAAATGATACTTCTCAAGATAATACCACGCTCTACATGGATTCTCTTATATTAGTGCCATGCTTTAAATATTTTCCAGAGCACTTTTACATAAATGCATCAAATTTACATAAATGCAATGACAAAAATGCAACTCAAAAGGGACCCTGGATCCCCCAGATCACAGAGGCCTCGCTAGGATGGATAAGAGACCAAGAACCCAGTGACTAAAAAGGGGAGATGACTACAGAGGTAAAACTTCAGATGACCAGCTCTATCCTTCAGACCCCTGCCGTTTCCTAACAAATTGTCATCAGCCTTGATTTATTCTGCTAGGTGAATGATCAAGGGGCAAGCAACTTGAGACTCCCATTTTTTTCACTGCCGATAACAAAAGCAAGCCTTTTCAAGTGTTTTTTCATCATCCTCTATTACTTCTTGCGTTTCAACCCAAATTTTTAAATTCCTGTCACTTCTCAGAACTTCTAGAGATTTTCTCCTTTGTTACCTGTATGAAGTTTGAGGACAATTTCACTTTTCCCCTCCAGGTTTTCCATTAGCTAAAGCCATTAGAAAGAGCCTGAACCTTGTCTTTCAGAGGCCTCCTTCAAAGTGGGCTGTCACTAGGGTTGATGGTCCGGTTACAAGATTGAAGACCTGGGCTCTGGAAAGAACTGCTCTTGAAAAGCCATTAGTGAGGTCCCAGGGCCAAGCTTTTACACCCAGTGCAGAAATTCCCATGGCAATTTACCCCCAGTGAACACATAAATTGCATTAATCTACACCTACTTTCCTACTGTGTGTGGGAACAGTTACATACGTCAAATACAACAGAAGGTGGGGGTTGGAGGGGCAGGGGGGACACTGGGGGTTGTTTTGTTTTATTTTAAAATTTTCAAAGAGCAATTCTCAGGAAACTGTTTCAGGATTTTCATTTTTCCAGAACTTTTCTTCCTTTTAGGTCTCTGAAACCTTACAGCAAATCCCGTGACCAATCTATAATTTCAATACCCTGGATTAAGGCCCACATCATAAACATGAGGAGAAAGAGGTTTTCCAGAAACCTGACAGAAAGAGGCTGGAAACAACTCTGAAATACTGTGGTATTATTATTAGCGGCAGACAAAATGCCACTAACTGGCTTTGTTAAAAGCAAGACACTGAGCTAACCGGGCTAACGGGGACGCGAGTCTCCTCATCTGTGAAATGAAGGGTTGCAACAAAAGAGCCTTTCAGTTTCCAGGTTCTCTTGTACAAAATGAGCACCTAAGAAGGGATTCAAATGAAAGGCTCTATTTCTGAGACAAGGAGGACTAATAACGGGCTGGCTTCTCCGCCGTGAGGCCCAGCCACCGACAGACATTCCACTGCACACAGGCCTCGTCCAACTACATTCTGGAAACTGCCCCTCAGTTCTCAGAACAGAGATGCTCCGGAAATGGTTCTCATCTACTAAAATGTACCCAACAGCTGTACTTAATGAGGGCGGGGAGGAACACACACGTCCTGTTCCAGGGGCCAACAAAGGGGTCAGGCCTGTCTTAGGCAGAAGCCACCCAAGGCAACAATGCTTCTCTTCACAGTGAGCTTTCCCACCTGTCAACAGATGCTTAAAGCAACAGGATGAATATGAAACAGCTGAGCTGGACACCAGTGTAGAGCCAGGCAGCTGTTCCTTGCCTTTCCATATAAAAAGCATGGCAGTAATGTTGAAAATGGTCTGCTGGGGTATAAATATGACCACTCCACACTTTCTCTTCTCTGTGGATTTTAGGACTTAAGTTACTGAACGGAAGAAATTGTAGAGCCACCAGAAGTTTTATGGATGGGGAGGCCGAAGACGACAAAATTATAGGAGACAAAAGGTAATAAGGTGTTACCATGGGGAGGGACAGCTAGGGAGTGACTGACCTTCAGAATTAAACTTCAATGGAAAGACTGGATTGTAGCAAATTATTCACTTCAAAAAGTTCATCTTCCCACTGGTTACTTCAGTACAAATCATTTG
Organism: Camelus ferus; assembly: GCF_009834535.1. Classification (NCBI taxonomy): domain Eukaryota; kingdom Metazoa; phylum Chordata; class Mammalia; order Artiodactyla; family Camelidae; genus Camelus; species Camelus ferus. Next base: position 87,538,367 of record NC_045732.1, on the reverse strand, counting down.
AAGATCACTTCTCTGAATGTTTTTAATAAAGAGTGGTATAACTTTTGCTCAAATGTATAAACTGGATTTAAGACCAACATATGTTGACCTGGGATGCATTATGATTATGAAGGAGATCAGACTATGCCACTCCCAAATATACCAGTTTGGCATAAAGATGACACTGAGCTGAAGGTAACTGAGAAAAAAGAGACACAGAGGAATTTTCTGCCTGTCCTCTTTCGGCCTAAAAGCAGGGTGTAAATTTCCCATTGTGAAAGCAGCCTCCTCTCCAATCTTCCACACCAGGAAGAGGGGACAAGCATTGTCACTGGAGGCACAAAGTCAGCGCAGAGATGGGTCTGCACAAATAAACCTTACCAAAATAACCGTATCTTCCAGTAGTTTTCCCCAGAGAGTTACCTTCCCACAATTTACCACTCCTGGAAACCCAAACCCATTTTCCTTTGTTGTCACTTCTCCACAAATAAATCACTCTTTGCTAAAATGGTATATAAGCCCCCAGTTTTTAACTACCTCTTTGGGTCTTTCTTTCTGTGCTCTGAAGGCCTCCATGCACGTATAAAGTCAAATATTAACATCACATACACACACACTCCCACACAGTATGTGCACATACACACACATGCATGCACACACAGTCACCCACATCTGTATACCACATGCACACATACATAGAATCACACATGTACGGAAACACTGTAAGAGGAAGATTTTGGCAGTGCTCAAAGATAATGGAGGCTAGAACACAGGCAAAATGAATTTTTCGTAAGGGCATTAACAATAGCAGGTCTCTAAGTTTTAATATCTTTCTCCAATCAAATCCTGGAACTTGTAATTTGACTCTTACAAAGGACAATACTGACTCAGGTTGCACGAGTTCTCTATTTTAAAGCAAAATATGATTTTAGATAAATGTTCAATAACTGGATGGAAATGTATTCAGAAACAAACTATGCAAATTTAATAAGGAAAAACCCAGAACATCGATCTTATTAATATTTGGTTAAATAATTCTCATTTAGTTAATAACTGTAAGCAATAATGTTATAGCTACACTGTGTACTATCATGGGTCCTATTTTTAAATTATAAATAAATATGAATAATGCATTAAAAGTAAAATATTGACATCAAATAAAATTTGTATGCCTTTGTTCCTGTTAACCTGTCTTTGTGAGTCTAACTTGCAGGTTCCAGTAACAGAACCTAAAAGAGTGAAGAAAAAAATTTTCTCCTCTCCTACAATTATGAAGAGAATTTTTATTTTACATTCTGAAACTTTCAAAAGCTCTAACTCTGAACCACGAAGATCATCAATTCTGAGAAATAATTTTATTAATATTATGATATTTATCACAGATTTTCCCCACTGATAACATTTATGTCTTGTGTTGTATACCTACCATTATGTCTGACAATTCTAGTAAAAACTAAAATAGTAATGAAAAAGCTGAGTATTGACATTTAATCCAGGTTCCATAGGGCCATACACTTCCTGTTAAATTTTCATTTAGTGTAAAAGTAATTTTTGTCCCTTATATTTTATTTACATTTGAAATTCAGTGAGCTAAAAAAAAGTTGCTATTAATTCAATTTTACTTATGTGCCTTTTAAAAAGTCTTTCATTATAAAACAGTAGAGTGCATATGTGATCACTATGAAACCTACTTCAAAAAGACACCTGCACCCCAACAGTCATAGCAGCACTATATACAATAGCCAAGACATGGAAACAGCCTAAATATCCATCAATAGATGATGACTGGATAAAGAGGATGCGGCATATTTATATAATGGAATACTATTCAGCCATAAAAAATGACAACATAACGCCATTTGCAGCAATATGGATGTCCCTGGAGAATGTCATTCTAAGTGAAGTAAGCCAGAAAGAGAAAGAAAAATACCATATGACATCACTCATGTGTGGAATCTAAAAAAAGAAAAGAAAAAGACAAATGAACATAAATACAAAACAGAAACAGACTCATAGACATAGAATACAGACTTGTGGTTGCCAAGGGTGAGGGGGTGGGAAGAAACAGACTGGGAGTTTGAAATTTGTAGATACTGACAGGTATATATAGAACAGATAAACAAGATTATACTGTATAGCACACGGAAATAAATACAAGATCTTGTGGTAGCTCATAGAAAAAAAAGTGACAATAAATATACATATGTTCATGTTAACTGAAAAATTGTGGTCTACATTGGAAATTGATACAACATTGTAAACTGACTATAACTCAATAAAAAATGTTTAAAAAAAGAAAGAAAAATATAGGAATACACAGAAAAATAGGGAAAAAAAGCAGTCGCAATTCAGCACCAAATTATATCCACTGTTAGCCTTCTGGAAAATTTCTTTCTATCCTATTTCTCTATGTATAAGGTTTGTTGCTGTTGATTTTTGTTAACAGCTTTATCGAGATATAATTCATATAATATACAACTCATCCACTTAAAATGTACCATTCAGTGTTCTTTAGTATAGTCGAAAATATGTGCAACTCCACCATAATCAATATTAGAGTATTTTCACCTTTCTGTCTTTGTACATTTGCCTACTGTTGTTATTTTATGTTTCTTATTATAATTTATATAATATAAAAAATATTTATGTTTGTATGGTCTTCTCAGCTAACATTGTAACATAAGCCTTTTCTAATGTTAATTACCAAGTTTTCATTTAAAAATGATTACATCATAGTCCATAAACTAGATTTATGATAATACATTTAACTACTTGTTATTAGAAATTTAGATACTTTCCACTCCCCTTTATTCTGATCAGTTTAAGCTGCACTGGTCCCTGGACAAAACCAATTGATGAGAGATTCATTCATATGAATGCAAGTCCTAGCCTGTGACATTAGGGCAACGCCAGCCTTCCTGCCAGCCTATATTTTTCCTTCTCTGTCAGGGTTTACTGCTCAGCCAGAATTCTGCCCGTGAAACCCTTGGCAGGAGTGGCTAACCTTGTCAAGGGGAAACTAGGGCTCAAAAGTGACCTGTGTGACAAGCTGTCAGATGCCGGATGCCTGGTGTCCTGTTATCGTCCTGATCTGATCACTATCACACACAGAATACCGGTCCTCCATTCCACACCGCAATCTGATGCCCTCAGGCTGCAGCCAGAAGTGCCCAGCAATCAGGAAACCTACGAGAGCCTAGTCCCCCCTTGGAACGGAAGTAGGCAAGAGGCTTCCTGGGGTATTCATAGGAAGGGAAGTTGCACATTCCACCATCTCTGAATACGACAGACAAAACCCAGTGAATCTGGAGGGAACAGGTTTTCAGGACACTACCAGCAGTAACCCAAAACTGACAATGACCGCTGTTAAGGATACAGTAATACTAACTATAGGAAACACTATTGAGCACTTAACATGCTTTGACCTGCACTATCTCCTTTAATTCTCACAACGCAAGCCTGGAAGTGCGTATTTCTATTATCTGTCCCCACTGGGGCAAATTTAAAAAAAAAAAAACGAGACTCCCATGCTCAGTAATCCACCCAAGATCACACCACCCCCTGTGTCCCTTCCCAATCCCCAAAAAGCAGTAGAGGCAGAATTCAAATCTAGGAGGTTCAAGCCCTCTGATTCATTTAAATGCCATCCACTTGCTCCAAAAGAGAAGGAAAAGGGCAAAGTCACACATTTATGAGAACACCTACTAGGTATCAAGACCTGAGTAACATACACCAAAACCCAATACCTCTTCCAGTTAAAGAGTTCAAGATAGCTCCCATTTCACAGTTCAACAAACCGAGGCTTTGGGGGGTTAAAGGATTTGTCTGTTACCTCATCACTAACACATGGCCCAGCTGTGAAGAAATCCCTGATTCCAACTGAAAAATCTTCTGGTTAAACCAAAGCTTAAAGAAAAATGCCTTGGCTTTAGGTCATTGATAAAGTCAGAGCCATGGCAAACAACATTATTTGAAGATCCAAGGCTCAGGAAATTGCTCTTTGGCCGCATTAAAAGATAGCAGGTTAAACCTGGCTGAGGGAGCAATCAGTTTTGAATCCTCGGTTTCCAAATGTAAGATAAACTCAATGGAAATGATATAATTTTCTTCATGAGTTGAGAATTGCACATCACACATAAATGTGCATTTTGTCAAAGCTTTGTAGTTCACCTTTACGCTTACCAGACCTCTTGGGAAGCAGAAAAATATGACAATTATGCAAAATAGCAGTGTTGAGCCAATTACACAAAAAAGTGGGTTACTTAAAGGGGGAAAAAAACAGTCTGGCAAAACTTAAGCCTCCCGCCTTTAACAACGAGGAGTTTAAACTCAGAGACATTTTTGGCAAACACGAGGGCATAGGTGCTTTTTCTCCAGGTGTTATTAGCACCAGAGGGCTCCTCGCCTTTTGTTTTCAGTTTTAATAACCCGAGTGCTCTCTAACGATATTTTAAGTGAGCTGCTAAAATGTTCAGGATTCGTTTCCTCGTGTTGAGCTCCACAAAGATGATTTTCAGCGAGCAAATAACAATCAGCATTGAAAAGATTTCTTCGCTCATCTAATGGTGAGGAAATCCATTCCTTTTAGTCTGCTCCATGCTTGAAAAGGTTAGTGTGGCCTTTGGAAAATACCAGGCTGTGCATTCTGTACACTGTTAATGATTCCTGGGATGCACTGACACTTTCGAGTACATCTTAACCTTTTTAAAATGGGGCCTCCATTGTCTTACCTTAATAAGCAGTTTGTTCACCTTATGTCTTACAAAGGCCACCACGGTGGAAAATACATATGAGGTGTAAAGCTGCTTGGATGAGCAGTGCAACAGAAGGAGGAGCACGGAGGACCAATTACATCAAACCCAGCCCGCCGAGCCCCCCACCCCCGTCTCGGACTGCAACCCAGTAATGACAGCTGCTCGCTTACACAATACCCGAAGATTACGCCTTGTCTCAGCATCTTCCTGGAAGTCCTCATCTAACTGTAGCCGTATGAACTGAATTCTCGTGCATTTATATGTCTCCTTGTAGCCACTAAACTCCAGGTTCACCAAGTGGCCCCTGTGGTCTAGAGAACCAGCTGGTAAGAAATCTGCTATATTCATTTCACTCTCCTTTTCTGGTAGCCATGGCCCTGACCTGTCCCAAGTACTCTTTCAAATTCTAGATCTTATTAATCTCTACACATTTTTCAGCACAGCTTCAGAGTTCCCTAGGTGGGGTCAACTGTCCCCTCTTCCAGACTCCCATAGTGCTCCCTCCCACACCCCCCCCCATCCTTGGCAGCTTGAAACATTTACTGAGCATCAACCATTTGCAACACTGTGTCAGCTGGGCTCTGTGGTGACAAACCTTGAGTCACACCCTGCCGGCCCTCAATGAGCTCAGGATCAAGTTGGGTGCACTTCTGTGGAGTTTCTATGATGTGGACACAGTTAACATGGAGATCTTTTTCCCTGTGTAACTTGCCATTTGTCACTAACTGTGATTGAGTCTCAAGGGTCCTTGAGGTGGCTGGGGGAGGGACACGTGTCCACAGGAGGAGGGATGGAAAGAGAATTTATGAAGATGGAAAAAGCCATTTGGGAGGCTCTCTGGTCTCTCCAGCTCTCAGACAGAGAAATTCTCCTTTCCAGCCTCCCTCAAGGTACCCTGTGAGAGGTGGCCCCTCCCCTCTCCCACAGCACCCTGCACCCAGCTCAGCACAGGTCCCACACACTGTACACCAAGTGTCCCCTTGCATATCTGTCCTGCCAGCGGCCAGTGAGTCGCTTGAAGGAAGCAGCTGGGCTCGTTCTTTACTGTGTCTCCTCTTAGTAGCCAGGCACGTGGGGCGCGTCCGCGTCCTTAGCCTTCCTCACTGCTTCCCAGATGAACAGATAAATAAAGGCGAGTGAGTGTGGGTTGGTTAGTGGCAAGTCTTGATTATAAGACTAAGGAATTCGAACTGGGTGGTACAGAGGTTTTTTTCATAAGTCAGAAGGAATAAAGCCCCTAAAATGAATGTATATTCATTTGTGTTTCCTAGAGAATTAAAAAATTCTAGCTCCCACAGTCCGAAACAAGATAGTCAAAACTCTATTGGACAATCTGTTTATGGGAAATGAGGAGCCATTTCGGATTCATCAGAGCAAAGGGGTTTACTTGAGCCTTGAGGTGGAGAGAAATAGCATTATAAATCCATTTTAAAAAGAAAAGCCGAAAACTCCTAGAAAGCATTTTGCAGTACAAGAGAAAAGCAATTTACTTGTTACGGCTTCAATTTCTTAAATCATCTGGCTTCATAGATCAACACTAACTCTCTTTAAATCTACCAAATGAAATTCCATCCAATGACTCATTACCCAGGGCGAGCCGCAAATTGTGATTTGTGATTCCAGTAGTTCCTCCAGGAAATGCGGGAAAAATGATTGTCCAGGAAAACAGCAAAGCCCTGCCTGTGTGTAAATAGACGCCGTTCACACGCCTACCTGGTTCTGCTCCATTATGTCCAGAATTGGGAAAACTAATCAAAAATGACTGCTTGACTTCTTGGACAGGTGTGCCTAACTGAATATAGACTCCCTGCCGCTGTGGGACTGAAGCTACCCCACTGGCCACAGACTGCAGGAAACTCAACAGAAGGCAGAAAGCCTGGCGTCATTGTAATCGCCTTCCAGGTAGTGTCACTGCATCTCTAACTCAAATAGGGAACCTTTTCAGCAGGCTCACCTGAAACAGTCCTCGTTGCTTCCTTCCCTTCACTCTTCTCTCATAAATCTAGGCAAACCATCCTTTACGGAGTAGCATTTGGGAAAAGAAAACCCCAAAAAAAGATATAATCTCTCATTCAAACTGATTTATACTCTTCTAGACCGGTGACTGCAGGTGCCCAACGGCTGTCCAGAGAGTTCTTGACTTGACCCTGTTTCCAGAATCATCCTCTCCTCTCACAAACTATTTGCCATACTCTGTGCATTATTTGATCTTACAAGTCCATCTTGTAAGAATGTATTATTTCATACACACTACTAGATATAAAATAGATAAGCAACAAGGACCTACTGTATAGCACAGGGAACTATATTCACTATCTTGTAATAACCTATAATGGAAAAGAATCTGAAAAAGAATAGATGTATATGTGTATGTATGACTGAATCACTTTGTTGTATACCTAAAACTAACACATCATAGTAAATCAATTATATGTCAATTTTAAAAAAGAATTCATTGCCTAATTAATGGCTTAACTGCAAACAATTAACAGGAGCATGCAAACAGACATAATACCCATGTTGTTTCTTCTTATAAAAGAACTGGTTTCTTCATCGCACAGGCAGTGGTAGTCATCAGGTGGCTATTTGGTCAAATGCAGCATACTTTGCAGTGATTATGTTTTTATGGCTGTATTCTTCCTCACTTACAGAAAAAACATCATTTTAATTATCAGAAATTCTTTAACCATCTTACTCTTCTTCTAACACCGACTTTCCCCCTGGCACTTCACCAGATTCTGGCAAGCCTACAGCAAAGCTTCACGACATACTTTCCTTGTCTCCCCCGTACTTACCTCTCTTGCCCTCCCTCCCTTTTCCTGCCAAGGAGAGTCATCAGTTCTGTTCTCAGAGATGCCACTCATCCAATGAGATCCTCACAACTAGCCCCTGGTCTCTCTGCGTGTCCAGAAGCAGGTCATTAGCAATGTTCTCACTTTCACCAGATGGTGTTTACAGACAAGGGAGCGATGAGATCTCCAAATGATGGGCCTGGATTGAAAGGGCGGTCTAAGGGGACTTTGGCTCCCAGGACCCAGAATTATACATTACAACATATGAATTGAAATTAGACTCCACTTGGCAACACTGGATTTAATACTTTATCATCTTAACGTGAATTTTATTTTTTCCTACTAAGAAAGGACTTACACAGAAATTCTGAAGTCACATATATTACTTCCAAACCAACGTAGGAAGGTTTTCTTTTTTCTGTCACGCTTGAACTTGGAAAAAGTGAGTCTGGATTTCTACACCATTCACTGAAAAATGCAGTTTAGGTGGCACAATGAGTAAGGAGCATTCCACCTCCTACCACCATTAAACTGGTTGCCTATAGCAAGTGAGAATTGTTCAGAATGATAATTTTCTGGAACCAGAACAGGAAAAAAAAAATCCCCATGGAAGTGGGGTATCCTCTTTAGAACAGAGCCTCTGCAAGGCTAGTAAGAGCAGCTGAAGAGCTGTGAACTGGGCCTAATCCCTTTCCTCCTGACTGTGAAACAAATCTCTCCTAGTTCTTATCCATGTTATACCCACAAAGATCCAACCAGTTTAACAATTGGATTTAGTTGTGGGGGGGCTCAGAATAATGAGATAAATAATGCAGGTTCCCAAAAGTTCAAACATTTTGAAATGAGGCAGGCCTGGTGTCTCCCTCCTCCCCAATACTCCTCCCCTCCTTCTTTCTTTTCCCGTTTACCTTCCTCCCGCCCTCCCTCCCTTCTTCTTCTTCCTCCTCCACCTCTCCTCTCTCTCTTTAAAAAAGTACCTGACAGATTTTTTATTAATATTATTGGAATTTTTTAATTGTATACACTGCAAGGATATTTTAAGGATTAAATGAAATTGTGTGTGTGAAAATGCCTAGCACAGTGCCTGACACACCTGATGTGCTCATGAACTCTTAATTTTACTCTCTTTTTCTCTTTCCCTTCCCTTCCCCCCACCCCCACTCTTTCTACTTCTCTCTTTCTAGAACCATCATGCCTTTATCTGGCCATGACTGGGGACTGATGCCAATTCTAATACATACATGGAGGCACAAACATGCATACATATTAGGACTGATTCTTCAATCAAGCTGTATGCTTTCTGTTCTTAATAATAAAAATGGTTACATTGAACACTTTCTCTCTCTCCCATATATCATGTAAACAGTGTTTGTTTTTTATGAACTTCACAGGGATGGTTCATAAAAATCCCAAAGCAATTTGAAAACTGCAGTGGGTCAGTAGAAAGCAATGGGCTTACAGAGCTTCATTCTGTTTAAAGTGCAACAAAGTTGTCCTTAGTTCTAGTTATAAATGATAAGAAAGCCCAGACAGGGGAAATAAAATTGCATGATCTCACACACTCACCGAATTTCATACTTTGAAAGAAATTCCATCTCTAAGTTATTTTTACTAGAAATAATGAGACAGTACTCTTAGGTAGAACCCCAGGAGAAAGTTGTGACTTATCAGTTTTGGAGAGTTCCAAAGAAGCCTGTTAGATTTATTGCTCATTTCTCCAAAAGTCTCCAATGAGACTGCTCTTCTTAGCTGGAGTTTGACTTTTTCTCAAATCAAGAAAGTATTTATAATCAGCGTAAACACTGCTTAGCTGCTTCATCCTTGGGCTTTTGTATATTCCACAAATAACTCTCCAGCACCTCCTCTGTGGAAGACCCTTTATATCTTGTGGATATATGTAATGGGTTTCAAACTGGGCAGCAGCGAGACCACTGACATTTCTGTAGGTAACAACCACAGCCATGATACTGATTATGGAGTTCAAGGGCACAGAGTCAATGCTGGAAATGAAGCTCATTATCAGAACTGGCCAAGAAGCCTTCTTGCCGGCAATGAGGCTCTTAATAAAATTAAGAGCAAACTAGAGGGCCACTGGCTACAACCATCAACTCAGTGATGTACGGTATGAAATGGGAAGCCCATATGCAAATGAGTCTCAGAAGTAGAGTTCAGTTTAACTTAATCCTCATATAGGCAATTAAGAGATAAAGAACAAGGGCCTACCGTATAGCACAGGGAGCTATACTCAATATCCTGTAGTAACCTATAATGAAAAAGAACATGAAAAAGACTATATACATGTATAATGGAATCACTATGCTGTACACCAAAAACTAACACAGCATTGTAAATCAACTAGATTTCAATAAAAATAATTTTTTAAATTAAAAAAACTAAAAAAGCAAGCAACCACGTGTCAGGTTTTGCTAAGACAAAAAACCAGCTTTACTGAATTTTTCACAAAGCACAGTTTTTTAAAACTAAAGTAGCCTGTTATTTTTATAATCCATAGGCCTACCATAATAGGGTGAACATTTTATCTAGGGTTTTCATAGAAATAGGCTGGTGACACTGATGGTTGCAGGTGACACACCCATCAGGTGAAGATCAAAGGAAAGGTGAAATAACTGTATCGCTTAAACTCTAAGAAGATTGAAGATGAAGACATGATACCACATACAAATGATGAAAAGGTTAGAAAAACTTCCCCCAATGAATTTAGAGGTTTTGTCCATACGAAGGGGAAAAATAAAAACACTTGAGAAATTCGATCACTACACCAACCAGTTCTGACTGAACAGATCAACTCACCCTACTGCTTACCAGCGGCCAGACTCAACTCTGACCCATTCCATGGAGAGCCATAAACGATAGCTCGGGCTGGCAAATGCTCCCTGACAAGGCTTTCTGCCTCTCTGTGGGGACCATCTATGCTCAGTTTTGCTTTTGGAGCAATTATATGCAGCCTAACTTCAGCATATTCATTTTTCCCACAGTGGTTTTATTTATTTGTTTGCGTATTTGTTTGCCATATTCAGTAGATTGTTCTCTAATCACCAAACAGGTTATGAGCAAATAACCTTAAATATGTTAAGTTTAACTCATCGTGCCAATGCACTGTGCTACTGTGATGACATTTCATTACCACCCCTAATTAAATGTTTTGCCAAGCTACCAGAAGAATATTTTCCTTTTTATTCCCAGAAAAATCCCAAGAGAGGAGGACAGAAAGAAAACAGTGCTTCGAGACTAGCCTGCTCTCCCCTCAACCCCCCATCCTCCACACTGGGATGCAGATGGGAGCTTTCCTGTATCAATATACGCAGAATCCCCTCATTGATAATCAGTGCATCCAACAGAAAGAAACCACCGCAGGATTTGAATCCTGGTGATTCTACTCCCGCGTGAGGATCTTGTCACATCTGGGATGATTGCACCTGTGCAGTCCTTACCTGCAATTCTCTAGCGACTTGGGACCAGAGGGAGATCTCTAGCTCTATTACAAGTATCTGGATCTACAGCTAATGATTTAACAGCAAAGCACTTATAAGAAAATGACACTAAGAAACAATTCTCTGTCTATAAGGGGCAGAGTCACCACACATGGACACAAGGACACCTTTGCCTTTCACTGACAGCTCTTTGTACACACATGCCACTCAGTGGGTGGCTTGGCTCCATTCCACTCCAGAAAGCGCCTCGTGGTAGTTTTTGGTGCATCTGTAGAAAGGAGGTATCTCTACCTCCTAATTGGCTCACAGTACCTGCCTCATCTTATAAATGACAAGTGACCATTTCTTATAGTAAATACATTCTTCATAATTATTTTATCCATTAAAAGTCCTGAATGCTACCTGAACTGATGTTTACCACTAAGTCCCCAGGTATTTTAAGTAAAAATGCTAAAATTTCCTTCAAAAACAAATAATTGACCATATGATAAATAAATCACTATGTATTTTCACATTTGAACATTCTTACTGAATACTGGCCCACTCACATGAGTTTTGGTGTTTGCTCTAAATATGTCAGGGTTTCTTTAGCAACAAGAATAATAAAGGTAAAATGAGGGTTTAAAAAAAACTCCTGAAAGGAAACATACTCATCTACCTACATGTGCACAACTGCCCCAGTTTGGGCATCTATGTGGAACCGTTTTTTAAAATCTAGGATAGTCGGTATAAATAGAGTCATGATGTAAACTGACTATACTGCAATTTTAAACAATCAAAAAAAAAAATAGATCCATGAGCCAAACCTACAAACAGGTTGACAGACATGCTGGCAAATCAACAGTCAGCTCATCGTGAATCAGTAGTAGTGTGAAGTGGCTATCACAAAAACTAATTAACTAGGCATTACTGGAACTATTTTATCTCAAACAATGGGGTGATAATAATGTTCTTATTTGTGCTGGTCAGAACAGTCATGGAATGCTATCTTCCGTTCTAGCTGTCACAATCTTATGACAGACAATGACAAACTAGACAAACACAAACACCAACCTGGGGAAGAGTCTGGAAGTCACAGGTACATTAGGTTTGGAAAGGCTCTTTGGCTCGGGGTGGGAAGGCCTACCCAGAGGAAGGTCTAAAAACTGCTCTTCTGTTCAAGGACTGCAGCACAGAAAAAGAGTAGGACTTATTTTCTGTCACTTTAGAGGGCAGAAACCAAACTAATAAGATGAGTTTGGTAAAGTTACACAGAGATAAACTGCCATGCGATGTTAGGAATAACTTCCTAACATTTCCAGCTGTGCAGACTCGCAAAGTCAACATTTACCGTTACTGATAAGTTTCAACGAGATCGTTCAACCACTTTACCAGAGTCCCCGTGGAGAGTTCACCCATTTAGAGAGCTGGCTTTTAACTCTGTCTTTTTTGGGGAGTGGGAGGGTGTTCTGAACTCCTCCTAGAAAATAATGAAAGCTCTGAATCCCTTCTCCAACAAAATATATAGACACACGGCCTCTTCAGGGAACCCGTGGACCAATCAGGTTAAGAACCACTGCCCTAGGGGGCTGAAAAACAGAGTCTCTAAGGTGTCCCCGGTCCTGGACCTTCCATGATCTGCTTGTACTCTGGGTCTTGATCTACAGGCACAAATAATGGCATTTCTCATCCAAGTGAGTGTGTAAGTTTAGAAGCCAAGATCTGGATCTAAACTGTAAAATGGGTCTGCCTTCTGTAGCTAATTACTCCCTTTCTCTTCTCTCATTAGTCTCAGCACTACTACTGCCTCTGCCTTCCACTCTACTACTAAATGGGGGGCTCAGCCAGGGCAGCCGTCAGCAAAATGAGAACTGACCTCCCAGCCAACCACTTGCTATTCCCCTGGTCCCTTCCCATCACCACAGGGACTCCAAAAGTGAAATCAACACCCACGTACCTAATGCAGATCTAGCATAAACATGCCCTTGACAATACTGCTGAGATTACAGTGATATTTATAGGATGAGTCTCTATCACTGATAAATCCTAAGGATAAAAATTAGATAGCTGAAGAAATCTCAAGGATATTGTCTTAATGAAAGTCAATTTTGTTCAATTACTAAGCATTTAACAGGTGTCTATGTCCTGAGCATAGTACTTGAATGCTTGGGATACAAAGGAGAATAAACTATAGTCTTGGCATCCAAAATGAACTACTAAAATACAATGTTCTGGGTGCTGTAACAGTCCTTCTAGAGCTTAAACCCAAGGTTCTGGAGGAATATAGATATAAATTATATAGAAATATATATACTTAACTATACTATTTAAAATTTTATATGTATATAATTGTATTTTATATATATATATACATATGGAGAAAGAGAGAGAAGAGTTGATTTAGAGGATGAGTCTCAATCACTGACTAATCTAATTCTAAGGATAAAAATCATATAGATGAAGAAATTGCAAGGATTTTTTTCCCATTTAAAAGACGATTTAATTCAATTCATATATATGAAACAAGCAGCTGAAATTTCAAAGTTAGCTTTCTAACATCTCTCTATATATAAAGGAGACAACTGGCCATAAGCAAAAAAAAAAAAAAAAAAAAAACATAATTTGACACCAAGTCATTTGCAAAGAAATTAAGGTAAAAGTCCCCCAGAATTCCACATCTGGGAAAATCTTACGGAAAGGTCTCTGCACTTACTGACTAGCACAGAGGAAATGCACAAGAATTCTGCTGAATGAACGTTACTGACTGAGTAACCTTCAGACCTATTCAGAAGGAGGCAATCCTTTACAATGCTTATGAACTTTAGAAGTTACTGTGCAACCCTAGATTGAGAGGCTATTAGATTTGCATATGAAGAATCCAGAAATGACCAACCCAGCAAAACTTCAGTGAGCGTCTTGAAATATTCCTTCCAGCTCCAAGCCTCTGATTTTATATATAGAAATAGATGCCTCATTTAGCAGTCTCAAAACTCTCCAGAGTTCCTTCTTCGGGTTCACACGCAGATACCAAAAGACTCCCACTAAATATGTTATTCATAAGAAGTTTATTTTCCCAACTTCCAACAGATTAGAAGTCACAAAATGAAGAATCCTCTACAAAAATTATGCTCTAGACCAGGGATTGGCAAACTTTTCCTCTTAATAAAAGGCCAGATAGTAAATATTTTCAGCTTTGTGGGTCGTACAGTCTCTTCTAACTACTCAGCTATGTTTTTATTTCAAGAAAGCAGCATAGGCAACACGTAAACAAATCAGTGTTATTCATATAATTTTCACATTTCACAAAATATTCTTGTTTTTACTTTTTTCAACCATATAAAAATGTAAAACCCATTCTTAGCTTGTGTGTCCTAGAAAGACAGGAAACAGGATGGATATGGCTTGCCAGCTGTAGTTGGCTGACCTCTGCTCTACAACTTAGGATCAAAAATTGCACTTTTGGCCCCTGAAAGCAAAACATTTCCGTTGTCTGTCAACTTCACTCGAGGGGAATATCTCATTCTCTAGCAATGCCCGATAAATAAGGCATCAGAACTGCCTTAGTAGGATTCTTATACCAAGCTCAGCCCATCTCTTGTGATTTGTTTCTGGGATATAATATAATTGAAAGCTGAAATGAGAGTCTGATGATTTTGACCAGCAGTGGAGACAATGTGGTCATTAAGCTAGCAACTGGCACAATTGGGGCCTGGCCGGATGCAGAAATCATAATAGAAGCAAGAAAGTTTTCCTTAAAAGAGATCACAAAAGAGACAGCAGGATCTGCCCACCATGAGCAGTGATTCTCCATCTCTGTCTACGCCTGTGGGACTAATAGCACTGGAACAGTGCTTGGAGTGAATGGATTTTGCCAAGCAACAATCCAGTCACCCTTGCTTTTTACCCCCTAGGCTCTATGCAGGGCAATACTTCTCCTTCTGCTGATGCGGCATTTGGAGAGTCCATTTGCAGAGCAGTGGTGCTTGGCTAAACTCTCTCTCTTGCTAATCTGATTGGATGGGAAGATAAAATCGCATTCTAGATCACACCAGTTCTCTAGTACAGAAGTTTGAGGGTGCCAAAAAAGTTAAAAAGAAAAGGAGAAAAAGCTTTGCCTTCCTAATGATCACCAGCCAGCCTGCCACAGAAGCCCATGCCAGTCCAGGAAAGCAATCTGCATCAGGTAAGAGGAAAGGTCTCTGAATTTGGTAACAACTGTCCATCAGGAGCAACAGAGGCTAATTTGTGAAGCTGGACATACTGAAAATGTGCTGGCTGATGGTGTGTATCCAAAAGATCTCAACAAGCTCTAGTGATGTGATTTCTCACCAGATGAAATTAAATGGAAATAAATGTAAGGTTCTGATGTGGGTCAACAGATCTCCCTTCAGAAATGCAGGGAAGGAATCTGGAAGGAATATGGACACATGTGGCTTAGAGGAATCTCCAGTATGAGAAGGCCATTCAGAGAAGTAACAGGATTTGAGGCGGCATTGTTGAATCAAAGTCGAGAAAGACAGGAGATCATCAGCGCAGGTGAGAGCATATCTGAATGTTGTTAAGAGGAACACAGAAATACAGGAGCCTATTTCTATCAGCGGTACCTAAAGGCAGAGGAAAAACCAAGCCTGTCTTATCAGAGGAATGACTGTGCCACTCTTCATCCCAACTCCTTTTCTTATTCAAGTGAACCAACCACACTATGACTGAGAGAGAAGGGAACGCCCTTCCCCTGTTATTTCAAAGGCATCCTTTCATTCCTCTCAGCTTCATCTCTACTGCATTACAAGGCACTTGAAAGAACCTGAACCCAACTAGGAAGGGTGGCAGTGGGATGTCACACAAAGCTCCGAAAGGCTGGCAGAATGCGGAACAATTAGACTTCTGTGTGGTTCCAAGAAACCCAGCTAGCACCGATGGATGGGAGCAACTGGGAAGAAAATTTTAACTTGATCTATGGATGGATTCTGAGGGCCCTGTCTCTGAAAGCATCATGCAGAGGCAAGGATGACAACTTGGTTGTAGAAGCAGCTGGTGCATCAGATGGGGGTGGGTGGGTGGAGTAGGTGACTTTTAAGAGCTCTTCCAGCCCTGAGATTCCAACAAGTATGCGAACAGAATGCTGCCAACACCATGCTCTTTTCAGAGCAGGCTAAGAAGGCAGGACTCTAAAGCGTACACACCGGAGATGCCTTCCTTACCCAGTACCCGGCTTAACACGGGCTCAAAAAGATCACTTGTTCTCACTGCCTTTGGAAGGAATGCAGTTTGTCTGATAATCCAAACATGAAGGACCAATGAGCGGGGCCTCCAATCTGCCTCCATCAGCACTGCCTCGATGCCTGGAGAAGTGCCCCTCCCGGGTAGCTGGGATGGCAACGAGCCCGTCACAGGATGCCCAACACCTACTCAAATGGAAACACAAAGAAAATCGTTTTCCAGATCCTTTCTTTTCAAAGGAATAGTGCCCATTAGCATTCCTGGCCCTCTTCCACCCTAGAAGGGGTGGGGCCCTCTACTTTGCTGACACTTGGCCTCAGTGGTGCTCAGCATACTTTCATCTGGCTGTCACAGGGCCATTTTCATAGACATGTGCCATGGACTCTCAGAAATGGCAAATGGGAGGTCTCTTCACTCCTGAGACATAGGTAAGAGGTCCAGGATATACAGCTTGCAGTCACTCAACGGGGACTACCAAGAATATTCTATGCTGACCCCAGGAGCTTACTGAAACTTATAACTGAAAGCCAACAGCATTCAGGTAGGAAACCCTGAAGGCAGGAGCATGGAGGTTTCCAACTCTGGAAACAGCACCTCCTTAAGCACCAACATTTCAAAGACTGCAGAGGTTGGTCACCAGCAAATTGATAGAAAGGCCAACTGGGACTGGAAAGATGCATGCTTACAGAGTCCTCTGTTCTTTCTAAATAATACAGATGAATGTAGCTGAACTTCACACTCTCAAATGTGCCCAGGTTGCCTTATAGCTTATCTTAAAAGGGGAAAGAGAGAAATCGCCTTGTCCTTGAGCTAGTCATGCCAAAAAAAATAAAGTGTTCATTGGGAGGGGGGATCTTGGTAACTTGATAAAATTCAAAGGCACTGGTTTCAAGAGGTCTTCTTTTTCCTTCTTCATTACAAGCTGATAACGCTCAGCAAGCCATTGAAACGAAAAGCAAACAAAGATAAAAATCTCCTTTTTAGTGTCTGCTTTTCTCTCTGTTATAATTTGTAATAAATTCCTTCTGGTGACTTTTGATTGCAAAAATCATTTGTGCCTTTATTCCTTCAGGCAACATGGCATATTAAGTCTCCAGTCCTCCCACTGACAATGCAGGGACACAGTCAAAAAGCTGGACGCTGGGGGAAGAAGGTATTCCAGCTACACACAGTGTATTGCGTGGCTTCCAAGGAGCCAGACAACAAACCATATATGGAAAAATTCAAGTGGGGAGGTTGCCAGCCAAACACAACTGTCTTTTCAAATCAAAATCATTACAATCACATAAGCCCACATTAGATCACGGGGGTGATGCTAACAATATCAGACAATCATTCCCACCTATGGGAAACTCACTGTACTGCAAATATTAGCACTACAAAAACAATACTTTTTAGCACTCACGGTGAGCAGAACCCAAGTATTTAATAAAGGAAAATAGCTCGAAAAGGTAGGAAGGTCGCAAGGGGGTGCACTGACTTTCTAAATTCCTCACTTGGTGACACGAGAAATGTCAACAGCTCTGCTTTATCTAATACTCAAATGATAAGGTTTGATCCATACTTATTGTACTTACCTCCTGTCAACCAAGGATCTTTTATGATCTATCAAATGAACTTTGTACACACAACTACCTATCACAAATCAGAAAACTCTTAGAGGGATCCACAGAAGTTGGAAAAAAGCGGTGTTAAACTATCTAAACATTATGAACCATTTATCTTCCCACTTGCAGAGACTTTACAGAACTGGGAGGTGCTTTAGAAATCATTGACTTCCACCATCTTAATTGACAGAAAAAATATCAAAGCCCAGAGAAGTGATTACACCTGACCAAGGTCACACAGCAGGTTCATGGAAAAACAAGTCAAAACCCAGGTCAACCACCTCCTAGCAGAAGGCTCTCTCTGCAGACTAGCAATGACTCCTCATTTTCTACATCAAGATGGATGGACTTTTGGCATCCCGAAACCCAAACTCAAATATCAGTGGGGTTTTGTGTTTGGAGAAAAGTATGGTGTATGATTTTATAATATTCTCTAAAATTTTTAGTCTCAAAACATTTTTGCAAGAAAGATATTCACTTGCTTGAAGTCCATTTTCCAATGAATGTATTATGTTAAAAATGACATGCTCTGGTGAGTCAACTTCCCCACTTTTTATTCTCTTTAAAGTTTACCTCTGGCCACCTGATGAAGCTGCCAATACACTCTTGCATTCTCTCTTTTCCTAAGAAGCAGAGTCAGGAACAATGATGGCAGACAGATGATGAAACAGGCCAGTTCAGGTCAGGCAATCTGAGTTCCACTTTGTGTGGCACCTGAGGACCTCAGTTTCTCCGTCTCTCACATGAAGGGAGCACCTACTGATCAGTTACTAACTACTGTGGGACCCAGGATTCCTAATTTGGTTTATTCGCACCACTGTCAAGTGGAGAGAAAGAAAGAGTTGAGGGTGGGTGTGTTAAAGAGAAGATGTCTGTGAGAGCGCCAGTGGGAAATCTACACATACCTATGTATGGGCATAATTTACTTCAAATATAAAGGTTAAAAAATTCAGATAAGAAATGGCTAAGATTCTACATCTACACACACACACACACACACAGACACACACACACACACACCCTGATGTATTCTTTCCCCAGAGTTAGGTCAAAGTATCCTGGCTTGGTTTTATGGGCATAGGTAATTTTCAGGCACTGCATGTTGAAAATCAGTTTATTTTCCCCTTTCTTTACCAATTCTGTGCAAATGATCATTGCTCTGCTACTTGCCGAACATTCTCTGCCATCTATTGTCCTCTTCCAACTTCACAATTGGAAGTCAATTTTGAGTAAAATTAAGAGCCATGAAGCGAGGCAGAGGTTAGTGTAAGAACTATAAAATCTCTGTTATGGTATTATTAACCATATCCAATGTCTGCAATTCACTGAGGTCCTAAGATCTCCACACATATCAAGAAACTAAGGTTACTTCCATAGGATACTATGAAGCACATTATAAACTATAGGGATGGGAGGAGGGAAAGAAACAAAATTTAGTTCTAATCAAATTTCTCGTGTCTGCCTCTACGCAAGTGTATCCAAAATGCAATCCAGAGACTCCAAAATCAACTTTAGCAATGAACAACCTCCTTTATATCCTTTCTACATAGACACACCTTGCAATGTCCCCTTTAAAAAAAAAGTTGGTGTTACAGGCATAGAAAACAAACTATGGTTACCAAAGGGGAAAGGGTGGGGGAGGGATAAATTAGGAGTTTGGGATTGGCAGATACACACTACTACATATAAAATAGATAAACAACAAAGTCCTACTGTATAGCATAGGGAAGTATATTCAGTTTCTTGTAATAACCCATAATGGAAAAAATCTGAAAAGAAAATATATATATATGTATGTATAACTGAATTGCTTTGCTGTACACCTGAAACTAAGTACACCTGAAACTAACATTGTAAATCAACTACACTTCTATGAAAAATAAAAATTTTTTAAATAAAATTTAAAAAAAAAAGAAACTAGAACTGCCCCCAAAAAGTCAGTATTAGAAAGATTGTCATCTCTGGCATCAGAAAGACCTGGGTTCAAGCCACTATGTGAGTTTGGGAACCTCCCTTAACCTCTCCACTTCAGGGATGTTGTGAGAATTCAGAGGAACAACACCTGGGAAGTATCTAATACACAGTAAGAACATAACCGACATCACTGTCCCCCTATTAGAGATCACCAATGTGGGCGATGGAAACAATACCCACAGCCAGGGACAATTAAATATCACTTCATAAATTGTTGGGTTTCACAGATCTACATCTTGCATTTTCAGCAATATCACCCAGGAGGGGAAGAAAATTGATTCTTAGGGAGGGTGAATAAAAACCTTAGATATTACAGGGGTGTATGGCCCTTCAGAATCCAATCCTACCCTGCACCCCACCAAAATCTTATTCCTTAGTATTTAATTTCTATTGTCAGAGATAAGTTAAACTGAATTTAACTTCCTCCCTACAGGAATGATCATGAAAAAAAACAAGGTTGAGAAACACTGATCTATATCCTTTGCATTATTGAAAAGATACACTCCTAAAAATTTTCATCTTATTTTCACACACCTGCAGCCCCCCAAACTGCAGTGGTGTCAGCAGCAAAGTCTAGGAGTCACAAAAGAGGGGCCTTAACATTGTATGTAACTACATACACTGTATAAACATATGACATTGACTATTTAATGAAATCATGGTACATTCCATTTATTAGGGTCCACCTTTATAGATCTTTGTATGTCCCTCTTCCCAGCTTCTGATTTCCAGCTCTATTTCTAATCCATTTCAGAAAGACAGTATCAATGTTCTAGTCACTTTCCTTTTCAGTTAGGATTTGGGATAGGCAGTATCATAGCAAAACATTCTTGGAGCACATGCAGATTCAGCCTAAAGCTTCATCCTTGCCTATCTGCATTGCTATCAACCCACAGAAATTCATCAAGTTTCTGAGGGTGACCTCCCTGATATAAATCCATCCAGCTGTCACTAACAAATCCATAGGTGTCAAAGTCTTCTCCTGTTCTGTCATCAATTAATGAGCCTGGGGACCCATCCCAGTATAGGATTCAGATTATGGTCCTGTGGTTACCATTCTGTAAAATGGATAAATGGATGCCACGACCAGTTAGTCCTTTACGTGTCAGGGTTCTGATTGAAGTGGGAAAGGGGTTCTAAATGGGAGGCCAACACACAGCTGAGAGCCTCAGGCTCTGCTGCCTGTCGGAGATCCTCCCTGCAATCCTGAAGACACTAGGCAACCTCAAAAGATTTATTTAGTCTTGAATGTATAGCCAGCTGCGGATAATTTGCAGTCCTGGGGGACAGCATGAGCACGGATCTTTGAATTCCACAATCTCCCAACACATCCTAGCCAAGAGTGCCACCCCACTCCTCCTTTAACTATTTCACTTGCAAGGGCTGTAAGATAAAAAGTAAAACTGTTAAAACTCTTTCCATCTGTCTCCCCTCTCCAGTCCTACCCGGACTTTGAATATGGAGTTTATAAAGGTAAAAGGTAGGCGTGCAGACAGCAGGAAGCAAAATGAGGCAGCATATTCCCCAATAAGCATAATCAGACTGTAAATAATCACCCACCGTTGTCCCAAATGCCAAGTCTTCTAGAATGTTTTATTGTGATTTTAAGTGAATTGTGTCCTGGAGGGTAAGGCATTGTGAGCCCTGAGCCGGGACTGTGGGAGGCTTGAAGCAGGAGCTCAAGAGCCACTTAGGAACAAACAAATGCCACCAACCACATAACCACACTCCCCATGTGGAAGGAGGACCAGCAGCCTCGTTTAACAGCATTTTAGAATCTGTGCAATTCTCACAGCTTTCACTCCATCACTAGTCACAACACTATTCTTTGCTGAGATTCTTTTTAAGACTGCCATCTTCATGGTCTTACAACATCCATCTTTTTAAGGATGGATATCTTGTTTGAGGAGACTCAAACTTAATTACTTCTCTGTCTTAAAGGATTTTGGAACTAACCTATTAATGCCAATGTGAGTGAAAGAGCAAAAACTAGTTGCTGTGGCCGAGTGCTGTGGAAAAAGAAAACCTGTGCTTCTAGTCCTGGTTTCTGTCTCTAACAAACAGTGGAATCTCAAGTAACTCTCCACACCTCAATGTCTTCACCTATGAAATTGAGAATCCCTGGCCCACTAGGCAGAATAAAATGAAATCAGTGCAAAAGCATTTTGAAAAGCATAAACCATTATGTGAATGTAACTTATTTCCAGACCCATGAATCTGGAAGTAAAACTGCCATAGACTAAATGGTTTTGTCCTTCCAAATTCATCCGTTGAAATCTAATCCCTAATGTGATGGTATCTGGAGGTGAAGCCTTTAGGAGGTGATTAGGTCATGAGGGTGGAGCCCTCTTAAGTGGGATTAGTGCCCTTAGAAAAGAGGTCCCAGAGAGCTCCCTCACCCCTTCCACCATGTGAGGACACAGCAAGAAGATAAAATCCTATTGATGGACTGAAATGAAACAACTGATTTTAAAATAATAATAATAAGCAGTTCCCAGCAATGTACTAAATAGAAATTTGTTAAGTTGTTGGACTGGCTACAACTCTTTTCTCCCAGGTGCTGCAAATTGACACAGCCCAAATCATGGAACCCATCCGAGCTGCCATACGGAATTCATTTGAAACAGTTTAAAGTGACTTTTACTATTCCTTACTTACGAAGAAAAGTTACTTTCTGAAATAAAGTATTTCCTTTTCTTGCCAGGCATCTAGTATGTGGTTCTCTGAGTTGGTCAGCGCTTTTCTTACCACTACTTACAATGCTCACAGTATCTTGGAAACAACAATGAAAGATAGGCCATTATTAGAATTCTCATGTAAATTCAAGCTTGACATCTGTGAAATTATAAGTTGAAAATAGAACCTTCATCTCCCTAGACCAACCCCTTTCAATAAATAAACCTGAATTAGTATACATTCCTAAAAGAACACATTTAGTAGCCTTACTTAGACAATAGTTTAATGTAATCTTACCATGGGATCTTGAAACTGAAACTTACATATGAGAAGAGATGCAGAAAAAGCATTTGATAAAATTCAACATCCATTCAAGATAAAAACTCTTATCAAAGTGAGTCTACAGGGAACATATCTCAACATAATAAATAAAAAAGTGAGTCTACAGGGAACATATCTCAACATAATAAAAGCTATTTATGACAAGCCTACAGCCAACATAATATTCAACTGAGAAAAGCTGAAAGTCTTCCTTCTAAAATCTGGAACAAGATAAGGATGCCCACTCTCACTACTTCTGTTCAGCACAGTATTGGAAGTCCTAGCCACAGCAATCTGGCAAACAAAAGATAAAAAGGTATCCAAATTGGAAGAGAAGAAGTAAAATTATCATTATATGCAGAAGACATGATACTACATATAGAAAACCCAAAAAACTCCACACAAAACTACTAGAACTAATAAACAAATTCAGCAAAGTAACAGGATACAATATTAACATACAGAAATCCATTGCATTTCTTTATACTAACAATGAAATATCAGAAAGGAAAAGTTTAAAAAAATCCCTTTTAAAATCACATGAAAAAAATAAAATACTTAGAAATAAACCTGAGCAAGGAGGTGAAAGACGTACATGGAGAACTATAAAACAGTGATAAAGGAAACTGAAGATGATTCAAAGAAATGGAAAGATATCCCATGCTCTTGAATTGTAAGTATTAATATTGTTACAAAATGGCCATACCACCCAAAGCAACCTACAGATTTAATTACCCAAAACATTTTTCACAGAATTAGAACAAACAATCCTAAAAGTTAAATGGAATCACAAAAGACCCAGAATTTCCAAAGCAATCCTGAGGAAAAAGAACTAAGCTGGAAGCATACCGCTCCCAGACTTCACACAATACTACAGAGCTATAATAATCAAAACAGTGTGGTACTGGCACAAAAACAGACATGGATCCGTGGAACAGAATAAAGAGCCCAGAAATAAACCCACACACCTATGGTCAATTAATCTTCGACAAAGGAGGCAAGAATATACAATGATGAAAAGACACTCTCTTCAGCAAGTGATGTGGGAAAAGCTGAACAGCTGAATGTAAATCAATGAAGTCAGAATACTCCCTCACACCATATACAAAAATAAACTCAAAATGGCTTGAAGACTAAAATGTAAGATGTGAAACCACAAAACTCCTAGCAGCAGTGTTTGCAACAGCCAAGACATGGAAACAATCCAAATGTCCATCAACAGATGATTGGATAAGGAAGTTGTGGTATATATACACAAACGTATACTACTTAGCCATAAAGAAGAAGGAAATAATGCCATTTGCAGCAACATGAATGGACCTAGAGATTATCATAACTAAGTGAAGTAAGTCAAACAGACAAAGACAAATACCATATGACATCACTTATATGGGGAATCTAAAACAATGACACAAATGAACTTGTTTACGAAACAGAAACAGACTCACAAACATAGAAAACAAACTATGGTTTCCAAAAAAGAAAGAGGATAGGACAGGGATAAATTAGGAGTTTGAGATTAGCAGATACAAACTACTATATATAAAATAGATAAACAAGAAGGTCCTACCATATAGCACAAGAAACTATATTCAATATCCTGTAATAAACCATAATGGAAAGAGTATGAAAAAGAATATATATATATAACTGAAGCACTATGCTGTACACCAGAAACTAACACAATGTTGTAAATCAGCTAGACTTCAATAAAAAATTTGTAATATGAGCATAATCATTGGACTATGGACACTATAAAGATCATATAGGAGTAAGTGTGTCATATTTCCTTAAGACTTTTAAAAATGAATCACGTTTTTTGAAAAATGGTTTTTATTTGTGTGTGTGTGTGAAGACCAAATGCTACTGCTAACAACGAAGTTTCTTGAGAGCTAATTACTATTAGTAAACTAATATTACTCCAAGAAAGCTAACCATAATCCTGCCGGTAGCCAGGCAAAAAGATGATGTAACAGCATTAAACAAAGCTATTATGGGAAACTCATTATAAAAGAAAAACGATATCCCCAAAATAAACACTCAAGCTGCGTCAAATCAGATACCAAATTATTTGGAAATGAAATTATCTTTGAGAGGATATTTACTATAAGCAGTCAAGATTTAAACAAATAAAATTATAGGAGAAAAAAGACCCAATTTTCTCCTGAGGATTGATCATGGTTAAACAAGCAATCTCCTGCAGCTCAAGAATCCAAGGCTATAACTCTGGGAGCTGCTCTCAGGACAGAGGACTAAAGGAAATAAACAAAAGATGGTTGATGCTGTAATGGGAGAAAAATCCAAAGTACAACTTGAGAAACTGAATAAAAGCTTACTGTAAGCTGGGAACTCAAGGTGGAAATAAAATAGGCACTGTCTTTGGGCTAAAAAAGAAAAATCTATAAGAGGAAAAAAAGGAAAAGGATGATTTAGGCAAATACAGTTATAGAAATGCCCAAATATGAGTCATTTTAAAAAGGGCATCCTTGTTATTTTACTTCCAGTACTCAAGATTTTAAATTATGGGAAAATAAAGACATTACCAAGAAAGTAATTAAGGGTGGAGAGGATGGTTGAAGGAAAAATAATAGGAAGGAAAGGTGGATACATCTGTGAAAACTTCAGTTTACACAGGGGGACATACTCAGTCTCAGAAAGAGAAATGGGTTTGATTGAGGCCATACACAACTTAAAAGGCAGATCTGGACAAGAATAGAAAGAAAATCCCATGAAGGCAGGGGCTTTTGTCTTTTTCATTAGAACGATGACAGAAACATCGCAGATACGCAAAAAATATTTGTTGAAGGTAGGGATGGAGAGAAATAAAAAGGAAGAATTAACTCAGTTGAACTCAAAGTATGAATTAAATGATGATATCCTATTGGGAATTCCAAGAGAGTATATGGCATAGCACCCAGCGCCAGGATTTTGCAGTCTATTTGGGGAAAACAAAATGCACACACGAAAGGATGACTAAACGACCATTTACTATACATGGAGAACCAGATGACGGTGTGGATGTCAGCCCTGCACGAGAGCTGACGAATCGAAGCTCAGCTATGACCTGCAGTGGTTGGGGAATTTTTGATGGCAAGACAAGCAGTACTTGTCACCACTAGAGACACACTGGATATGGCTACCAGGGGAAAGGGAATGGGAAGGGATGAATCTGGGAGTTTGAGATTTGCAAATGATAACCACTATATATAAAAATAAATAAAAAACAAATTTCTTCTGTATAGCATAGGGAACTATGTTCAATACGTTGTAATAACCTTTAATGAAAAAGAATATGAAAACGAACATATGTATATATATATGCATGACTGGGACATTGTGCTGTACACCAGAAATTGATACATTGTAACTGACTATACTTCAGTAATAATGATAATAATAATAATAATGACATACTGGAGTTCCAAGCCTGTTGATTACCTAATGTTACACGATCTCATTTACTACTACTAATAATAATAATACTAATAATGACAGTTCTTCACAGCTATCAAAGTGCATTCAGTTTGCATTTTCTCCTGCAGCTGTCACAAAGTACTAGGTGGTGGGCCAGAATGGGGTGCTGATCTTCACCGACAAAAAGAGAGAACACACATTCTCTGAAATGAGAATTCAATCCAGCACCGTGGGTAAAGGCACCTATCCATCTCCGGGAAGGTGGGAATCTTGATGCAGATGTTTTTAGCATATGCAAGACGGTCACAGACAAGTTAGGAGAAGGGGACTGACTGGTAGTGCAGCAGAATCAAAGCACACCCGGGAAATGTGAAGACGATGGGGAAAAAGCCAGCACTTCCTCTAGTGCGTAAGCTGAGCCGTTCTCTTCCCTGCTCTCTAACAACCAATCTGGAGACAAGGCACTCCCCTCCTGAGATAGCTAGGGCTATCCCTAGCACACGTGGTGCCTCTACATGGAAGACTCAAAGATACCCTTCCAAGCACCCCTTCTTCCAAGCACCCCTTCCTCCCAGCTGGCATGGCCCCCTTCCAAAACCCAGAGCTCAGTGAGCAAAGCACGGGCTGCATTTCGTCTCTCACCCATTTCTTCAGCCAGGTGCCCTGGTACAATGAAAAAAACTGTACAGCCAGATGCATCAGCCCTGGAAATATCCCATAATGTCTTTGACCTGCTATATTAGAAGGCACTTCCTTTTACAGAGTTGAAATCCACCTCCCACCGGGATTTGTTCTTTCTAGCCACGTGGGAAATATCTAAGTCCCCTTTTGCAGTGTCAGCCTTTCAAATATGTCTACTGCTTTTGTGCCCCTCCTCAATCAAGCCATCACATGGAGCCATCTCCTTGGATAGTTCCAAAACCCCAGCAGAACCATGGTGCATTGAAAGCACACTTACAGTAGAGCTGCCATAAAGAGATTTGAAATACCAGCAAGAACTCTATACAGATAAGGATCATGAGAAATTTATCAACACTCGAATGGAGGCAGTCAAAGCACGAAAGGTGGGGAAAAGCAGAAGTCGCCAAATATGCGAGATAGACACACTCGAAAGAGCCCCAGAATAAAAATTAAAAGGAAATAGAGAAGAAGTGAAGAACACTGAGAGGAAATAAGGGGAAAGTGTAGTAAACTTATACAGAATTCCAGAGACGTGGGCTAAAAGGTAGCGACCAGAACTGCTTAGGAAAAGAAGGAAAGAAAAGGTGGGGATAAGGGAGAGAAGGAAGGGAGGACGGAAGGGACGGAGGGAGGGTAGGAAGAGAACACAATGTATATCCATATACATGTGTGGTTGTCCGGTTTGAGTGTTAGAGTTTACCAATGAACGTGACTCTCAAATCAAACCCAACGCCTTCCTATTAATTCTGCATTTACCCTATTTATTGAAACAGTAGCTCTTTCTAAGGCATCTGTGTGTGTGTGGCAGGCAGTAGTTTGTTGACTTTTCCCCCTAAGGGAAATCCACATAGAATGTGGTTTGCAAAATCTGGCTTGAATGATGTTCTCCTTGGCAATGGGCATATCTGAGCTTATGAGCGGCATATTGTCAGTCTGCAGTTGATTTGTTTTATAGTGCTTCTGCTGGGCTTTTTCCAAGTCCACTGCATTTGGATTTTCTTCTGGTATTTCATGTTCATAATATGCAGTTTAATTTGCCGCAGCACATTCCACCAGATGGCCTCCTCTTTCACTGCCACTACCTCTGCTGAATCTGCCCACACAGAGCCTTTGTGCATCCTTTCTCCTGCCAATCATCACAGAATAAATCTCTTCACATAAAGCAGTACTTTCTCCTACTGACTATGTTCCACTGCAGGCCAGATAATTCCAGTTGCTTGCTGCTCATCTAAACGAGGAGTCTGAGGGTGAAGGGAGCAAAGGGGGACAGCTTCCAATAAGTAATACTGCTTTAAGACTATAATTCATTTCTGCGACTGCCTGTTTGTGTTTTCATTTCTATATTTTCACTCATTGCAAAATTAGACATAGGTAAGTAAAATAAATAAATAAGTCACCCATAATCCTATGACCCTAATATACCAACTGTTTGCATTTCCCTGAGCTGCCTTGTAGTCTGGATCCAAATGCACGTGTATCTTTGGACGTGGTTGAAATATTGTTTAGCTCAGATACAAATCTGCATCCTACTGTTTTTCATTTGCCACTGTGACCATTTTCCATGTTGCTACATAGTGGTCATAATGATCATTTTTAACAGATGTATAATACTCCTTGGAATGTACAGATTATAATTTACTTAACAATCCCCACCAATGACTGGATATTTTCTATTGCTTCTCTTTCTCTCTTTATTAGGACTGATGTGATAATTTTAAATCTTCACAAATTCAATACATAGACCTTTTTTTTCCACTTTAAAGATTTACTGGTGGAAGGAGGTGAATTTTTCCTTAGGGTTTTTTCCTTCAAATAAATTTTCAGAAGGGGATTATTAAGTCAGAGGGAATGAGCATTTTTTTTGTTCTTGATTATTTTATCAGATTTGCTTTCTGAATCAGAAGAATTTCAGTAGACACAAGCAACATATGATTATATCAGTTTTACCACCTTTTCTCCAGTACACAGAATCATTATTTTCTTAATTTTTTGCTAATTCAAAAGGTATAAGATGCTGTCTTGTCATCCCTTAATCTGTACCTCTTTAATAAGCTCCATAGTTTTATTTACTAGTTGTATCCCTTGTTGTGTCAATTGTCTGTTCATTTTCTTTTCCATTAACTTACCTGAATGTCTTAAGATTTTTCTTACTGAAAATCTTATTAACACCTCTTTTCTATCTTGTCTGTTGCAAACATTCCCCAAATCCATTTTCCTTTTTATTCTATTTTTATTGTTCATAAGTCTTTACTTCTTAAGTTATCAAATCTGTAATTTTTTTTCCTCCATGATTTCTTCAGAACTTACCACGTAACAGATGGTTTCTTAAATGAATTTTCAGCTGGTTTTTTTTCCTGTGATTTGATTTTTTTAAATAAGTTTATTCTTTAATAACTGAATCATATGCCATTTGGAATCTATTTTCATATAATATATCAGGTTAGGAGCTTATGTTTATTTATTTGCTAACCAGTTTTCCCCAATCTATTAGTTAAGTAGCTCTCCTCTTCTTCATTCTTTTGTGATGTCCAGTTTACTACATATTCAATTTACGTGATTATAACACACAAACATCTGTTTTCTTCTCTCCCTTTTTCTTTATTTCTTTCATCTTTATTGAGGTATAATTGACAAATAAAATTGTAAGATATTTAAAGTGTACCTCACGGTGATTTGATATATGTATACATCATGAGAGGATTCCTTTCTCCTAGTTAACTAACACATCCATCACCTCACATATTTATCTCTTTTTAAAAATTATTTTATTGAAGAATAGTTGATTTACAATGTTGGGTTAGTTTCTAGTGTACAGCAAAGTGATTCGGTTATATACATATGTGTGTGTGTGTATATATTCTTTTTCAGATTCTTTTTCATTGTAGATTATTACAAAGTATTGAATATAATTCCCTGTGCTATAAACTAGGACCTGTTGTTTATCTATTTTATATATAGGAGTTGTATCTGTTAATCCCAAGCTCCTAATTTATCCCTCTCTCCCTTTCCCCTTTGGTAACCATAAATTTGTTCCCATACTATGTCTGTGAATCTCCTTCTGCTTTGTAAATAAGTTCATTTATATCCTTTTTTTATTGATTTATAATCATTTTACAATATTGTGTCAAATTCCAGTGTAGAGCACAATTTTTCAGTTATACATAAACATATATTCATTGTCACATTTTTTTCTCTGTGAGCTACCATAAGATCTTGTGTATATTTCCCTGTGCTATACAGTATAATCTTGTTTATCTATTCTACAATTTTGAAATCCCATCTATCCCTTCCCACCCTCCGCCCCCTTGGCAACCACAAGTTTGTATTCTGTCTATGAGTCTGTTTTTGTTTTGTATTTATGCTTTGTTTGTTTGTTTGTTTTTGTTTTTGTTTTTGTTTTTTTTAGATTCCACATATGAGTGATCTCATATGGTATTTTTCTTTCTCTTTCTGGCTTACTTCACTTAGAATGACATTCTCCAGGGACATCCATATTGCTGCAAATGGCGTTATGTTGTCGGTTTTTATGGCTGAGTAGTATTCCATTGTATAAATATACCACCTCTTCTTTATCCAGTCATCCGTTGATGGACATTTAGGCTGTCTCCATGTCTTGGCTATTGTAAATAGTGCTGCTATGAACATTGGGGTGCAGGTGTCATCCTGAAGTAGGGTTCCTTCTGGATATATGCCCAGGAGTGGGATTCCTGGGTCATATGGTAAGTCTATTCCTAGTCTTTTAAGGAATCTCCACACTGTTTCCACAGTGGCTGCACCAAACTGCATTCCCACCGGCAGTGTAGGAGGGTTCCCCTTTCTCCACAGCCTCTCCAGCATTTGTCGTTTGTGGATTTTTGAATGATGGCCATTCTGACTGGTGTGAGGTGATACCTCATTGTAGTTTTGATTGTATCCTTTTTTTAGATTCCACATGTAAGTGGTATCATATGATATTCATCTTTCTCTGTCTGACCTACTTCACTTAGTATGATAATCTCCAGGTCCATCCATGTTGCTGCAAATGGCATTATTTCCTTCTTTTTTATAGCCGAGATACAGATATAGATATAGATATACAGATACATACCACAACTTCTTTATCCATTCATCTGTCAATATGCATTTAGGTTGCTTCCATGTCTTGGCTATGATAAATAGTGCTGCTATGAATACTGGCATGCATGGATCTTTTTGATTTAGAGTTTCCTCCAGATATATGCCCAGGAGTAGGATTGCTAAATCATATGGTAAGTCTACCTTCAGTTTTTTAAGGAATCTCCATATTGTTTTCCATAACGGCTGCAACAAACTACATTCCCACCAACAGTGTAGGAGGGTTCCCTTTTCTCCACACCCACTCCAGCATTTGTTATTTGTGGGCTTTTAAATGATGGCCATTCTGACCTGTGTGAGGTGATACCTCATTGTAGTTTGATTTGCATTTCTTTAATAATTAGTGATATTGAACATCTTTTCACATGCCTGTTGGCCATCTGGATGTCTTGTTTGGAGAAATGTCTATTTAGGTCTTCTGCCAATTTTTTGATTGGGTTTTTTTTTTTATATATTGAGCTGCATAGGCTGTTTTTATATTTTGGAAATTAAGCCCTTGTTGGTCACATCATTTGCAAATATTTTCTCCCATTCCATAGGTTGTCTTTTTGTTTTGTTGATGGTTTCCTTTGCTGTGCAAAAGGTTATAAGTTTGATTAGGTCCCATTTGTTTATTTTTGCTTTTCTCTTCTTTTTTTCCATGAGAACACTTAAGTTCTGCTCACTTAGCAAATTTTAATTATACAATACAATGTTATCTGTTTCCATATCTATATATCTTTACTTCTATTCCATTAGCCATAATACTATTTGGGGACTAGGTTCATGCTGCTTTAACGACCATTGTCTTTTATTGTGTATTTATCAGCTTTCTAAGTAACTTTACATTTGTTTAAACTACCTATGTGGAAAAGATTCCAAAGAGTAGGCTGTCTTCTATGGGCTTTCTTGTTTGTTTCTTTTGTTTGGGGGGGGGAATTAGTAACCCTCCCACCATGGGCTTTTTTAAACCTTAAAATGTTAAAGCTGGTGAGAGACTTAGAGGGGACTGAGACACCCTCACTTTTACAGATCAGGACACTGAGTGAGAAGAGAGGGAAAGTGACTTACCCAAGGTCTCAACTAAGTGGTAGAATCACTAGAACCCATGTGCACTAATTCCCAGGAGTGCTTCTGAAACAGATCAAGTGTCTCAGTGGTATTTTGCCCACAGAACAGTAAATCTTGTAATTTAACAGATTCCCTTAATATGATCATATGAACTTTGTAGATTTGATTATTATTTAAAATATTTAATGTTCACAACCACAAGAAGTTCATGAGAAGCTGCTATGAAGTGAATGTCTGTGGCCCGCCCCCAGAATTCATGTTGAAATCCTAACCCCCCAACGTGATGGTATTTGGAGGTGGGGCTTTGGTAGGTGATTCGGTGATGAATGGAATTAGTGCCCTCATAAAAGTGACCCCAGAGAGACTCCTTCAGCCATGTGAAGACACAGCAAAATGACAGTAGACTATGAACCAGGAAACGAGTTCTCACCACACATCTAATTTGTCAGTGCCTTGACCTCACACTTCTCAGTGTGCAGAACGGTGAGAAATGAGTGTCTGTTATTGATAAGCCACCAAATTGATAGCATTCTATTCTCACAGCCTGAATGGACTAAGACAGAAGCTGATCCCCCGTTCCTCTGGGATGCTAAGAAACAACCAAGATGGCTGTGGTTTTGAAAGTAAGAAAAAAATAAATTAGTGTGAGATCATTTCAGAATCATATTATACAAAGATGCTTTACAACATAGATACTTTGATCAATTAAAAAAAATAGCCATGAAATAATCAATAAAACACTCTCTTTCTGAACAAACAGATCAAAGCTCTGCAGAGGTTCCACGCTTCCCTGCTGCGAGTCCTCGGGAGAAAAGGCGATGCACAGCTGAGTCCCATGACAGAGTCATGTGAATGTCAAGCCATTTTCCAACCCAGCGCATCACCTCCTGCTTTCTATCTCTCCAAACTGTATTAAGGCCAATTAAACATCTCAAGGATTCAAAAAAAAATTTAGAAAGGACGGGGAAGTTTTGGCACCAGTAAAACTGAAACGTGTAACATGGCCATTTTGTGACTGGGTACAGCGACAAGCCTCGAGAAGCTACCAAGTCCTCTGTTTTGTTGTCTTGCTGCTACTACAAAACCACGTGACCAGAGTAGGCTGCTCGGGATCACTCTTCCTACTATGTTGGTGACATAAACTTGCTGCTCTTTCTGTCCCCACTCATCCTCTTAAATTTCCCCCAGGGAAGACAGGAAACTGAGTTATTCCATGGGTAACAATAAGAGGTTTGGGGTCCTGGCTCACACATTTAAATGTTATGTTATTCCAGAGCTCCCATATCCAGCAATTTCCTCTTGCCGGCAGACCGCTGGATATGAAAAGATACTAAAATACTTGAGAAACAGAAGCCTCAGTGGCAAACT
This sequence comes from Camelus ferus, assembly GCF_009834535.1. Lineage (NCBI taxonomy): Eukaryota > Metazoa > Chordata > Mammalia > Artiodactyla > Camelidae > Camelus > Camelus ferus. Next base: position 87,504,987 of record NC_045732.1, on the reverse strand, counting down.
TCATTACACTGCATTTGCCTGAAGCATCCACTCCTACTTATGGAAACTATATGCCCCACATAGACTCCATTTCAAAACACATTTGTTGATTAAACAAGAGAGTGACAGAATGAATGAATGGCTTATGACATGAGCAGCCATGAGCAGCCACCAGTTAAACAAACATACGAACTGGTTAAGAATAGAAGCGTCAACTCTATATAAAATAGATAAACAACAAGGTCCTACTGTATAGCACAGGGAACTACATTCAGTATCTTGTAATAACCTATAATGGAAAAATATATGAAAAGAATATATATATGTACGACTAAATCACTATGCTGTATAGCAGAAATTAACAACATTGTAAACCGACTATACTTCAATTTTTTAAAAAGTTATCAGAAAACTAAAAAAAAAAAGAATAGAAGTGTCAGTTTACTTAATTATCAAAAACAAGAATTTGCTTAGGGGACCTGTAGAGGAGAGAACTGATCTGAATAGAAGGTAAAACTGTAAGCAGCCCTCAGTTCAGGCATCATGAATCTAAAGCTTCACTGATCTAACAGCAGACAAATTGTCCCCTCAAGTGATGAAACATCGTCTTTATGCACTTGACAGCTTTCTACAACTCCCTCCTACTTCCTGGGGGTAGCCCCCACACACCAGATTCCTCCCCAAGCCACCAGAGCCTTTATACGATGCCCTCTGCCAGGTTTACCGATAACCCTGAAACTAGACAACTGCCCTAGATCTGAGAAGCCACGTCCTCAGAATTCTTGCTCTGGCCTTGGGAAGTCTCTGTATGTACTTTTAGACAAACAAGTGATCCATAAAAACTGGCAAGAAGAATTAATCTTGGAGATGCCCCCCCCCCCCTGCAAAAAGGAAGAATTTGAATCGATAAGACGAACCATCAACGTGACTTTATTTCTGTGGTGAAACACCTTCCTTTGGGCACAAGAAAAGCCAAAAAGACTGGTGATGGTAAAAACCTCAGCTCAGGATGCCACATCCTCCCAGAGGTGCCGATGAGAATTCTCGCTCTCAAGGTTCAGCCCAAACCCTCCCTCCAGCACAACGGAAGAGGGGACAACTACCGCACTCAAGAGTCCTCAGAGCCCCACATGTGCTTCCACCCCCTCAAACTGGCTGTGTGAGAATGGAAAACCCAAATCCTAGCTCAGTCTTGGTCCAGCACACTATCCAGGCCAAGGTGACTGCCAAAGGCCTCCATGGACTTGGCTGGCTCTCCCACACCCACCTCTTCCAGAAAGGAAACCCATGGCAGAACATGGGCAATGGAGAGTCAGGGATATTGCCTGTGCCTCTGTCACCTCACAGAGGGCCATGGGTCACAGAGCAGAAGTCCGAGAGGAGAAGAAATGAAATCCACTTCCTAGTGACAAGAAAGTGGTTGGTGACTCTCTAAGGAGAAGCATGGTTCACCAGCAAAGCAATGAAACTGCGGGGAGCGCCATAGCCTGGGGCAGAGGACAGGTAGCTGGGGTATGAGTTCAGGTTGTAGACTATGGTCCCAGCGGGTGGCATGTCTTGCCATCTTGTCAGTAACAGCAGGGCTGCAAGGTGCTGATGTGTCCCTGGGAGAAGTAAAGAGTGGAGGTGGGTGGGGGTTCGACTGCTTTTAAACATGGAGTTTATATTTAACGCATCCTTCAGTTCAAGATTCAAGTTCAGGATTTAAAGTGTTTGAGGACTCTGAGTTAGAGTTAAACTGTCTGGAGATGGAGCCCTGGTGTCTTTATGCCCAGCCCTGTTTGAGAGGCGCTGAGCAGTCCCAAAGGCCCCCATCTGCACAACAACCGGCCAGGTAACTGGTCAGCTTGCAGTTAGCACAGATCTTTCTGGAAAACTCCTCTCAGAGGCCCTTAATGAATGGCAGAGAAGACCTTGAATGAATTCATTTTCTTTAGCTGACAGAAACAGGGGGGTGTTACACATCTGTAGAAAAACACACTTAAGGCCAAAGTCTACAGTCCAAGGCTTAGCCGAGAAGTGGATGTTTTATTTTAAAATTCAGCACACTTTCAAGATCCCAAAACTTTACAGGGGGTGCAGGGCAGGAGCGAGGGGATACTTGGCTTTTATACCAGCTTTCTGTTTTCTGTTACTCCCCACCAAATACTGCCTCGGGGTCTCCAAAAGGATGTAAAGTGAAAAATTCAAAGATAGAGTCATGAAAAGAAAAAATTTGACTTCTTTGGAGAACATGCTGGAATTGAAAATTTTACCAGTTGGTCATTTCAATGCAGGGGATTTAAAAACAACCACAGTCACACAAACAGGGGCTTCAGTAATAAGAAAATCCTGAAATACCTCTTTTCCTAAAATGCAGGTCTATAATCCCGTCCCGTGATAAATATGGGCTTGTTTAGGTAATCCTCTGAGCACCCCGAGCGCCTTTGTGGTGAAAATGTCGAGGGACAAAGGGGCCTGGAGGATGGGTAATTTATGTGAGAATGGAAGGCCTAAATCCACTGCCACCTTAGACAAACTTCATTAACCTTTGAGATGCCGGTCTCTATTTACTAAAGAACAGAGACCCACCCAGAGTTCCACAGGTGTTAGGATCTCCTGACCTTCCTCTCTCCTTCAATAGTTCCTTGAGTGGTAGAGCTTTAAGTGAGGTTGTTTGTGATCCAGAGACAGAATAACAGCTTCTTTTCAAGTCATCAGCATGGGTAGGGTGACTTTAGGACTGCCTTTCCCTGTGAATTTTAGTTTTAAGGCTTGATTGCCTTTGGGCCCTGGAAAGAAACATCAGTCCTAGGGTGGAGAGGTTCTGGGAAGTAACTGTGGGTGGGAAAAACAGGGATATGAGGAAGGAGGCAGCGACTGGTCCTGAAGGAACACCTACTCCTTGGTGGTGGGAGGGAGGTGAGAGACAGCTGGAGAGGGCAGAGGAGTGAGTGACTGCAAGGAATTAGCTCTCAGTCCAGCCCACCGGCAGGGGCCTGATTCCTCTGCAATGTGAGTTTAACCCTTGGTTTACCTTGGCAAAGGAAATTCACCTCCTTTGCTGGCAGCCACCATCCTTGTTTCCATGCGAATAACACCTTCAAGAAGGAAATTCAGAGGGGAAAACATTTTTCTCCGTTTCCGACTCAAAATCCAAAGAGGGAATACGTGCGAGTAAATATGCTATGTCTTCCACATCAAGGACATGAATTCTAAAAGAATAATATTTCGCCTTTTTTATTGGCTGCCATTCAAAGACCTGGAAACATTTACTAGCAAATTTAATTACTTTGCATTTTAGAGCTAAGAAGTTGGAACTAGCAAGACTGGAAAAAAAGAAAAAAGAAAGAAGTTGTTTAATTGAAAATACAAGCAGCCTGACTTCAACACACATTCTTCAAGATCCGAGAAAGCCCCACATCAGGACGGTCTGCAGAGGAGAATTCACATCCAGGCACCACTGATTAAACACCTACTATTTGCTAAGCACTACCAAGTACGTTATCTTACTCAATCCTCACAATACCCCAATAAGGAAGGTAAGTGTTAACGTCTCTCTTTTACAGATGAAGAAAAATGAGGCTCTAAAAATGGAAATTTATACCATGTGTATATATGTTTACAGTTTCTAGAAGGTTTATACATATATTTGCTCTTTTAATCCTTACATCAACTTTTCAAATGATGTACAGCAAGTATTATTAATGTTTATAATACATAAAATGAGAAAACTGGCTCAGGATAGTGTAGCAACTGAAGGTCACACTACTAATCAGTAGCAGATCTGGGGCTTAAATAAGTCCTCCAAGTCTGACCCTTCAGCTCTGTCCACTCATGGGCAGATCCTAATTCACACCGTCCATTCGACTCAATCTGTGCTCGCCATGACGATTAGCTTAATATAACAAGGAAGGTTGCTCACGCAACAAACATGTATGCACCAGGCACCGTGCAAGACACTGTAGGGATCAGACCCAATTGTACACTTGCTTTTTTCAAGTACCTGCCAGTCTAATGGGAACTATGGCCAGGAGCCCACTGAACTCTACAAGTCACATCTTGGCAAGGAGGGTAAGAGAGGCCTCGAGGAAGCCATATGGTACCAACATGTACTGACAAACATCAGTTTCAAATGTGAAGGAAGGACAGGCTGGAGAGGCTTCTTAGAAGGGGTGGCCCTGAAGATCAAGTAGGAGATGGAACTGAATGACATTCCAAGAGAATGGAGCCACAGGAGTAAGAATATTTTTAAAAGATGGGGGGGAGTGTCATTTGAGGGGAGAGGATTAAAAAAAAAAACAAAACCTCTAGCAACATGTATTCCTCCAAGTAATAAGCAGTTGTAAAATTACTGCTGTTACCAAGGCTGTGGCAATTGGTTCAGCTGACGTTCAATGTGAATTTTAAAATGAAGAGAGATTCTAGGCTACAAGGAATGTATTTGCTTTTTCTTTAATGCTCGAAAACGGTGAATGATAACAAATGCCAATGAAATGCATCAAAATGACACTAGAAAGCAAAATAGAATCTCAAAGATTGCACAAAATATTAATTTAAAGAAAATAAGATCATTTGGAATATAAATCAAGGATAATAAACCCATCACATTGTCAAAACTCTGGAACACTTTCAATAAGGTACAACATCCTAGACACCACATACAATCAGACAATTTTCTTGGATATTACAACTTTAATACAGAGCAACACAAAATGCTTCCCTGGCACCCCGAACCAGTCCCAATCCTGATATAAAAACCAGAAAATCCATAATGATGCCTGGGAAAGCAATATTTGAAAACCCCATTTCCAAGATGAACAATGTCATAGGAAGAAATTAAATAAACTTCACCAAAGCCAGCAATGCCCCAGCTGCTCCAAGCTCCCCAAACAGATTGCTTGACAAAAACCAACACAAATCACAAGAATTACTAATTACAAGCATTTCAGGAATTAACATCTATGTTTAATTAGCAAACTGGAATGCAAAACCCAGTTCCAAGGGCTTTCAACTTCTTCTCCCTGAACAGGAGCATAGTGAGTTCTGTGGTCTAGTCTTTAACCACAGGCAAAGTAGCTAACAGTGCAAGGGCTAACCTCTTGAGGAATTCCACCTTCTAAGTAGAGTCCTGCTAAGGCAAGCTGAGGTTTGAAATGTCTCCCCTCCCAATGCTTGATAACCACTCCATGAAGAAATCCTGTGCATCAAAAAGAAGACTGTCTATTCTAAAGAGTAACACATTTTCAAACCATGGTATGTATAGAAAGTATGGCTGCATCTCAACTCCTGGAAACATATTGTTTGGGGCTTATTTGAAATCCTATAACATCCTGGTAAGTACAACAGGAAACTGACACCCTCCTAGGACTTGACTGAAAACCTATACTGGTCAACCATAAAGAGATGGTTAAAATAAAAGGAGTACAGGGTTTCCCTCCAGGAGACTTAACCAGACCTGTCATGGTTGAAATCAGAGGAATTCAAGATTTCAGGCTAGAAGGAATCTTAGACATCAGCTTTTGAGTTCAGTTCAGTCGTCAATGCAATTTATTTTTATCCATTACACGTGAATTGAACACCTCCTCAGGTCAAGCCTCAGTTCGGGGCACCAGAAATACAAGTTGAAGACTCACACTTACTGTGGTGATCATTTTGCAATATACACCAATAATGAATCATTATAGTGTACAGTTGAAACTAATAGAATGTTAAATGTCAATTATACATCATTTTAAAAAAAGACTCACTCTCTGTGCTGTAGCAGCTCACTGACTAATGTGGGAAGCAGTAAACGAAGAAGCCAAAGGACCTGTTCGGCCATGAAACTCTCTTCCCATCACTACTGCTCTCTTGGTACTTCTCCATTTCTTGTTCTTGCCTATTAGAACACAACACTCCAAAAGGTACACTGAGCTAGACTTCAGGGGACACTTTAATCCAATCTTGTACCCAACACAAGAGCCCCTCTTCAAATTGAGTGCCAAGTAGTTGGTGCCCAGCTTCTGCTGGGACACTCTGGGTCTCCAGGTGTGAGCTAAAACCTCCCGAGAATTTGTCACTACATCACAAATGCTAACAAAATGTTGGTTCAATGATATAGTTCTTTCTCTCAAGCACACCTTCATGTCTTCCTGGTCCCTTCTGCATCTTTCTACCTCCCTGTACCTCAAAATTAAAATAAATTCAGTAAAGAAGTTAGAGAGAAGAATGTCATCTAAGAAGACACATTGTCCTGAGGGTACCAAGAGCAGATTCAGGAGGGAGAAAGAAAGAGATGGATGCAGTCAGAGATGAACGTGTCAAAGGCTGAGGTCTTCGGAGTGGAGCCACATACAAAAAGTATAAGATCAAATATGCATACAGCACGGTGACTATAGTTAACAATACTGTATTGTATACAGTTGACTCTTGAACAATTCAGGGTCAGGGACGCCAACCTTCCGTGCAGTTTAAAATCCACGTGTAACTTTACAGTCAGATTTATGTATTTGTGGTTTCTTCATTATGCATGTTCTGAATCCGCGGATTCAACCAATTACAGATTGTGGAGTACAGTAGTACAGATTTAGTGAAAAAAAAACCATGAATAAGTGGACCCTCACAGCTCAAACCCGTGTTGTTCAAAGCTCAACTGTACCTGAAAGTTGCTTAGAGAGTAGATCTTAGATGGTCTCACCACACACAAAAAAGAAAACTATGTGAGGTGATGGATGTGTCAGCTAACCTTATTTATGGTGGTCATCATTCCGCAATATACACATGTATCAAATCATCACGCTGTACACCTTAAACTTATACAAAAACTCTCAAAGCAGCTGCAAAAATAAAAAATAAAAAAGATCAAATGTGTGCCAGTGCTACCGGGTACACGAGTGGAGGAAGACGGAGCAGAAATGCATATCGTGAAAGCTAGGAAAGTGGGGAAACAGTGAAGCATCAGAACAGTTATCAATGCAGAAGTAAGAAGGTGATGAGTGGAAAGAAAGACTACGATAGATAACACAAAGATTTCTAATTTCTTCCCCACTAACTTAAAGAGTTCAGGTTTATAAGCAACACTGACTCTTCATACCCGATGCTCCTGTTAAAAAGGACACATTTTTGGCTTAGAGGATAATAATGACAGCTAGCATACATAGTGCATACTTAGCATGTGCCAGCCACTGGGCTGTGTGCATTACAGAAATTATTTCATTTAATCTTCAAAACAACCCTACGAGGTCAGTACTATCATTATTACTATCATCATACTTGTGTTGCAGGAAGAAGAAACTGAGACTTAGAGACAACAAGTAACATGTCCAAAGTCACACAGCTGTTAAGTGGAAGAATTAGGATTTGAATCCATGCAGTCTGGGTCCAGGGCAATAGCTCCCAAGCACTCAGCTCTATGAAAAATACGGAAAAGTATAAACGAATGACTATTGATTTCAAGTATAGGCTTTCACGGCCATTATCAAGATCAGACCTGTTTCCAGGTTGAATCGTCAGAATGGACTTAGAGGACCACGAGCCCATATGGATCAATTGTTTTGGATTTTAATTCTGTAATTACCTCCTGGTGACTAATAATCAAAAATTGATCAAGCCCATTTTGTGGTTACAGATGTTGAATGCGCAAAAACCTGGCTAAGTACAGATGAGGCTCACTTCCACCAAGCTGCCGGCTGAGACTGTGACACGCACAGCTCTAACGACAATCACAAGGGCTGGGGAGGGAAGATGAAGGTCACTTACTTTCAACTCTTGGGAACTCGGGGAGTACTTCTTCCTGGGCTTTGGCCAACAGTCATTAGGAAAGTTATCTAAAGGGTCTAGTGCATTTATTTTTACCTAATTATAGCTATCAACTGGCATTTTCAAAGGGTTTCAATTATGTAGTCAGCAACCTGGGAACTCACAGCATCTGATCCAAATAAATTGCATATATTACTATATACCCTTCCTGGTCAAGGCTATAGGTAATAACCACTTGAAGGAGTGCATATTTCTGCTGGAGCAGTGGTTCTTCACCTAGTTTAGTTCACAGGTACAAGGAGAACGTGATGAACAATGCCAGACTCTTTGCTCAGAAAATACACATATATACATACATGAATGATTTGGTATATAATCTTGGGCGGGGGAAGTATAAAAACTTCCTAAAGCACATTCAAAGACCCCTGCTTAGAATGTCACCAATGTCAGGCTGAAGTCTCAATTACAGTAAAAGTGTTATAACCTGGTATGTTCCCTAAATTTTTACAAAGATTTTGTTAACTGACGGAACAAAACATTTTGCCAATAGAACTGAACATCATATTCAATATGGTCTTTTTAAAAAGAGCATTTTATCCTGTAATATCATTTTAACAATATTTTAGTTTAAAATACCTGATCACATTATAATATTCTTGACTCCCCTTGCATTTCTGATAGCGGACACACTTGCTAATCAAAATGTGGTCCATGTATCAACAGCACTGGCATCACCTGGATCCTTGGTAGCAACACAGAATCCCAGGTCTCCTCCCAGAGATACTGGATCAGGATCTGCATTTTACAAGATTCCCAGATGATGTATGTACACATGACATTTGAGAAGCACTGATGGGCACTGAGAACACATCAGGGCATAAAGAGGCAGTGAAATGTGGGAGAATGAAGACCTAGGCTCTGAGACCAAGCTCCACTATTTGCTAGCACATGACCATGGGCAAATCCCTCAACTTCTCTGAGGATGCTTCCTCAGCTCTATCTGTATGACAAAGGGTTTTGCGTCTGACTCATAGTAATCACTTGACAAAATGGTACTTAATGTTCTTACTGTTAAAGATTTCTATTACATCTTAACAATTGTCATATGTCAGTGCTTAGTAAACTAAAAAACCTCTCTGTAGATGTAAATGGAAGGAAATGAGGGAGCAGTGTGTAAGTGCACTAAGTGGGATGAGTGGACCAGATGGCCCCCAGCGATCACACATGCAAAATCAGAGCTCTGAGGCTCTGCTGACCATTTCTCAGACGTGTGCCTCTGGGCATAAAGAGGAAGACAGAAGCAAAGGCTCAGGGTATAAGCTTAAATGCCAGACAGACAGCACTGTCCATGAAATCCAGCAGAGTTCTTTCCACGCTGGAAGACAACGAGGGCCTGAGTGGCAACGGTGAAAATGGAGGGGGCATCACATCAAGATGGCCTAACAGTAGCCAAGGAAGACTAGAGTGGAGAAGAATGAAGACAGCGTTGGGGGGGGTCTCCCAAATGCCACCAAAGAGGATGTCCATTTACTAAAGGCATACAGGTTGTGGTGCTTCCTAACTACACATCCTGAGACTAATTTCCAAATGGTAAGGGACAGAGCCAGGTTCAGAACCCAGGCCTTTAGACTGCAAATCCAGTGTTCCCTCCACCTCATCGCAGGAGCTTCGTTCAGAACTCACTGGGTTCTCTAGCTGATGTGCTTGGGGCTTTGCAGAATGTGGCACCAACTCTCCTCTGGCACCCAGCAGGTCAACACTGGAGTGCTCCTGAGAGAATTACAGGAGACACTTGTGAAGTCCACTTGGAGGCTATGGCATCACAACACAGTCACAATAGTTTTCAAATCATGAGGAAAAATAGACCTATTTTGTAACGGAAAAGCTGATTAGGAAAGCCACATACTACATTTCAAAAGATGACGCAGTTTCCAAAGGGATAATATAAGAGGCCAAAGGGCAGGAAGTCCAGTTTAATGTGAGAAGCAGAATATTGCCAAGAAAACTAAGCCAATATATATTTTCAGATTTCACTTCAAGTACAGCCAACTTTATTTTACCTATAAAACCAAAACCTTCCCCTTCTTCTTGTCACTCAGGTCAAATTCCATTACCGATCCTTTGATTTTCACTACTCCAATAAATGAAGAAATTAAAATTTTCCTCCTCTAACCCATTATCTTTTACTGTCACTTAAATTTAGCAGAGAGCATGCCACCAAGAAGAAGACAGCAATTGCATTATTTTATTTTAAAATATGTTCATTAATCTGACCATGCAGAGAGAAGAAATTCTTATTTTATTAAATACCATGGCTCCTCGTTTTTCTAGCCTCATTGGAGAAAGCAGTGTTCCATTTTGATACTTGAACATTCTTCTCAGTGAACTAAAATAATTTTTAAATTCTAACTACTTCCACGGAAATTGTTCTAAAATGTCTTTTATACTTCCCTGACTTCTTTGAAGTGTAATGTATGTGACGATATATACAGTATAATGATTATAATAGTTTTTTTGTTCAAATATGTGTGTGTAAGATTTACACTTCATTCAGTGCTTTATTTGTGTCAGACATTTGATTAAAACTATATACATTTTGTCTCAGGGCCTTTAGGAATACCTATTATTGTACTAGGTTATGACAATGTGATGCCCAGTGATGATACTGACATGGAAAAACTATCTAGCAGCTGTCTGTACTTGTTAGATTCATCTGTTTCCTCTTTCTGCTATCAACTCTGCCTATGGACACTGGCTCGTGGTGTCCAATCTGTAGCCAACAGATCTTATCAACAGACTGAGAGTGAATCTGCATGTCTATGGTATATAGTGCATGAGCTTGACGAAAACTTTTTAGACAACTCAGGTGCCTCTTTTGCTTCTATAGAAGCATCATTCTAATTTTGTCACTTGGCAGATCCCCAAACTAAATAATTGGAAGAGTAACAAACATTAAGAGTGGAAAGACTGCCACTCTTATTAAGGGTAATGTTAAATTCATTGTTTGCTCATATTAAGAACTTAATACTTTATGATTGGGAATTTTGACTAGGTTATAATATAAATATTGGGGTGATATGGCATAAACAACTCGAGAGTCAGTGTAGCTCATGAGAAAGTCAGAAAGACCATGTAACCAAATCCAAAGCAAGTGCTGATAAGTATAAGAAGGATTTCTGCAGGATGTGGTCCATCAAGAAAGGTAACATGAAAGAGCCAAGTCTTGAGCTTTGAAAGAATGTGAGATTTAAAGGCAGAAATGAGCAGGGTCTAAGCAGGAGACGATAAGGAAGTCCACCACTGAGAACTGTAAGATGGAACTCAATCAGAAAGTGGAACATTTTAGAGATTGAGAGATAACCTGTTATTCAGTGACATCCATGCCCTTCCTGGGGCAGGGGTAGCCCAAAATAGATATGGGGGAGGTGTCAAAGAGTGTCAGATGATGCAGAAATTAATATGGAAAAACAGAAGAGCCCTAGCTTTCTTAACAATTCAGATAGAGATATGAAGGCAAGAGTACAGATTATGGCATCCAAAAGGTCTTAGTTCCTGTCCTAGCTCAGCCAATTACTAGCTGTAGGGTCTTTAAGCACATAATTAAACCTCTCTTTATTTGAGTTGCTTTACCTCTAAAATGGTCACAGTAATAGCATAATGTGAGGATTCAGTGAAAGAGAATATATTAAGTATTTATCACAGTGCAAAGTGCATAATAAGTACTGGATAAATGGCAGCTCTTATTACCTAGAGATCATTGATGTGACCAGAAAGAGAAAAGGAAGGCAGCTCCAGGAGGAGGGGACAGCGGGGATGTGAGGGCTCTCAATCTATGCTCTATCCTCCTCCATTTACAACCCTAGTGACAGATGAGTTTGAGTCCTTACCATTTGGGACCCAGAGTGATTGGATTCATTGTATAGTCTCAGATGAGTCACTTCTGCTGCTAAATATCACCTTAACCAGGATGTTGTTAGTTTGAGTGAGTCAGTGATCTAAATGGCTTTACATCTTCCCAGTAGTTTAGAAAACAAAATGTTTTATCTTCTAGAGACTTCTACTAACTCTTAGGTTCAAAAAAGCGTATCCGTTTATACATGTTCCCTTATTGACTTAAGGAAAATACATATAAGCTACTCCGCATTTTATAAGCTGAAAAATTGCAGTTGAAGGGTCAGTGTAAATTCAACCCAACATCTTAAATATGTCTTAACAACTTTTGCTTCCAATCATGATGGAGTAAAAGGAATCAAATTAAACCACTAAAAAACAGGACAAAATATATGATAAAAAGTGGTTTGCAGACACTGGACAGCAGGTAGTGCAGAACTGAGGTCCCTGAGAGAAGGTGAACAAATGAGGCAAACACAGCAACTACCCTAGCTTACTACCTGGAAAGGATTTCTACACTGCAGTGCAAGGAAAGAGAATACAGAGCCCAGTGATTTCTGTGTGTTGAAGACACAGAGATCATAGTGTGGGGAGACTGAAGCAGTTAAAACTTGGGAAAAAATATCAGAGACAAGAGAGCTGCACAGGACAGAGCCCCAGAGGTCTTCAGAAGAGTCTCCTTCTGTCTTTAGTTGAGTGTTGATCTGCTCATGTGTGGGAGGAAATTACTCAAGACCAAGGAAAGAATCACTAAAAAAATAAAGTAGAAAGAACAATCTCCAGCAGCACACAAATGGACAGCAGCAGAGTGGAGAGATCCTATAACACACGGGGCATTAATTAGCACCGTCCTAACTGTATTGCTTCAGTAGTGGGGATAAAACTAGCTAGGTTAAAGGCTGCACTGATACTATCTCAACAAAGCATAAAGCAAGCTTCAAAAGGATCAAACTGATTCTAATTGACAGCATCCCAATTCAGAGTTCAATAATATTTAAAGGAATACAATGCAATCCAGCACCCAACAATATAAAATTTACAATATTCAACATCCAATAAAAATTATCAGACACACAAAGAACCAGTAAGATACAACTCTTAAGCAAGGAGAAAAAAAATCAACAGAAAGAGATTCAGAAATGAGACAAATCATAAAATTAGCATATAAGAACATTAAAATAGCATTATAAATATGCTCCCTTTGATAAGAAAACTAAAGGAAAAATTGGACATGCTAAGTATAAACATAGAAGATATAGAAAATATATAAGAAAAGACCCCAATTAAACATCTAGAAATAAGAAAATATAATATCTGAAATGAAAAATATATGAGCTGGGATTACTAGTGCACTAGACACTGTAGAAGAAAAGATGAGTGAACATGAAGACATAGCAATAGAAACTATCCAAAATGAAACAAACAGACAAAAAGACTGGAGAAAAAAGAATAAAGCTTCAGTTAGCTGTGGGAATATACTAAGGGGTCTAATGAAGTTCCAGGAGATTTGAAGAAATAAGGACCAAATGTTTTAAAAGTTTTATGAAACTGTAAATGCAGAAATCTAAAAATTTCAATGAAACCTAAGCAGAAAAAAAATGAAGAAAACCACACCATGGCACATCATAACCTAAGTGCTAAAAAAGTAAGAAAAAATTTATTCAAAGGAACAAAGATAAGAATGACAGCAGGCTTCCCAGGAATCTAAAAAACAAAAACAAAAACAAACAAACAAAAACAAAGTGTAAAAACAGGACAGAAATAGAGTCATAGACAGAGAATACAGACTTGTGGTTGCCAGGAGGGTGGAGGGTGGGAAGGGATAGATGGGATTTCAAAATTGTAGAATAGATAAACAAGATTACACTGTATAGCACAGGGAAATATACACAAAATGTTATGATAACTCAGAGAGAAAAAATGTGACAATGAGTGTGTATATGTCCATGAATAACTGAAAAATTGTGCTGAACACTGGAATTTGACACAACATTGTAAAATGATTATAAATCAATAAAAAATGTTAAAAAAAAAAGAGCTACGCAAGCCAAAAAATAAATAAATAAACAATGGAGTGATATATTTGATATACTGAAAGAAAAAGCTGACATCTTACAATTCTACTCCCAGAAGAAAAAAAAAAAGTCTTTCAAAATGAGGTAAAATTTTTCAAATGAGGTGAAATAAAGGAATAATCTTAGAGAATTCATTCCCATAAATCCAGCTGTTTTTGGAGCAATTATTGGTACACAGAAGTGATACTGATTTTTGTAAGTTGGTATTTAATCAGGCAACACTGCTGTATTTTCTAATTAGTTTTCAATGTTTTCCTGTATGTTACATTTTGTTCTTCTGTCAACAATCATATCAAATGCAAATAATGATAATTTTACTTCTTTCTTTTCAATCCTTACATGTCTTTTTTGTTTTACTTTCTTTAAAGGAGAATTCATTGCCAGAACTCCATCACTATAAGAAATAATAAACAAAATTCTTTCAACAGAAGGGAAATGATACCAGATGGAATACTGGAGACACAAAAAGCAGTGAGGAGCACTGGAATTGATAAATATGTGAATAAATGTTAAATATTTGCTTCTAATTTTAAAAAATATCTTTCAAAGATAACTATTAAGGCAAAAATAATAACATTGTATTATATTCTATGCTATATAATACACACCAAAATACGAAAAAATAGCACAAAGGCTGGGAGGACGGAAATTAAAATATACTACTTTAATACTTTCATAGTACATGTGAAATAGTGTATTATTTCAAGGGATAATGTAAAAAGTTAGAGAAATATTGTGGTAGGCAGCCTCTAAGATGGCTTCAGTGATCCACCCTGTTATCTGTGCCTTTGTATAATTCTTTCCCGTTGAGTGTGGGACTGATCTAGTGATTCACTTCCAACAAATAGAATAGAGTTAAAGTGCTGGAATGTCACTTCCAATTTTATGGTACAAAAAAGACTCACTTCTCTCTTGTTCACCCTGTCTTATCATATCTCTCATGCTGATGGAAGCAGCTGCCACGTGGTAAACTTCACTACATAGAAGCCCATGGGGCAAAGAACCAAAGGCAGCCTCTGGCCAACAGCCAGTGAGGAATGAGGCTCTCAGTCCAACAGACTAAAAGGAATTGAATCCTGCCAACTCTGTATGAGTGGGCTTGGAGGTGTACCCTCCCTCAGTCAAGCCTTCAGATGAGACAACTGCAGCAGCAGCCAATATCTTAATTGTAATCTTGTGAGAGACCTTGAGCCAGAGAACTCAGCTAAGTCATGCCTGGATTCCTAACTCACATAAACTGTGAGAGAATAAGCACTTGTTGTTTTAGTTACAAAATTTGTGGTTAATTTTGTTATGTAGCAACACATAACCAAAAAAAATTATAAAGTGCACACTCTAGAATAACCACAGAAGGAAAAACACAAAATAAAAACTGTAACTAATGAGCCTATAATAGAGATAAAATGGAATCTTAAAACTAATCAGTTATTCCAAAGGGTGACAAGAAGAGTTGGAAGGTACCATTTATTCTGCATCAACAATAGTAAAGGAAAGGGGTTAAGTGCTAAGAATACGGAGTCTCTGCTTGGCCTTAAGAGATTCTACATTCTCAGTTAAGGATGGGAACTCAGAACAGCCCATAGAGGAAAACAATTTTAGGTATGGACCCAAATATCCTATGCCTTGGTGGTTTAAGGACAGAACAGTCTCTCAGATATGGGGGAAACTGGGGAGGTGGGGAGTAGATTTGAGATGGGCCTTGAGGATGGCTAAATCTTCAGCTAGCAGAGATATGGAAGAAAGGCAAAATATTCCAAACAGAGTACACAGGATCCAAGGCTCAGTTTAGAAAGCTAGAGGGATATGCTGAGGGAAGAGTCAGAGGAGGGAAGGGCAGAGAGTTTACAGGAGACCTGGAACACTGCTTTGGAACTGAGAACCAAGGAAGAGGAGGCTGTATAAAGGCGTATGCGGCTAGAAGACCAAATCTTGGAGAAGGAGCACAGTAGACAAAGACTGAAAAAGAGACACTGGTATTGACTGAGGCACAGGCAGAGCCTACTTCAGGGATTGTATCTATTTGCATACTTCCCTATTACCAGACCAGTGGCAGACATCACTAATTGATGACAGCACTGAGGCTACACATAGCCTCAGATCCCTTTGCTTCAGAAAGCTACCACCCAAACATCAGAATTATCACAGGAGATGAAATGTATTTGTCACCTGTGGCCTAATAATTTAGGAAGTCTGGTCTGTAAGGAATGAAGGATCTAAAGAGCTTATTTTGCCGTCCAACATGGAGGCTCACTATATGTAGAGTGAAGAGCAAGGAGGGTCCTCCTTGAACTGGGAAGTTTGTAGTATTTCCAAAATCGTGTATCTCTTAGAGGGATAAAATGGAGGAGGCTTTAAGAAAAAGGCTGCAATTTCCAAAGAAGTAGGACATCCTAAATCCACCCTGGTAATCAATGGGTTAAAAAGGGTGAGAGGGGATTAATTTCTTCACCTGATGAAGAACGCCCAGGAAAAATTCAGAGCTAACGTCCTACTTAATGATGAAAGACTAAATGCATTCTCCCTGAGAAGCAAAGATGTCTGCTTCAGTCACTTTTATTCAACACAGTCCTGGAAGTTTTAGGCAGGGCAATTAGACAAGACAATGAAATAAAAGGCATCCTGACTGGAAAAGGAAAATTAAAACTCGATTTGCAGATAACACGATTTTGTACATAGAAAATCCTATGGAGTAAAGTAAAAATCTGTTAGAACTAACAAAAGTTCGGGAAGGTTGCAGGATACACCCTCAGTATTTAAAATCAATTATATTTCTATACAGTAGCAATGGACAACTTGAAAATGAAATTAAGAAAACCATTCTATTTATAATACCATCACTAAAAATAAAGTGAATAGGAATAAGTTTCACTTAAAAAGTACAAAAATATGTACTCTGAAAACTAAAATACATCATAGAAAGAAATTAAGAAGACCAAAATTAATGAGATGACATCCCATGTTCATGAATCAGAAGACTTGACACAGGATAATACTCCTCTCCAAAATGACTTACAGATTAAAAGCAATACCTATTAAAATCCCAGCTGCCCTTGCATAAACAGACACGCTGATCCTAAAATTCACATGGAAATAGAAGAGAACCAGAATTTCCAAAATAATCATGAAAAAGAACAAAGTTGGAGGACTTACATTAGATCAACGAAACAGAATTAAGGGTCTAGAAATAAACCCTCATATTTATGGTCAACTGATTTTCAAAAAGGGTCTCTAAGCCAGTGGGGAAGCAATTCAATGAGAAAACAATAGCCTTTTCTTTTTTACACCATAATATCAGTGTTTATTACATAGGATTTATGACAATTATTTTGCAGTACAAAAAGAGGACATTGTTCACATGCTAATATTTCAAAACCTACAATACATGTTTTCTTAAAAGATAGGGTCAAAAAGCATTTTTTTAATACCACAATTCTGCTTCTTGGCTTAAAAACATTACTGTATCTTTAATGTTATAGTAATTGATACGCTCATTTTACAAATTAATCATAGCATACAATGTTTCCACCCATATGTGAAAATTAAAGGTTATGAAGCAAGTGTTTCATGTGGCCATGACCCAAGTTCAGCTATAGGACACTGGTCACAGCCCTGAAGCACCCAGATCCTTCTAGTAAGTAACATCCCCCACACACCCAGAAGTCTCCACATCCTGACTCTTGTCATTATCTCTTTACTTCTTGCTACAGATTACCATCTATTACAGTTTAATCTCTCCTGTTTATGAAACATCTATAAATGGAATCATACTTTAGATGGCCTTCTGTGCTCTGCCTGTCTCAGTCAGTACTGTGTGGTCAGCCTTGCACGTAGCTGAGCTTGTTCATTGTCACTGTTTTTTCGTTGTCCTCTGTATGAATACACTACAAGCTGTCCATGGTCCTATTGATAAACATTTCTGGTTTTCACGATTAGAAACCATGCTGCTATGAATATTTTTGTTGTGTGTCCTATGGTGCAATATCTAAGGTCTACAGTTAGCAGTGTCATTGCTGAGTCAGAGGGGTATGCATACAGTATTTTGAATTTTAGTAGATATTGTCAAATTGTTTTCCAACCTACTTATACCACCTCACACTCCTGCAGAAGTGGGTCAGACTCCACTGCCAGAGTACCAGGGCTTGGTGTATCAGACATTTTAAGTTTTGCTAATTTTATGGTGTAATGGTGTCTCAGTGTGATTTTAATTTGCATTTCTGATTACTAACAAGGCTAAATAAGTGTATATTGGCCATTTAGCTTTCTCCTTTTGTACAGTATTTATTGGTCTTTCATTTATTTACTTTTTCTTTTTTTCCCAGTTGTAGTTCTTTGCATATTCTGGATATTTAACCATGTGTAATGTTTTTGCAAATATCTTCTTCCAACTTGTGACTTGCTTTGTTATTATTCTTATGATATCTTTTGATGAAGAAAGTTACTTCGCTTCAGCAAAATGGAATATAAAACCTTTCCTTCACAGTTAGCACCTTTTAATGTCTTGTTTAATAACTTCTCTACCCTGAGGTCATAGAGACACTCTCCTATATTATCTTCTGAAGGCTTTTTGGCTTTGCTTTTCACATCTAGGTTTTTAATAAATCTAGAATTGATTTTTCTGTTTGTATGATAAGGTAGTAATCTGGGAAAGTGTTTGGATGCCTTTTGGATATATGGATAGCTAAATGTCCTACTACCTTTATGAAAAGTTTAACCATTCACCATTAATCTGCAATGCCACCTCTAAGGTATGTCAAAGTCCGTGTATTCCTGGATCTGTTTCTCACATTCTCTTCCAGCATTAATACACAGTCTGATTTATTATGGCTTGACATCTAAAGAGGCAAGTTAGCCCATTTTGTGGTTATTCAAGAATATCTTGTCTCTTTTTGGCTCTTTCCATTCCCCTGTATTTAAAAATCAGTTTAACAAGTCCCACAAAAATAACTGGGGTTTTGATTGTAATTACATTGGCTCTGTGGATCAATCCAGGGGGAATTAACAATTTTATAATATCAAGTCCTTTAATCCACCTATGTGGTTTACCTCTCTACTTAGGTAGGTCATCTTTAATGTTTCTCAATAAATTTCTATAAAATTCAGAGAAATCTTGCACAGCTTTTACTTTTCTTAGACATTTAACGTTTTTTGATGCCAGGCCAAATGCCAACTTTCTCTAAATCGCATTGTTTATATGAAGAAATGTAACTTATTTTTATACTAAGTTTATATTCAGCAACTTTGCTTAACTTTTATTAATTCTAAACATTTATCTGAAGATTCTTGTGGATTTTCTGTTTACACAATCATATCTGTGCAAAATAACAGTTCAGTTTCTTCTCATTTCTCAAATCTTTTTATTTTTCTTGCTTTATGGTACTGTCTAGGAGTTCTAGTAAATTACTGAAGAAGACTGAGACATCCTTGTCCCTTTCTGACTCTCCTGTAATAACTCCGTAAGTTTAGCAGCCAAACGAAGGCATCAAAATTCTGGGGCAACAGAGTTGTGACATGCCCATGCCATTCTTCACTAGATACTAAGTCATCCACTTTACTCATAATGTGACCCATTAACTCTCCCCAACCTGTATTTGTAACAGTGAAATGCCACTCTGGCTATGTTTCTGTAAATGGATCCAAGTTAACGTCATTGAGACTATACAGGTCATCACAGGCGAAAACCTGAAGTGTGGTTATGGTGCAGCTGCCACCAAAGATAGCTCACCTTGACCCCATGTCTGCTCTGCTAGAAGTCACCAGAGTGAGGCCACTGCAGGGCAGGAAAAGTAACTGCCAACAATAGTCTTTTCAGCAAATAGTTTTGGGTCAATATCCACATTCAGAAGAATGAACCTGGACCCCCACCTCATATCATATACAAAAATCAACTCAAAATGTATCAAAGAACTATTAAGTGCTAAAATGATAAAACAGAAGAAAAGGTAGCTGTAAATCTTTGTGACTTTGGATAGACAATGAATTCTTAGATATGACAGCAAAAACACAAACCACAAAAGAAAAAATAAACTAAACATCATCAAGATCAAAAACATTTGTGCTGCAAAGAACAGCACCAAGAAAGTGAAAAGACAACTAAGAGAATGGGAGAAAAGTTTTCAAATTCCATATCTGAGAAGAGGCATATCTAGAACATATCAAGAAGTATTACAATTCACTGCTAAAAAGTCATATAATCCAATTTTTAAATGAGCAAAGATTCTGAATACACATGGAAAATACACAAATGGCCAATAAGCAGATGAAAAGATGATCAATAGAATTAGTCATTAGGAAATGCAAGTCAAAATTACTATGAAATACGACTTCACATCCACTAGGATGGTTATGAAAAAGATCAATAACCACAAGCGTTGGTGAGGGTGTCGAGAAATTGGAACCCTCATATATTGCAGATGAGAACACAAAATGGTGCAGCCACTTTGAAAAACAGTTTGGCAGTTCTGCAAAGGATTAAACATAGAGTTACCATATGACCCAACAATTCCACTCCAAGGTATATACCCAAGAGAAATGAAAGCATATGCCCACAAAAATAGTTGCACATTTCATGGCAGCACTATACACAATAGCCAAAAAGTGGAAACAACTCAAACATCCATCAACTGATGAAATGCTAAATAATATGTGGAACCTCCATACAATGGAATATTGTTCATCAATAAAATGAAATGAAGTACTGATTGAGGCTGCAACATAGATGAGTCAAGAAACCAGTCGTCACAAAGAACCACATATGCTATTATTCCATTTATATTAAATGTAAGGAAACCAAAATTAGATTGATCAGTGGTTGTCAGGGCTTGTAAGAAATAGGAAGACTAGGGGTGGAGGCTAAGGAGTGTGGGGTTTCTTTGGGGGTAATAAAAATATTCTAAAATTGACTGTGGTTTTGGATGCACAACTTTGTGAACATTTAAAACCACTGAATTGTACCCTTTAATGGGTGAACTGTATGGTGTGTGAATTATGTATCAAAAAAAAAAAAAGGATTTTTTAGAGAAAAAAAAAACTAGGAGAGGGCTTGAGAGTCCTATCAAAGTAGCTGGGTTGTCCAGGGCTTGTTTGTGGCACTGCTTTCCTAAATTAGTAAGAGTGTAAATGTTTCAAAGCCAGATCCTTAGAAGGACCCCACTGGATTCCCAGGTTTGGGACTAGGTGCTTCCAAAGCCTGCAGTGTGCCAGACCCCAGCCAGCATGAAGCCAGTTACCAGGCTCTTTTCTGATTAGAGACAAAGGGTACCTATGAGGTGTTAAAGCCAGGTTAACATATAAATATGATTTTCTGCCTGAGCAAACCTTGCTCTAATTAAGTAAAATACTTTAAAATTATTATCAAAACAGGGAGACTACTCAGTGGTCTCAAAACATGGAAATGCCAGGATTTTGATGCCTGAGGGTTTTTCCAAAATGAGTTGAACAGGCTTTTGTTTCCTGAATCCAGGCAGAGAGGTTTTTCAACTGTCAACTCAGCATTGATTTGATTCATCTCGTGGCCCAGTGGCTACACACTGGTGTATTTCCCACAGCTAAACAGAATTAGCAATGCAAGACCATACAGTAAGGCCCAATACAAAGAGGGAAGTAAACACAGTGCCTTTACTAAAAACTATTAATTTGAACTTTAAAAAAAAAAACCACGCAACTGAAGTCAAGGCAATTTTTTTTAACTAACTACATTTATGAAAATAAAATGCTTTCCTAAGGCAAAGGAAGGTGGGGGGGAGGGGAAGGGGCACATTTTGTGAAGTTATTCCTCAAACCATAGCAAATTGAGAGCTGTGGTTTAATATATAACCCAGATGGTCAGTTCTGTAATAATTTTATGTTTACAGTATCTTCTCATTTTTCCTGTGGTATTATATTTCACTTGGCAATAGTTCATATCCCGGTTTCTCTCCAACCACTTTTCAAAGGCAAAAATGCACATTACTTCACTTTGTGGTTTAGTCTTGGAATACGGAGCATGACAGCAGCAGCAACGATTTCTCGTGACCACCTCTGGCCCGCAGTGATTTCCTTAAGGAAGTACTGTTTCATTCAGCATAATTTCACCACCACTAAGAATGGCCATCACTAAATAGCTACAGAGGTGTTAGTAAATGAAGACATCAGAAACCTCCACCCATCCTGCCTAAACTCCATTCTTTTTTTTTTCGATTTTTTAATTTTTTATGGAAGAATAGCTGGTGTATAATATTATGTAAGTTGCAGGTGTACGATATAATGATTCACGCTTCTAAACTCTATTATTAAGATGATGATGTGAACTGAAGTTCCTACTTCATTCATATTCCTTCCACCATTTGCCATCCCAGGATTCGGAAAGCCTTCAAATTTGGACCTGAGCCATATCATATGAGAATTTGATTCTTTTATTTCCAACTCCTGTGAATCTTGACAGTCACCAACAGATCTTGGAATCTGAGTTAGCAATAAACTTCAAATCCAAACAAATCTAAGGATCCCATTTTAGCAAAATGCTTTCTGCTTTGTAGCTGGGGCAAATAATCCCAAAACCAACTTCTTGTTCACCCGTTCTGTGTGGCCAACACTGAATGGCAAAGAATGTAACCTTGAAAAGCATTATCTTGAAATCCCAGTCTGTCAAAATGTAGAATAGATAAACAAGATTATACTGTATAGCACAGGGAAGTATACACAAGATCTTGTGGTAGCTCACAGAGAAAAAAATGTGACAATGAATATATATATGTTCATGTATAACTGAAAAATTGTGCTCTACACTGGAATTTGACACAACATTATAAAATGATTATAATTCATTAAAAAATGAAAAAAAAAGAAAAGAAAAGCATTATCACCACGGTAAAAAAAAAAAAATGGAGGGGATAAGGAGCCTAGATTTGGGTTCCATTATCATTTCTCCATAGGCAACGTACAAGGCAACTTATACACACTCTTTCAAAGAACACACCTCTCTTTAAATCACTACCAAAGAACACCCTGATTGCCATACTATGGAGAATTTGGATTTTGTTAATGCTTTGGGGAATCCCGTTGATGAAATTCCAACTGTGTAGAAAAGAAAAAAGTAGACATTTTAGGCATATTGCACATAAAGAAAGAAAAGCAAAACTTGCAGCGTCAAAGGCAAGTCAGTTTCAGAGCAGGAAGTGACATTCTAGCCTTGTATTGCTTTGTTCCGGGGCCTACCCTACACCGGGATTGTTTCATGTTTCCATCAGCCAGTAGTCCTTTGATCCAGTTGCCTCTGTAAATACAAGCCTCTGATGGGCAGAGGAAAGAATACTTCTAGGAATTTTGTAGCATCATGTATATTAAAAGTCTTAGAGATGAAATATTGGTCAGTATTTTACCAGTAGCCTGGTCCTACAGGCACGTAATAGGCCATTCCTAATAAATTTCCTTCCCACTGCTCCTGGTCCCCTATTATACTCCGCTGATCCATCCTGCTCTTATCAAAAACTCAGCAGGTAAACAGACAAGTTTTAAGAGACATTTCATGACATGAGCTTCTGATTCCAACTCTGAAGTTATATACACTAGCAAAGTAACACTTGCCCAATGGGTCTGTCGAGGAATAGCCTCCAAAAAGGACCCTAAGCAAAGATCTCATCAACAGTTCTTAGGGCAAATCAACCACAGGGTCTTTGCAACTGAGATTCCCTCAGCCTGGACTTCCTCCAGGTTTTCCATGGCTAGTCCTTCCAACATTCTCTATGATTTCAGCTCAAACGTACCCTCTTTATAGAGTAGCCTCTCCTGAGCGGGACCCACTTAAGGAGTTCTAACCTCCTCCTACCACAAAATTGTCTATCACATACTCCTCTAGTTACATCCAGAGACTCTACAATCAGACACACCCTGGCTTCTGCCAGTCACTAGTGTCACCATGGGCAAGTCACTTAATTCTCTGATTCTCCTGACCCTCATCTGTATGATCTCCATGACAAAATCCCGATGACATGTAAAAGGGAACAAATTCTAGACTGAGAGTCAGTGGACCTCCATTTAGTGTTGATTGTACAGCTAACCTGGTGGATGACCTGGGACACGTCATTTCCCCTCATAGGACCTCAGTTTCCTCGTCTGTTCCTTGGAGGGACTGGCCTCAATGAGCTCTACAGGCCCTCTCTGCTCTGGGAGTCACCTGTTCTACATCTAGACAGCCTACATTTCCACACATCTATCCCAGATTCACAGCTGCCCTGACGTTAGGCCCAGCTTAGGATTTCTAGAGACACTTGAGCTGTCCCCTCCTTCTCCCAGACACCACTCAATTCAGCTCAATATAATACATGGTTTAATCACTGCATGCGGTGGCCCCCCACCATGATGGTACTGGATGGTAACAAAGGGGTCAGGGTCATCTGTGGTTCGTTACAGAGACTTTAACCCCCTAAAATTGTGCTATTATTTCTCTTGAAACCTTCTTGTCAAGTTCAAATGTTCATCTTTGCACTCTTCCAATTGGTGAACTTTGTCCCTTCCATTCACCCATTATGGAAACTCCAACCCATGCCTTCTCTTCTTGCCTCTGTGTCCTGCCCATCTTGGTGAATTGCTAGTCCCCATGATCCTTAGGTGGCATCCTCCAAAACTCAGTCCTCCACACTTAGTCAATGTATAAGCCATAACCCTATGTCAGGCCCCTAAGAGGATATAGCAATTAAAATGACCTAGCATTCCCGGACTTGGAATTAAGAAATATGTCACCCCTAAAAAGCCTATTCCTCCATGTCAAATATGACTGTATACTGTCCTGGCAAATGGTGGCTGATTACCATCTACTCTCTGCCTCTCCCCCACCCTAGACTTCACACTGCCTGCTCTGAAAAGCTTTCCTTTTACTTACCTTTTTAAACTTTGGTTTATTAAGTCATCATGGAATTATTTCAAATTGAATTAAATAAAACTTGTTGACTAAACCTCTTATCCTAGACAAAATGTAAAATTTTTCCTTTAATACTAAAAACAGACCCTTATGTTTACCCCATTCTACTCTCCCAAAGGGAGGAAAAGATTATTAAGATGGCATCATGTTGCTAACGTTTACATCCCTGTCTGTGCTTTCTGTATGACATCATCACTTTAACAACCCACATACAAATGCTTAAACTGACCAGAGAGTTATGGAATGACAGTTACTACCCTGACAGTCTACCAAAGCAAGGCGAAAGGGACCCTCATCTGACAAGCACCTCGTCATGAAACTCACTGCTAGCTCTGA
Organism: Camelus ferus; assembly: GCF_009834535.1. Taxonomy (NCBI): domain Eukaryota; kingdom Metazoa; phylum Chordata; class Mammalia; order Artiodactyla; family Camelidae; genus Camelus; species Camelus ferus. The sequence goes on along the minus strand of NC_045732.1, from coordinate 87,480,093 downwards.
AGCCTATGTTCAGAACTGAGGAAAACCAGTCTGCAAAATTTCAGCCTAACCACCAAATGTTATTTAGAGTGATTCGTGTTTGCAGCGTGGGCTCCTTATAATGGCGTTTTTCCCCCTTAAATTAGGTGAAATTAACATCATAAAGCTTTGGAGATAGAAGCTTTCTATTTACCCGCAAAATGGAGGTGGCAGGACCATTTTCCAGGCAGCCAACTTGCCAACCCTGGCCCTGACCTGAAGGGTTCAGGGGGCCAGTCCTGAGAAGATTGAGTTTCTTGGTGTGACCAAATCTTTGTCTTCTGAACCTCAGTGGACATCCAAAAGGTCAGCTGAGTTGGGGTTGCACTCCTAAACGCAGAGCTGGCCCTGACTCTACTCACAAAAGGGACCAAACAAGTGGGCGGGGTTTTTCTCCTTTCCCATTACATTTTTGTTTGAGTATTAACATTTATCAACTTTTCTGTGCCCGCTTAAAAAGGATCAACTTTCCAAAAAATGACAATGTCTCATTAAATTTTTAAAAGGAAAGATGTGCTGAAAAGGGGAAATTTGCAGCAGACCAAGGAGGCAAGTGAAGTGAGTCCTTGAGGTTCCCTGTAACCAGCTTGAACTGGAGACAGATTACCCAAAGCAACAGCTAATCCCCACATTAGCCACTGGACCCATGTCAGACTTGCCCTTTGGGGCCAGTCTCTGCTCCTCCTCGGCTGGGCACTCTCACTAGTGGTGCAGGAAGCACTGCCACTGGCCACCTGCCCATCGCTGAACCTAAGCTACCTCTGTTACTATAAACACCAAAGCTTGATATAACGCAGTCCTCAGGGCGCAGGCTATGGCAACGACTTGTAGGTAAAATTATGCAGTGACTTGGGTTTTGGGGATACTGGTGACTCAATCTCCCTCGTATAAATGAGCAGCATTCAGCAGTGAAATGATGTTCCTGCAAGCATCTGGTGAATATCGCTTTTCTCAAGATTTACCTTTAGATTAACATTTTGCTTTGATATGTAACAACACGACATTGAGGAAGTCAGATTCCAAGGGTGGTCATCTCAGTTCCAGCACCATCTGCATGATCTTGAGTCATCTGCTTATCCTCCCGGAGCCCCAGTTTCCTCATCCATGGAACGAAGATGACAGTATTAATAACAATAATGATGATAATTAGATCCCCCTTGCCCCAACTCACAAGCTTTGGTAAAGATAGGAGGAAAAGGTGTGCATTAAACAGTTCAGTAAAATGCAAAGATGACCATAAGTGCAAAATGACCATAAGTGCATGGCTTTATTTCTGTTTCTACAAAAGTGTCCTTATTGATGTTAACTTTTTGTGTGTGGGCTTTAAAAAAATGTTATTGAAGTACAGTTGATTTACAATATTTTAGGTGTACAGCAAAGTGATTCAGTTATTACATATATATAAATTTGTATTTTTTCAGATTCTTTTCCATTACAGCTCATTACAAGAAACTGAATATAGTTCCCTGTGCTGTACAATAGGACCTTGTTGTTCATCTATCTTATATATAGTAGTTCGTATCTGTTAATCCTGAACTCCTAATTTATCCCTTCTCTCCTTTCCCCTTTGATAACCATAAGTTTGTTTTCTATGTTGATGAGGCTGTTTCTGTTTTGTAAATAAGTTCATTTGTATCATTTTTTTAGGTTCCACATTTAAGTGATATATGATATTTGTCTTTCTCTGTCTTACTTCACTTAATATGATAATCTCTAGGTCAATCTATGTTGCTGCAAATGGCATTATTTCATTCTTTTTTATGGCTGAGTAATACTCCATTGTGTGTGTGTGTGTGTGTGTGTGTGTGTGTGTGTGTGTGTGTGTGTGTGTGTGTGTGTGTGTGTGCATACACCACATCTTCTTTATCTATTCATCTGTAGATGGACATTTAGGTTGCTTCCATGTCTTGGCTATTGTAAATAGTGCTGCTATGAACATTGGGGTGCATGTCTCTTTTCAAGTTAGAGTTTTCTTTGGGTCTATGCCCAGGAGTGGGATTGCTGGGTCATATGGTAAGTCTATTTTTAGTTTTTTGAGGACTCTGTATACTGTTCTCCATAGTGGCTGCACCATTTTACATTCCCACCAACAGTGTGGGAGGATTCCCTTTTTTCCCCACCCTCTCTAGCATTTATACTTTTTGATGATGGCAATTCTGACCAGTGTGAGGTGATAACCTCACTGTAGTTTTGATTTGCATTTCTCTAATAATTAGTGATGTTGAGCATCTTTTCATGTGCCTATTGACCATCCGGATGTCTTCTTTGGAGAAATGTCTATTTGAGTTTTCTACCCATTTTTTGATTGGGTTGTTTGTGTTTTTTTGTTGTTGTTGTTGTTGTTGTTATTGAGTTGTATGAGCTGTTTGTATATTTTGGAAATTAATCTCTTATTGGTCGCATTGTTTGCAAATATTTTCTCAGAGTCCATAGGTTGACTTTTTGTTTTGTTGATGGTTTCCTTTGTTGTGCAAAAGCTTATGTTTCATGTTTATCTTTGTGTTTCTTTCCCTTACTCTGAGACAGATCCCAAAAAAATATTTCTGCAATTTATGTCAAAGAGTACACTGCCTATATTTTCCTCTAGAAGTTTTATAACACACAGTCTTACACTTAGATCTTTAATCCATTTTGAATTTATTTTTGTATATGGTGTTAAAGAATGTTCAATTTCATTCTTTTACATGTAATTGCCCAGTTTTCCCAGCACCACTTATTGAAGACATTGTCTTCTCCATTGTATATTCTTGCCTCCTTTGTTGTAGATTAATTGACCATAAGTGCATGGACTTATTTCTGGACTTTCTATCCTGTTACATTGATCTATGTGTCTGTTTTTGTGCCAGTACCATACTGTTTTGAGTACTGTAGTTTTGTAGTATTGTCTGAAGTCAGGGAGCCTGATTCCTCCAGCTCCATTCTTCTTTCCCAAGATTGTCTCGGCTATTTGGGGCCTTTTGTGTTTCAATACACATTTAAAAATTTTTTGTTCCAGTTCTGTGAAAAATGTCATTGGTAATTTGAAAGGGATTGCACTGAATCTGTAGATTGTCTTGGGTAGTATGGTCATTTTAACAATACTGATTCTTCCAATTCAAGAACATGGTATATATCTTTCCATCTGTTTGTGTCGTCTTCAATTTCCTTCATCAGTGTCTTAATAGTTTTCAGAGTACAGGTCTTTTGCCTCCTAGGTAGGTTTATTCCTAGGTTGTTTTTTTTTTTAATGCAATGGTAAATGGGATTGTTTCTTTAATTTCTCTTTCTGGTATTTCGTTGTTAGTGTATAGAAATGCGACAGATTTCTGTATATTAATTTTGTATCCTGCAACATTATTGAATTCACTGATGAGCTCTAGTAGTTTTCTGGTGGCATCTTTAGGATTTTCTATGTATAGTATCATGTCATCTGCAAACAGGGACAATTTTACTCCTTCCTTTCCAATTTGGATTCCTTTTTATTCCATTTTCTTCCCTGATTGCTGTGGCTAGGACTTCCCAAATTATGTTGAATAAAAGTGTCTTGCTCTTGATCTTAGAGGGAAACCACTGAGTGCCATGTCAGCTGTGGGTCTGTCATATATGGCCTTTATTATGTTGTGGTATGCTCCCTCTATGCCTACTTTCTGGAGAGTTTTTATCATAAATGGATGTTGAATTTTATCTAAAGCTTTTTCTGCATCTATTGAGATGATCATGCAATTTTTACTCCTCAATAATGACCAAGAGATCAGTCCAAGGAGAAGCTATAACAACTGTAAATATATATGCACCCAACATAGGAGCACCTCAGTATATAAAGCAAGTATTAACAGACATAAAAAGATAAATCAACGGTAACCCAATAATGGTAGAGGACTTTAACACCTCACTTACATCAATGGACAGATCATCCAGACAGAAAATCAACAAGGAAACACAGGCCTCAAATGACACATTAGACCAAATGGACTCAATTGATATTTATAGCACATTCTACCCCAAAGCAGCAGAATACACAATCTTTTCAAGTGTACATGGAACATTATCCAGGAGAGATCACATACTGGGCCACAAAACAAGCCTCAGTAAATATAAGAAAATTGAAATTATATCAAGTATCTTTTCAGACCACAGCACTATGAGACTAGAAATCAACTACAAGAAAAAAAAAAACTGCAAAAAGCACAAACACGTGGATGCTAAACAATATGCTACTAAATAACCAGTGAATCACTGTCACTGACTTTTAATAAGAAGAGTTTACAATTCCTGAGTACAAAGTAAGTAACGGCAAAGGAAATTTTGCTGGAAATGAAATATGACTATAGACAGGAGGCACTATGACATGGTGAAGGGCATCTGACTGGCAGCCTAGAGGAGGCCCAAGTTCTTGTCCCAGCTCCCCTGGTAACTAACTGCTTGACCTTCTCTCTGGACTTCAGCAGAAGAAACAGGCTGGATTAGGTCAATTTTCAAACTTTGTAGGAGCACAAATCTTCTGTCCCATGAAAATGCAGGTATGAGCCCAACATATAAAACACATGAACAACCATTATTTTCAATATAGGAGGCATTTCTCCCACCCCTTCCCCTAAAGAAAACCTTCAGAAGCGGATTTCAATTGAAGTCCATTTGCTGCCTCCTTGGAATGTGGTCTGGTAAGCCACGGTCTCTCTTACTGGGTGGTCTTCAATGAAGCCCTGCTTGCTGCTCTGTTTGCTCTAAATAAAGCCCCACCTCCTTCTGGCAGCCAGCCAAACAGTCACCCTCAGTTTAACAGTCCCTGTTCTGGAAGCAAATGACAACTGTACCTCAGAACAAATGACCTGCGGAAGGCAAGAAAGCCTTGTTGACTCTTCTGATCACACCTTCAGGTTCACCCTAAGCTCATGCTGCTTCTTCAAGGAGTCAGTCCTTAATTTTCCTGCTAACAGGAGGGAACAAGGGTTGTCTAGAAAGGATATAAGGAAGGAATCATTCATACTGGATGGTGGGCTATGTTGGGTGATGTTTTACAAAATCATCTTCCTAATTATGTTTCCTTTAAGGGGATTATGGAAATAACTTGCTTTTCCTGGTTTGGCAGTGGCAGGGACTCTTTCAGATGTGTGTAACAGGGGGAGGGGATCTCTGACCAAGCCCCCATTGTTAACAGCTAGCAGACTAGAGCCCTACAAGGACACGTCACCAAAGGTCATGCTGCAAAGACAGGCTCATCTCTTAATGCAAGTGACTAGAATATTCATTTCATCCTGTTGGCACAACCATAGTTTAATGTCATAATAGTGGATAAAAGATGAAACGCGGTTTTCAAATCTGCTACATAAACTCTCTACTCTGAATCAGTCAATTTCCATGATAAAAATTTTCATTTGAGACTTCTAAGAACACACAGGACCGCAGCACCGATCTCTAAAGCCTGAGCAACAAATTCTGCATCTTTTCCAGAAATACAATGTAGGTTAAATGTGAGGTATTTCTTGAGGCCCTGAAGAACTAAAGAAAATGTGAAATGATTGAAAAAGGGTATTCTGGACATCTTTCCTTTCCCACCCTCCCCTCACAACCCCTCCCATAATGCATGCAGAAGGTACAGTTTTTACAACTTTGATCTTCCATTAGCAAATTCCTTCAAGTCAGATGCACTTCATCTTCCCCCTCGTGCTCGAGTTTTAAATGGTCATTTGAAATCTAAGCAGAACCGGACGCTCAGGCTGCACGACAGCCATCCACGGCATGATTGCTCTTCGGCATTTGCGAGGCATTTCACTGGGCAAATTTCTGTCCTTGGAAGCACTTCTCACTGAAGTGAACAGAAGCTGCCTGAACACATGTGAAAACCTGATTTACCCTTTAAGATCTCATTTGATTGATCTTCCCAGCACTTCTCTCTCAAGAAAGCCAGCTGTAAGCACTAGTGAGTTACCAAAAAAAAAAAAAAAAAAAAAAGGAAAGATGAACAAAGCACAACCCCTGTGAAGAGTTGCTAAATTAAAGAGGGAAGAAAACAAAACTCTACCAAATGTCAACAGAGCTCAGCATTCTCCCGTGAATGCAAGCACACTCCAGAGGTAGGAGCCAGGGTGGGGAGGGAGGGTGTGCCGGATGAAGACTGGAGGAGTGGCAGGGAGCTAAGAATCCCTGAGATCCATCCCTCCCACCCATCCACCCACCAAAAAAAAAAAAAAAGATTCCTTCCTCTTCTCTTCATCTCTTAAAATTTGGTCATCCCAGATATAGTAGGTCTCAGCAAACACAGGTAGACTCCTTTGTTAAGGCCAAAACAAAAAGCCTAATCCTGGAAATAAGACATTCTGCTGTACCTGCAGCCACCCTAGGCACTGTGGCAGGACCACCTACATCCTATGCCCACGGCAGGTTCAGTATCAGCAAAGCTTACCCCTCACCGAGAATCCGCACACACTAACTATGTACCAAACCCTGGCTGAAACCACAGCAAGAGAAATCTGAAAGAAAAAGGAAATGGCAAATAATCTTTTCAGTATGGGATCTGTAAGAAATTGTTATTCAGTGTACACTAAAATGCTTAGTAATTCAAATGGAAAAAAAAAGGATGTGAGAAAGGAATTTTGAATTGAATGGGCCCAAAACAGCAAATATTTTTACTAGACAACTTTGAGGCATCTCATCTGCCACAGAATCTGAAATAATAGTTATCAAGTTATTGCAGTTTTACCATAAATGACGTGAAAAGGCTTATTTGACTGTCTGGTCCTAGAGCCAACAGTCCTAGCATGTTGGGTGCCTGGCCAGCTGCCTAACTGACTGAATGGATAAATGTTATAGATGGATGGATGGATGGATGGATGGATGGATATATGAATAAAGCAGTATCTGTAGGCAGCCCTGTATGTATGAATTGGCCCCCTAATATTGGTCTACCACTACTCTAAGCCCTTGGCACCTCAAGCCTCACATTGTTTTGTCCCTGCCTCTGCTCCCACCTAATATAAAGACAATCTAGCGACAGAGCAGTTGCCGCTTTACCCTACATAGAAGGCTACAAAGGTAAGCACGATCAGAAATGTATCTGAGAAATATCACCTTGGTTGCAGTGTAGAGAAGGGTGTGGAGGGGAAAAGCCGGGGAGTTAAGTGAAAACTATTACACTAATCTCTGCAACAAATATGAAGGCTTCAGATAAAGTGGTGGCAACAGAAGTAGAGATGATTGGTCAGAATTGGGACAAGGCTTGATGATGGATTAATTTTGGAGACGAAGCAGGGACCAGGGTCTAGACCCTTGACACTTGAAGTATAGTATACAGACCAACAGCAGTTGCATCACCTGGGCGCTTGTTAAAGATGCAGAATCTTAGGCCCCACCCCAGACTTACTGAATCAGAATCTGCATGTTAACAAGATCCCCAAGTGATTCATGTGCACAGAATAAAGTTGAGAAGTGCTGGTTTAGAGAATACTTGGGTTCCTTTGAAAGCTGGCCATACACTGAAAGACAAAACTGGATTTGGCTTCGGACAGCTTGGAGTTATGGTGTTTGAAAATTATGCTGCTTTTTCAGCAGACATTAATTGACTACTGTAGATCAAGGCTCTGGAAGACAGATAAGACACAGTCCCCAGCCTTAGAGACCTCACATCTGGTAATTCAAAAGAATTTTTAAAGGCAATTATAATATAGTGTGCTGAATGCCATGTATGAGGTATTCACAGGCTACAAGTTCACCTTCCTACTTTCATACTTGGGTCAAAAGCCAGCCAGGACCCAGCTTGGGCAGGCTCAGGTTGAATGGGGAAGACCTTTCTTCAAGTTGCTCAGCCAAAGAGAAGCCCACATCATCCTCCGGCTAGACATGCAATGACTTAGTCAGGACCCCGTCACTTCTTTCCTTCACATTGTGTGGTTGGAAGGAAGAGGTAAGAGAATATTTGACTGGGTAAAAAAATTGTCTCATTAGATGCCCATGAGCTATCATTTCTATTTGCTGCCTTCCAGGTCACATCTCTGAAGGGAGTAAAGTCAAAAAGCTGTAGACATTAAAGCAGCAGTAGCATTTTAACAAACACTCTTTCAAAAACTTACCAGGCAAATATGGAGAGTATCGCCTTGGCTCAACCACTGTGAGCCAAAGTTCAAATTCAATTCATTACCAATCAGAGGGCAAAAGCCATTCAAGCCACCAGGCCATGGTCCTTCTCTAAATCTGACCAGCATTTCAGTGGCTCCCTCCTGCTGGTATAGCAACTCTTTCTTCTTCGCTTTCTTCAACACCATCTTTTCCATCTCTGTTTACTGATGTTACTAACCCCTATTATTTGATCTATGTGTTTGGTTCCCCCAGTGATTGATTTCTTGACAATATATTTAGACTTACAAAACCACAGGCTCAATTTAACTTGAGAACAACAGATTTCTCAGTAGAATCCAAAGTAATTTTAAGGCATGCTCTAATGATCAGTCCAGCAGCTTCATGAGTTCAGTGATAGTAAGTATTCATTTCCACTTTGCCATTAAGGAGACAGAAGCAGAGAAGACTTCAGGGGCTTTGTCCAGAGTTCCTGTGTTGAGCTGGGAATGGGACCTGGGAACCTGTACTCCAAGGGATAGTGCTATGTACCACAGTCCCTCCCCACATATAACAGCATTTGTAAATAGATTACTCAGAGGTACAATTTAAAAACAAATCTCTAGGCATAAGGAAATGTCCATAGAGCTCCATATAACTTTTGCAGTGCCTGGATTTCTGCAAAAATGTAATTTTCCCTTCTAGCATCCCACACTAGATTGAATATCTTGCAAAGATGACAAGACTCCTTACAATAACTATTCCCCAGTTAAAATTCATCATTGGGTAAAGTTCAGCTGTCCCACATCATCAAAGTTAAGCTAAAATATCTTAAAATCCTTCGGGTATGCATGCTCAGGTTGGAAACCAGGAATATTTATAGAACACACTGAAAATACTAGTAATTCCAACTTTAATCTAATATATATCAGGTAATATAAATGTTTTGGGACTATTAAAACATTTCAAGCTAAAGGGAAGAGTAACAATAGCTACAAAGTCATAGAAGTTAACACACTTTAGGTTTTTACATAAGTATATTTGAAACAGTGGATGAGTCATCAATAGATACCCTCATATGTGTTCCTCTAAGATTGGAGAAAAATTAAATAGAATCAATCCTTGGTTAGCCTGAGATGTGGAACATAGATACATAGATACCAATAACCATGTAATGATATTCTTTGTTATTAGAGGAAAATGAACTAAATGAGTAGATTTTAAATAACACCTTCTGATATTAACAACACTCTCATAGTTTTTCTAGTAACACTTCAACATTTTACAATGAAATCAGAAAGCTAAATAATGATTAACTAATACTAAAATGGCAATTTATACTTTATAAAGCCCTTTCACTTATAGTATTTGTGCCTCAGAACAATCCCATGAAGTTTTTACAAACTATACAAATGAGGAAATCAACTAGGTGAAGTGATTTGTCCAAAGTCTCACAAGTAGTAAGTGAAAGGGCCATCACTTAACCCAGGCGTGTATGAGTCCAAATCCAAGGGCGATGAGCACATAGCTGAGCTCACGTTAAGTGTCCCTACCACATCACACATCCAAAAAGGAGGACACAAGGAAACTTCTGGAGTTGATGGATTTGTATATTACCTTGATCGTGGTGATGATGTCATGGGTGTAATGCCTGTGTCCAAACTCATCAAACTGTATACATTAAATATGTGCAGTTTCTTATATATCAATTATACCTCAACAAAGCCCTTTTAAAAAAAAAAGATGGAATGCCTGATTTTAGATTTCTGAGAATAAATATCTTCATTAGTAATTTGACCCCTTTAGATAATGCCTGTCATGCCCGTACTTATCTTTCCCTGACACTGTCACTCTCACTTCTCCATGAACTACTGTGATCTAGAGAAGTCTAAGCTTTTTGAGAGTAGTACAGAGAAAGGGGAGAAAAAACAAATATAGGTATTTATTCTTTGGTGTCCACACTTCATGGCAACAATGGACATTTGTTCGCCAATGCTCTTGGAGTTGGCACACGCAGTGGGAAAGAATGGGCATCCAAACCCCAGGACTGAGAGGTGCCGTGGCTACCCCTCACGTAGGGCCCTGCTGCTGGGCTGAGGCGAGTAAGGCCTTCACACCACTCTGCATTGCTTCCTCTGGTCAATCCATTCCAAGGTTTATCATCCCATTCAGTAAGGAACAGTCTCTTCTCATTCTTTCTACTATCATTTAGGTCCAGTTTCCCTGATTTTAACCTCAGCAACCAGCGAGGACAATTTGTCTATGTATTGCAGCTCCTCCACCAGTCTTGCCAAGCCAGAAACCTTGGAGGAAATTCTTTGCCCCCTACTCTCAACCCCACTATCCATACCCTTCAGTTACCTCATTCTTTCTAGTCTTCCCTCTAAATACCTCCTGAATCCATTTACCTTTCTACATGCCTACAGCCACTACCCCAAGCCAAGCTACCAATCCCTCTTCCCAGCACTACTTCACAACCTTCCAACTGGTGTTCCTACCCCTCTCCAGTTCCTTTCCTACACAGCAGCTAAAGTGATTTAGTTAAAACAAAAATCAAATCACATTACTCCCCTACTTAAAATATCCCAGTGCCTTCTCACTGCTCTCAGGATAAAGTCTGAGTATGTCCCATGCCCTGCAAGGCTCTACATGCCCTAGATTCTAATTCTGAGGTCACAGCTCTCATCCCAGTCCTGAAATCCAAGCCCTACTCCCTCTTGCAGCTATGCCTTTACTCACTCTCCTTCCTCAGGTTTTCCCCTGTCACTTGTCTGGCTATGGATCCCTGAGGACTCAGTTCAGGTGTCACCTCCCTCAGCAGTCTTTCCTGGCTTGAGAGGTGCTTCTCTCTATATAGTCACAGCAACCTGTGCTCACCTTTATTATATTATGATCACCCTATTTGCTTATTTATCTCCTATCGCTAGTCTGAGAACTTTTCAAAGTCTGTGCCTATAGCTCTGCCAGCTCTGTACTCCCAGGACGCAACACAGTCCCTGGCATATAGTAGTACTTTGGTACATACTAAATGAATTAGTTAATGGGAAAGGGTCGAAATTAGTCAAAATAGGTCATGTTACAGACTTAGATCAAGCTATCAATAATATGAATGGGTGAAACATTCCAAGCAAAAGGCATAGACTGTCTGATGGATTTTTCTTAAAGATTCAACTATAGATGTCCACAGAAAATACACATTACATTCATAGATAGAAGTAATCTGAGCAAAAAGAGAGAAAAGATATATCATGAAAACAAGAACCATAAGAAATACAGAATGCCTATACTAATATCAGAGAAAACAGACTTTAATAAATGTTACTAGAGATAAAAAGGTAACTTTTATAATGGCAAAAGAAATAATGCATTAGGAAAATACAACAATCAGAAATATACATGCAGCTAATAACACAGCCCAAAAACACATGAAGCAGAAACTGACAGAATTAAAAGGAGAAATAGAAAATTCAATAATAGTTGGAGACTTCAATATCCCAATTTCAATAATGGATAGAAAAACTAGGAAAAGATCAACAGGGAAAAAGGAGTCTTAAACAGTGCAATAAACCAACAAGACTTAGCAGACATCTAGAGAACACTCCACCACCAATAGCAGAATACAGTCTTCTCAAATGCACATAGAATATTCTCCAGAACAGACCATATGTTGGGCTATAAAATACTTCTCAATATATTTAAAGGGAGTGAATCATACAACATATGTTCTCTGACCACAATGGAATATAATTATAACTAATTTAAAGAGGGAAATTTGGGAAATGCATAAATATGTGGAAATTCAACAGTGAACTCTTAAATAACCAATAGTTCAAAGAAGAAAGCATAAGTGAAACTGGCAGATCTCTGAGATAAATTTAAATGAAACAAAACACACCAAAACTTATGGGATGCAGCTAAAGCAGTGCTTAGAGGAAATTTTATAGTTGTAAATGCTTATTTTTTTTTTAAATGAAAGCTCTCAATTCAATAACCTAACTTTCTACGGCACGACACTTGAAAGTAAAGAACACACTAAACCTAAAGCAAACAGAAGAAAAGAAATATTATAGATCACAGTGCGAATTGAGGAGAAAGTCAATGAAACCAAAAGTTGGTTCTTCAAAAAGATTAACAAAAGTTGACAAACCTTAACTAACCTAGACTGACCAAGAAAATAAAAGACTCAATTACTAAAACCAAGAATGAAAGAGAGGACACTAATACCATTCTTTAAAAATAAAATAGTTTAAAAGGGAATACTATGAACAACTGAGTGCCAGCAAACTAGATAATTTAGACAAAATGGATAAATGCCTAGAAAGACACAAACTACTGAAATTAACTCAAAAAGAAAAAGAAATGCCTGAATCAAACTATTAAAAACTACAGTCATTGAATAAATAATTTTAAAACTTACCACAAAGAAAATCCAAGGCCCAAAGGGTTTCTCTGGTGAATTCTACCAAAATATTCATACCAAGTTTCACAAACTATTTCAAAACACAGAAGAGGCAAGAACACTTCTCAATTCATCCTATGAGGCCAGTACTACTCTGATAATAAAACCAGCTAAAGACATCACAAGAAAAGAAAACTACAGACCAATATTCCTAATGAATATAGATGCATAAATCCTCAAGAAAACAGTAACAAACCCAATCCAGCAACATATAAAAAGGATTGTGCCACATGACAAAATGGGATTTATCCATAGCATACAAGGTTGGGTTAATGTCCAAGAGTTAATGTAAAATACCGTATCAAAAGAATAAAGGGAGGAACACATGATTATCTCAATAGACAGAGAAAAATCATTTGTCAAAATCTAATATCCATTCGTTGATTAAAAAATATATAATGAACACTTGCCAAACTAGGAATGAAAGGGAACTTCCTCAATTGCATAAAAGGCATCTAGGAAAAATCCCGGAGATAACATCATACTTAATGATGAAAGACTGAATGCTTTCCCCCTAAGATCAGAAACAAGGTAAGGAAATCCATTCTAGCTGCTTCAATTGCATAGCACTGGAGATTCTAGCCAGGGAATTTAGGCAAAAATAAATGAATAATAGGTAGACAGATGGATAGATAGAAAGACAGACAAAATGCATCCACATCGAAGAGGAAAAAGTAAAGGTGTTTATTTACAGATGATATAATCTTTTTTAATTGAAGTATAGTTGATTTACAATATTGTGTAAGTTTCAGGTGTACAGAAAAAATGATCCAGTGACTTTTTTTCAGATTATTTTCCATTATAGGTTATTACAAGATATTGAATATTATTTCCCATGTGATACAGTAAATCCTCATTGCTTATCTATTTTATGTATAGTAGTTTGTGTCTGTTAATCCCATATTCCTAATTTATCCCTCCCCTATTCGTTTCCCCTTTGGTAACCATAAGTTTGTTTTCTATGTTGGTGAGGGTCTTTCTGTTTTGTATATAGATTTATTTGTATTTTTTTTTAGATTCCACATATAAGTGATATCATATGATATTTGTCTTTCTCAGCCTGACTTACTTCATTTAGTATGATATTCTCTAGGTCCATCCATGTTGCTGCAAATGGCATTATTTCATTTTTTGTTATGGCTGAGCAATATTCCACTTACATATATATATATATATATACACACACCACATCTTCTTAAACCAATTGTCTGTTGATGGACACTTGTTTTGTTTCCATGTCTTGGCTATTGTAAATAGTGCTATGAACACTGGGGTGCATATATCTTTTCAAATGAGAGTTTTCATCTTTTCTAGATATATGTCCAGGAGTGGAATTGCTGAATCATATGATACCTCTATTTTAATTTTTTTAAAGAACCTCCATACTGTTTTCCAAAGCGGCTGCACCAATTTTCATTCCCACCAACAGCATTGGAGGGTTCCATTTTCTCTGCACCCTCTACAGCATTTGTTATTTGTAGGCTTTTTGATGATGGCCATTCTGACCTGTGTGAGGTGGTACCTCATTGTACTTTTGAGTTGCATTTCTTTAATAATTAGCGATGTCGAACATCTTTTCATGTGCTTGTTGGTTATCTGTATGTCTTCTTCGGAGACATGTCTATTTAGGTCTTCTGCCCATTTCCTGATCTAAGAAAATATTGCTACAATTTATGTCTGAGAAAGTTCTATGTTCTCTTCTAGGAGTTTTATGGTTGTCATGTCTTATATTTAGGTCTTTGAACCATTTTGGGTTTATTTTTGTGTGTGGTGTGAGGGAGTCTTCTGATTAAATTGATTTACATGTGGCTGTTCAGCTTTCCCAATATCACTTGCTGAAGAAACTGTCTTTTCTCCGTGGTATACTCTTCCCTCCTTTGTCATAGATTAATTAACCATAAGTGTGGGGGTTTATTTCTGGGCTGTCTATTCTATTCCATTGATCTATGTGTCTGTTTTTGTGCCAATACCATACCGTTTTGATTACTGTAGCTGTGAAGTGTTGTCTGAAGTCTGGGAGGGTTATACCTCCAGCTTTGTTCTTTTTCCTCAGGATTGCTTTGGCAATTCTGGGTCTTTTGTGATTCCATATAAATTTTAGGATTATTTGTTCTAGTTCTGTGAACGATGTCGTGGGTAATTTGATAGGGCTCACATTAAATGTGTAGATTGCTTTGTGTAGTATGGCCGTTTTAACAATATTAAGTCTTCCAATCCAAAAGCATGGAATATCTTTCTATTTCTTTCAATAATCTTCAATTTCCTTTATCAATGTTTTATAGTTATCGGCATATAGATCTTTCACTTCGTTTGTTAAGTTTATTTCTAGGTATTTTATTTTTTGACACAACTTTAAACAGGATTTTTTTTTTACTTTCTCTTTCTGATATTTAATTTTTAGTGTAAAGAATGCAACAGATTTCTGTATATTAATCTTGTATCCTGCTACTTTGCTGAATTCATTTATTAGTTCTAACAGTTTTTGTGTGGAGTGTTTAGTGTTCTCTATATAGAGTATCATGCAGATGACATAATCTTGTATAAAAAAATCTTAACAAATACACTAAAAAACTATTAGAATTTTTTAAAATAAGTTCAGCAAAGTTGCAGCATAGAAGATCAATATTTAAAAAATCAACTGTCTTTCTATACAGTAGCAAAGAACAAGCCAAAAATGAAATTAAGAAAACAATTACATGTACAACATCATCAGAAAGAGTAAAATACTTACAAATAAATTTTTTAAATAGTATAAAACTTATAATCTAAAAACTGCAAAACATTGAGTGAAATTAAAGAAAATCCAAACAAATGGAAAGACAGTCCATATTCATGGATTTAAAAACTTAAATGGTAATGTTCCCCCAAACAGATCTATAGATTCAACACAATTTCTAAAAAAATTCCAGTTGGCTTCTTTGCAGATAAGCTAACTTTAAAATTCATACTGAAATTCAAAGTACCCAGAGTAGCCAAAAAATTCTAAAGAGAGAAGAAAAAATCTGAAGGCTTCACACTTCCTGTTTTTAAAACTAACTACAAAGCAACAGTAGTCAGAGACTATTTGGTGTTTCATTAAGATAGCTATATGGATTAAAAAATAGAATTAAGAATCTAGAAATAAATGCATACATTTACGGTCAGTTGATTTTCAACAAAAGTACCAAAGCAGTTCAATAAAGAAAAAAAATCTTTTCAACAAATGATTCCGGGACAACTGATATCCACACAGGAAAGAGTGAAGTTGGACCCCTTTCTTACAATATATACAAAAATAACTCAAAATAGATCATGGACCTTAAAGTAAGAGATAAAACTATAAAACTCTTAGAAGATAGAGGAGTAACTCTTTGAGATCTTGGGTTAGGCAAAGCATTCATAAGAGATAAAAGAAAAAACAGTTAAATTGGATTTTATGAAAATTTAAAACTTTTGTGCCTCAATGAACATCATGAAGAAAGTGAATGAGAGAAAAGTATTTGCAAAGCATAAATGCAACAAGGGACTTGTACCCAGAATATATATAGAACACAATACTAAAAAAGAAAATAAATAATGCAATTAAAAATGGCAAAAGATCTGAATCAAAGACATTCAAATGGGCAGTAAGGACAAGAAATGATGCTCAACACCATTACTCTCCAGCAATAAAAAAGAATGAACTATTGTTACAAGCAACAGCTTGGATGAATCTCGAATGAATTATGCTGAATCATAGGAGACACCCCAAACTAGCTCTCACTCCTAATCCAGCAGAACCACGGTGCCCCAGAATTCCAAACTGAAAGCCACCAGTGACCCCAAGACCTAAGGTGCTCAATATTAAAGCTGCCGGTTTGCACAAGGCCATTGCCTCCCTCAAGGACCCTGAAGCAGATGTGGATACACTGTCCCCAAAGCTATACCTAGGAGGGCAAGGTCAGGGTCACTCAGAGGCAATCTGCCATTTAATTGTGGCAAGAGTTTACCTTTTTTCCCAGTGGTATTTCTCTTTCTCAGACCCAACTTTAGCTTCTGACATTATAATCAAAACTCCCACTATTTCTTGACTATTTCTACCCACTTGAAGTTCTGGGAGAATATTTGTTTTCTTCATGCAGGTTTCTTGTGCTAGGCTAAATTCAGAGACCACCAAGGTATGTAACCAAAAGCCAAATGATACAGCTGCGCAGTCTTCCGGCTTTCTGGCACTTTGGGCTTTCTGGTACCTCCACCTTAGCAGGCTCACTGCATACAAGAGCTCCTTTCCATTAACCAGAAAGAGCTCCATCCCGGAGCCAGACCCCAGCAAACAAGAAGAGCAGGATGTTTGTGGTCCCTGGCTTGTTTGCCATCGGCATGGAAATCTGACCTCCGTGACATTCACTAGAGAAGATATTCCCAGCCAAAGGTCACAGCCTGAGAGTCCACACCCAGTCTCTTGATACTAGTACCATAACCTTCCTACAATGAATATCGGTGACATCACTATGGTTTAAAAGCAAAACAAACATGACAGTCAACGGAGAGCATCACAATCTTGCTCCTTCCAATCCAACCACGTGTTTTCAAAGGGGAGAGACTGTCAATGTAACTGCTAACTTCCATGTGTACAAATCCTGTATGTAAGCCCCCAACATAGCTTTCTGCTAAACTCTGGAAAATGATGAGCCACTTTCCTACAACAGGATTAGGCAAGGTGTCTGCAACACAGGACTCCCTCATTGAGGGCTGAGCTGAGCTCATTTGGCTATACTTAGCAGTCTAGCCAAGCCACATACATACCTTCAGCTCCCCCCAAATCAAAACTATACCCCCTCCTGGACAGAAGAAACTGCTGGAAACCAAAAAGTGTGAGTCTAGTCTCATCCCAATGGATCTTGTGACATCTAGGCCTCTAAGCCCCTCAATAATAATTTTTCAAGGCCATCTGGAATAAATAGAAGTCTCACTCAAAGCCGCATGTATGCAAATTGTGGCACTTTAAATGGATTCCGTCCTTAAGTGCACAAACCTAAAAGCACGCAAGCAATTGGATTAGAAAAGCAAGAGGTTTTTTTTAACTCTCTAATTGGCATTAAGTCACCAAACATTGTCAAACACATATCACTTGCTTAATTATTTTGTGTGCGCATGTGTACATCTCTATAACTTCATAAACACAGAAATGAGAGTAAGATGCAGATTTAATGTACACCCATATGGCGATAAATACAAAAGCTGCCAGAAGATTGTAAAATGCTATACTAATGCTAAAGTGTTATCTTTTTTTCTCTTGCTTTGCTTCCAAGTCACAAGGAACAAATTGAGAATACCGTAGATGCTAAGCAAGAATCCTTATCTAAAAGGAGAAATAGACACAGACCATTTTGTCCAATAATGCAAAATATTTTTAAATACCTTTCTTCAGCTCCCTGTTCTCATCTTAGTCTAATTATCTTTGTTAATCCTATAGTGTGTTTATGCATAAAATCATTTCTACGTGTTCATTAGAATTTTTATTGAAGTAATTCTTCATAAGCAGCCTACTACGCATCATTCACCCCAGTATGCCTCCCTTCAGCACTGCTTTAATGAGTTCTAGTTGGCCTATGACACTGGTAGAACATACTATACCACTTTCAGCAAAACCAATCACAAAAATGATAAATATGTTTGCCTCTAGTATATATGACAAATAGGCTTAAACAGTTTTTCAGTCTTCTACGTAGCAAAGTCTCAGTCATGACGCATCTGCTGAGGTGGCCATCATCCCGAGGTCAAACTCTCCTCTGTACTGGGAGTCATTTTACCATCCTTCCATGCCTTCGACCTCATTTCTTTGCTGACCCCACCAAGTCTGCCAGACTGGTAAACCCACGCTAATCTGCACACTCTCTTTAATGGCTCTTTTCTAAAGTTGCCTCTTCCAAAGGAGAGAGAATAGTCCCCTTTACGGGAATTTGCTCCCCTCACTTGGTTATTTCCGGAATAAAATACGTTTTTATTATCTTCATGATGAGCTCCTGGGATAAGGGCAGGCTTCAGGATTCATTTTCTCTGGGACCCCGCACTTGAATTTGAGAGAAAGTATCTTTATTTCACTGGCTCCTCATAATCCAAGATTCTATGAGCTGCCCTGGATGAATTCATTCACACGACCTCCAAAGGCTGTGTCTACACAGACCAAGTGCAGAAAAAAGAATAATAAAATTTAAAAAATCGTCATTTATAGAAACAGGCCATGGTCAGAGCAGTGCAACGGACATTGCTAAAGAGGCAATTGCCAAAATTCCAGAAGGAATAAGATGCTTTGGCTTCTTACAAATCTTGTGAAGTGTATGAGCCATATTTTGAGTTCACATGGGGCATAAATTAAAATACAGTCAAGGTCTTCGGTCTTCACTTTCCCTACCTGAAAAAAACAAACAAACCAAAAAAACTGACTCTTTTCCTCTACCATAATTACTTCTATTTTTATTTCCCCTAAAACATAATTCTTTCATGTAAAACATTGCTGAAAGCATTTGCAGTATCTTGTGTATCTAAATCCTTGTTTCAGAGAGGAGAAGAGCTGCATAATTCACTTTTAAAGAGTGAGTTTTATTAAACTTTTTAAAAGGTGCTTTTAAAAAATCAGCTAACAGGTTGGATTCTGGTATCTCCAGACAGTCACTTCAGGTCTCCATTCCACTTAACCTGCATAGGCATAGAGCCAAAAAGGAGGGTAAAGGCTTTTACTATGGAGGATAGTACGGAAGTCCTTAAAAAACTAAAAATAGTTACCATGTGATCCAGCAATACCATTCTTGGTCATATATCCAGAGAAAACTCTAATTTGAAAAGATGCATGCACCCCAGTGTTCACAACAGCACTATTTACAGTAGCCAAGACATGGAAGCAACCTAAACGCCCATCGACAGATGAATGGATAAAGAAAATATGGTATATTTATACAATGGAATACTACTCAGCTATAAAAAAAGAATGAAATAATGTCATTTGCAGCAACATGGATGGACCTGGAGATTATCATACTAAGTGAAGTAAGTCAGACAGAGAAGGACAAATATCATATGTTATCACTTATGTGTGGAACCTAAAAAAATGATACAAATGAACTTATTTACAAAACAGAAACAAACTCACAGATAAAGAAAACAAATTTATGGTTATCAAAGGGGAAAGTAGGGGGAGAGATAAATTACAAGTCTAGGACTAGCAGCTACACACTATATATAAAATAGATAAACAACAAGGTCCTACTGTATAGCACACGGAATTATATTCAATATCTTACAATGAACTGTAATGAAAAACAATATATATCTACATATATATGTATAACTAAATCACTATCCTGAACACGAGGAACTAACACATTGTAAATCAGCTATACTTCAATTTAAAAAATAAAAAATAAAATAGAGGGAAAGGCTTTTGGAGATTTGTCTGAGAATTTAGTGGACATTAAAACATGTCAGACAGGCCAGGTGGCCCAGTTGGTTTTAAATGCCAACTCCAATACTGATTGGTTGTGTAAATTTGGGCAGATTATTTATCTCATCCAATTCTCTGTTTTCTCATCTTTAAGTGGGTTTTTTAAACATCTATCTCAGAGGGTTGTTTTGCGGATTAAATGAGAAAAATATACGTCATGCCCTTGGCATAGGTAGGTACGTCAAAACACTAATACGTCTTCACAGAAAGTCCGGCCAAGCAACACAGGTCAAACCATCACTTTACAGCACTTCTTTTTGTCTAAGTCTTGGAGTTGTTCACTTTTTCTTTGGTTGTGTCCCAATAAAACTTTATCTACAAAAATAGAGACAAGATATGACCTGTGGTTTGCAAACTCCAGTACAGATAACATGTGTAATGTAGAGGTTAGAAATACTGTGTATGTATGTGTGTGCATATATATAGCTTAGATATGATCTTTCTGAAGTTTGATTTGGTATATTTTTGTGGGCTTGTTGGATATCTGTATGTTTGTGGGAAAGGGCCTTATGAATGTTCACCCAAATGAAACTTGGAGAAATGTATCTGAGTATTTTATATGTAATGGAGATTTTTATTTTCACAAAAGACAAGTTCTCCCATTACTGCTACATAATTTGCCAAATGCAAAGATTTTTATAGTCCTCTTAAGTTGCAAAGGTTCCCCACATGGGTAATGACAACAAAACGTAAGTAATAATTACAGCCATAATTTTTAAACACATATTACATGCTAGGTGTTGAATCTTTGATGTACATTATGTAGATGCTAACATGGAGTTCTTCACTCTTGCATGTGAATTAAGAAGCTTGATGTGGTCAGAATACTTCCAAATATATCAACCTACTAAGCTTCTTCTCATGAATTCAGATATGGCCTGATCCTTCCTGATTGGTCATATCCAATGACTAAGCACTGCACAGTCAGGCAGAATGGTCTGTAAGATATTTATTCACTGAAGTTTTTCTAGTCCAACTTTATGGCTTAGTATATGGTCTATTTTCAAAAATGCTCCATATGTGCTTGAGAAGAATATGTATTCTAATTGGATGTGCGTCTCTTACACTGAGCTTGTTAACCATGTCATTCAAATCCTCTGTATCCTTACTGATTTTTATACATTTCATCTATCAATTTCTGAAAGAGGTTAGTAGATTTTACAATTTCTCCTTATTGCTCTGTCAGTTTTTGCTTTATATTTCAAAACTACTGTATTAAAGGCATACAGGTTTAGTATTGTTATGTGAAGAACTGAACATTTTATCAATGATCCTGTTTGTCCCCCCAAAAGATTTTGCCTTAGTCAGTTTAGCTACATCGCTTCCTGGTTAGTATTTACACAGTATATCTATTCCAATTCTACCTGGGTCCTAATGTTTTAGTTTTGTCTCTTAAATACAACAGCATATAGCTGGATTTTGTATTTTCATCCATTGTGATAATCTATGTCTTTCAACTGGTGAGTTTAAGTCAACTTCTATTTACTGTAACAATTGAGGAGTTGGCTGCCAAGATCAAAGAGCCCTTTAAAAGTACCTTCATGTTTCCTGGCTGTAACCTGGCCACTCTAGTCAATTTCTGAACACTCTTTGCTTGCATTCACTCTCTTGTAGGAAGTTAGCAAAAAATTCAGTGATCTCCATGAGTGAATCTGAGCTGATACTATACTGAAGGTTTGTCTTTATTAGTACAGTTATGGGAAAAAAGTCAATTACTGCAAGGAACAGTGCACACAAGCCTAATTCATTTGATGTAAATCAATGTATTGCACATTTCAACTGCTCTGTATTCCTTCAGTAAAGTGAATGGAAGTGATTCACTAGAACTAAACTCTTCACAAGAAACAAACCAATTCTCTTAGGCTCACTAGGGCATCTCTACTAGTAAAATTCAAAAAGCAATCAAACTGAATAAGAAGTCCTTTTTGCAGACATTTATATCGGGAAAGAACACGATTCTTGACAATTCAGAGTAAATGAAGTGCAAATTATTCTCTTATAATATGTCCCAGAACTGAAGCTTAACTTGTGACTAAAAAAGAACCCACAGTTTAATTAGAAAAAATATATTTATTGGTAATTCCCATGAGCTCATATTTGATACATTTATATCATAGGATAACAAGTTCAAAACTATTGCTAAGTTATAAATATGGAATTTATGCCAAAAATGCATGTATTGAATTTTATTTTGAATTTGCATGTGTGCCTATATTTGAATATTTATAATATTCCAGAAAAAGCACAGTGGAATGTGCAAGACAGATTTATTTAGTTTAATGCTCTGAAATGTGTCAAAGTCTTCCACACTGTTCTTAGAGGCAAAATGGCAGAAATAAGAAATGGGATGTACTAAAACCAATTGAATAATCTGCAAAGTCCAATACCTAGAAACTAGAAAAGCTCTTTTGCCAATAAATATTTGACTAAAGTTGAGACAAATACTTCTCTAAGCCTACAGTGGCACTGTATTAGAAGACATAGACCATTGATTGGAGTCTTCATTATGCTTTGATGGAAGAGGGAACATTCCCACCTATATCCTTTGTTTCTAACTCGGTGAGTAAATATCTCATCTTATTTGTCACAGAATGTTGGTATTAGCTTTCCAACTGTGAAGCACATTCTTTACACTGTCAAAATAACTTGTGCCTAGAATGTAGTTCCAGCAGAGTTTCAAGAATAAGATTCTGAACCTCATTGTACTTAGTGGCCCCTCAGGTATCCAGAGCAGCTAAGGAGTGAAGTGTTCTACTCCACTGAATTTACAGTTAACCGGCGGCGATGCTCTTGTGAAGTCAAACTGCTCTAGGAGGATGATGCTCCAGCAGAACGGACTCCCCTTCTCTCCTAGATGAGGGCAACACATGTACAAACTCATCTAAGCTCTCAGTGATGGATGCTTAGAACTACAGCCCTTGTTCAAACCCCAAACTTCACTCTTTTAACCAGACCATTAGCTCTGACATCATGAACATTCAAAATCCAGGCTATCTTGGGTGGCTCTGGCCAAGCAGAGTAAGCCTTGTATTTCCAACTGTGTACCGTTACTAATTTCTTGTTCCATTTAATTTTTAAACAGAGAACAAGCAATAGCAATCCACTCAAATATCTCTATAGTGTTCTGGTATAAGAGCTCCATGGATTCCTTGGAATATGATAACAGCCAATCATCAGCAAAATCAACAGCCGATGCCTGACTTACCACCTCTGCCTTTCAGACTGAGAGTTTACTTAGCTGAGGCTGCTTTCCTCATTAGGGACTCCCAGAATATCAAGAGGCTAATGAAATAACCAGCCATCATCTTTAGGAACCAAAAAGCAGATGGGTGTAATTTATCACAGGCATAATAAAGCATCATTTTAAAAACCATTAATATTTACTTTTATTATAAAAGTAGTGCATACTCATAGAGGAAATTAAAATCCTTTAGAGAAACAGAGGAAGAAAAGAAATCACTAATTGATATCTTGATGTTTTTCTTCCATTCTTTGTCTTTTATGCTTAGATTTGAGAAGGATTAAAAGATGATTTGCCCGTCTCGCTCTCATAATCGTAGTCATACCATCATACTGGGTCCACTGGGTTCATCACTGTCTATCTCTTTTTCTCTTAGCATTAAATCACTACCAATTTTCCAAACTCTAAAAAGGACATTTAAATGGTTTTGAAATAATTGTTCCAGTGGATGTACTGAGATTTCTTGAACCATTCTCCTATATGTGGGGATAACTTTTACAGATAACTCCAGGTAGCTCCTAGGATACCATGCTCACATCACCCTATACTTGTCCCCCATGGCACTTCTCACTATTGTAAGTAATTATTTGTTTTATGTCTGTCTTTCCCATTCCATGAAGGCAGGGACCACATCTACCTGGTTCTTCACTGTGCCTCCAGCACATAGCACAGTGATAGGAGATACTCCGTAAATATTTACGAATAAGTGAATAAATAAACGAGTAAGTGAAAAATACATATAAAGGATTGTTTTTCAGTAAAATCCCGGAAAAGAAATCATGGGTCAAAAAAATAAATCTTTTCAATGTTCTCTGTTTAAATTATCTATTTTATTTCCAAAAGAATCATTCGATTTTACATTTCCACCAACAATGTATGAGAATGATGGGGTTTACCACACCCTCTTCAGTACTGACTGCTACCTTTTATTGCTGGATGGTGGTGGTGATGTATACTGAGCTGTTGTTGTTGTTGTTGTTGTTGTTGTTGTTGTTGTTGTTGTTGTTGTTGTTAATCAGGGTTAATTTGAGAAGCAAAAAGGTTTTCCTAAATATAATTATTTAAATTTGCATTTCTTTAGTACCAGTGAGACTACACAGCTTTTCCACGTCTGTAAACTAGCTCTGTCGTCCCCATGTTGCAAATTGTCTGGCCATATCCTTTGTTTTTCTGATCAATTCGTAGGAGTTCTTTATACAGGAAGGATGTCAGCCTTTTTGTCTGTTTTATTTGTTGTGCATATTTTCATCAGTTTGTCATATGCCTTTTCATTTTGGATATTTTTGGACAGATGAACATTTCTCATTTTTATGTAATCATAACTGTTGATCTTTTCCTCTATTCAAACAGCCTTTTCCTTGGCTCAGAGTCCCATGTGTGAATGGCAGCTATCATTTAAATAACAATGCCAACTGTGAATTCAGATTAACTGGGTTCACAGACTCCCACATACACAACTAAGCGCTCACCTGCTCTGAGACCCAGTTCTCACTGCCTTACAAGCCTTGCCCACTAGAAGTGCAGGCAACTTAAACCAGTCACAACTCTTAGTAAGCTCCCAGCCCAAACTACATCCGCTTCTCAACCTCTCCATTTTGTCAAGGGTACCACCTTGATCGCAGACTGGAAATCACGGAGGTATCTTTAACTGGACTCCAGCCTTCATTTACTTTTACGTTTTTACATTCCTGCCGGGAAAGAGCTTCTCATCCTCACTGGGGTTCAACTTCCTCACTGCCGTTCCAGGACCTCTACAGTGAGGGTCCCTAACCTTTCCCCAAGCAGGAACCTTCTCGGGTCTGGCCAGTCCTGGCTAGGTGAGGGGACTTGGTCTCAGGATGCCACGCCCACCCACAATGTCTCCTTTCTTCTAAATACAAGCCACCTACTCTCAGAAGCCTCTCTGAACAGATCTCTCCTTTTTCTGGTCTGTTCCTCATACTTCACAAAGGAAAGGGCCTTAGAAAGCATCTTATGAATCTCCCATTTTACAAGGGGAATGGACTTGCCCCAAATCACAAGTTCCTCCCCACCCCAACCTGAGAATAGTCCACAGTTGTGCGCTTTACCATCTAATCTGAATGGACTTGAGGCTGAAGATGGTGACCTTGGCTTTCTTGGCTTTGTCTGGGCTCTAATCTCCCCCTGCTGCTAGCAGAAGTCATAATACTTACTCCACAAGGTTTGCTGATTAGACCTAAACTGTTACATAAACAGATGGACTTTTCTTTCTTTCTAAAATATATACTGGTAAAGGTATGACATTTTAAAGACATTATTGATATTCAAGCCATTTTCAAACAAAATCCATCTTCTTTATTAAATACCTAAAATGCCAAAT
Organism: Camelus ferus; assembly: GCF_009834535.1. Taxonomy (NCBI): domain Eukaryota; kingdom Metazoa; phylum Chordata; class Mammalia; order Artiodactyla; family Camelidae; genus Camelus; species Camelus ferus. The sequence continues at coordinate 87,454,547 of NC_045732.1, read as the reverse complement.
TATCCTGTTCTACTGGAAGCTCTATGAGAGCAAAGATGACGTGTCTTCCCTGGAATATAATGTGCAGTTTCACAAAATTTTGTATAATGAATGACAGATGGAAGAGATGACTATTCTTTAATGTCATTTCATGTTACTTAAGTTGACGATAGATATCTATACAAGACAAGCTGGAACATTCTTATTGCCACATAACAGCACTAATCTAAAACTACTATTAAGAAAATCTAATTCTGAATACCTTTTTGTACTACCTTGAGAACTTTGAGCTTCCTTGGGACTCCAGCAACGTGTTTTCCATTGTGCAAAGATACTAACTAGTACCTCTGGGGTTCTACAAATGTTATTATGGTGAGTTTCTCCCCTTCTCCTGCGAAATATGTGGGAGGGTATAATGGCTCTCAGTATCCTCTTAGTATCCTTGGCTAAGTGAAGCTACCCCTGTGAGAGCCCAGTGGCCTACGGCCTGAGGGACCAGAAGGACAGCATTGCTGCCTGTATTGGTCCATTCACTTGCTGCCTCCTCGCCCTGAACCACAAGCCTGTCATCCTGCTTCATGGCACAATCCCGAGGGGAAGGAGTGGGAGCATGCGCACGTGAGGCATGAGCAGGCACGTGCACTGTGGAGTTCTTACTAAGACATGGTTCTTTCAAAATAGAGCCACCTTTTTAAAAAGAAAAGGAAGTAAAAGGAAGCCTTTATTGCAAGTATTAAAAATGACAAAAGCAAAAAAGAGAAAGAAAGAAAGCTATTCTCCATATAAATGCCTTTTAGTCCTTTCCTGTCAGGATAACCTAGAGGATTTTAGATGACAATTAATTACACCTCCGTGTGACTGCCTGGAAATGGAGAGATGCTAAAAGTCTGGGATGCAGCATGAATATGATGATGAGATTCTGTGACTTGAAGAGTCACAGAACCTAATCTGCCCCTGCCCCCAGCCCCCTCCCGGTACCTGGGGAAGAAGAATGAGGCTCATGCCAGTTTCTTTGTGCTGGATTCTGAATTCCTCCCACCCACCCAATGTTGCACGAGAGTTGGCTACAAACAGACGGAATTTGGCCCGAGAGAAGCCTGCAGAATTTGGGAGTTTTAAGTACTGGTCAGCAACAATGTTTTGCTACATTTTCAAAAAGGGTCTTAGAAATTCCAGAATGAGCAGGACCCTTCTCTGACCCAAAACAACATATGGGCAGCCAGATGTATGACATGCAATTTCTAGGGTTTTTTTTTTAAAGAAATACTACTCTTAATAAACAACTTGTGCCTTTTGCCAGCCCAGCACTCTCTCTTTGTCCTCTCCAGGCAACGTGACGGCAGCCGTTTCCGCTCAGCAGTTATATATCACCCAAGCACTTCACCCTCCGCTGAGGCAGGGAAGCATCTCAAATGTAGCCCTGGGAGCAGGATTCGGGTCTTGGCTGGCAGCCACGATGGCCTCTCATGCCCCCACCTAATGTGGATGGATGGCTGTGAGTCAGAAGGTGGCCCCTGTCCCCGCTGAGGGCTCCTAGTGACGTTCATTCACTAGGCCCCTAGCATCCTCCCCGCCTGCTCAGCTCTGCAGCGATTTCCCACACGGCAATGAGAGGCCCCTCTGCCATCCGGCCAAGAGACCTTCTCCTGTCAGCATGAAGCCTCAGGGAGGGAGAAATATCCTTCTCTCCTAGGAGGTGTGGCCACCCTAGTCCAATCACTCATCCCAATTCACATGTGTAAAATGACTGGAAATGGCGATGATGTCGGTGATAACAACACCACTTAACATTCAGAGTGTTCACTTTGTGGTAAATGACTCATATGAAACACCTCGCTGTGTTTTCACAAAAACCCTTGTTCATCAAGTCGCAACTGAGCAAGGACTGTGGAATCAGCCAGGACCGGGGGAAGATTTCTGCTGCGCCACTCAAGAGCTCTGTGACCTTGAGAAAGTCCTTCAACCCCTTTAGGCCTCACTCTCATCTGATAAATGGGGAGACTGAGGGCCGCTCTGCCCTCTTCCTACAGAGAGTGCAAGTTCACAGAGAAATACCAGAGATAAGGGATGTGACAGCCCCTAGGAAACTGGAAGGCACTCTCCACACGTACAAGGCTTGGGCAGGCTTTGGTCCAAGGTCGCACAGCTGGTTCATGGCTGGCCAGGAACTAAGGCCCAGGTGTCGGAACTCCCAGGCCAAACAAACAGAGCTGCTGTTCCCCTCAGCCCGGCGGAGCCCGGAGCCCAGCAGCTGGCATGGAAGGCTGCTCTCCACGGGAACTCCCCACGGCTGACTTCCCCATCTCCTGAGACCAGCTCTTCGCCCTCATGCATCACCACCGGCGCAGCTGCCTCTGGCTCTGAATGTTCAATACACTCACCCCCACACTCTCATACACACCCACACACTCGCTCTCTCGTGGTCACACACGTATCCATAGCTTTCATCGTACAGATGATCAGAATTCCCAGAACTGGTCCTGTAAGCAGGGATTTGTCAATATCCTGGGAAATTCTGGAACCCTCAAGCTAGCACTACTCTTCAAGATGAAGCTTTCCGGAGGTGGGTAGGAATTAATGAAATAAAAAAGGTGCCTCTGGGGTAGCCATGTGTTTCTCTAGCAAATTTTATTTCTTTTTTGTGAATACTGTAAGATCCAGTCACTCTGACTCTTTAAAAAGTGGTTCTTCTTTGATTAGACTAGATGGCACTGTGGTATCACCCTTTTGATGACCAAGAAAATCTTGTTTCATTTCAAATAAGTTTGCTTTAGCTAGGGACAGTCCCAGAGGCTGAACCCACTCCTTGAGGGGTCCTGGTTATCTCATGGCAAATTTCCGAAAGATTCCACCAGAGGACAGTGGCCACCAAATACATAATCCAGACCACATTAATAATGGGTGTCTACAGACCATGTTACACCCTGCCCTATATGTCCAAAAAGATTTTAAAAGGCACACGTGCCCTGTGGAACTCCAGACAAGGCTAGGATCCCATAGTGGCCAAGACCTCATTTTCACTCCTCTGCCACAGTCACGGCTGTGGAATTCTACTTTTACCCTCAGGAGCTTTTTATATCACCACCCCTCCCTACACCTACAGGCTCCACCGGCAAGAGGGATTATTTTCAATATTGCCAACTTGTTTGGGAACTTCTTAAATACCAGCATCTTGTGGTGACAATGCCTTACACAATTCTCACAATGCATTGAGGCAGCAACCTTCCTAGGGCCAAGGTTCTCTTAAGATGGGGGTAAAACAAACAAATGGTTAAAGCTGGAAGGGAAATGAAAGTTCAACAGATTCTCCCCAGATTCCAGAATTCAAAAAGAACACTGTAAACTGAGGGATGGAAAAGTGAGTAGGGAATGAGGTTTCCTCTAAATCTTAGTGGTGACCAGAAAGTCAGAGGGCCCTGTTCGCCTGCAGCTGGACAGAAGAAACTGCACTGGCTGTTGCATTCCAAGAGGCACCAACAAGACGTCGCCATGTTCCAGGGCACAGAGAACCCCTCACCATGAGGGGTTGGGAAGGCAGAGGAAGAAGTTGGGAGCCTGTCCAGTAGGCAGACGCTGTTGCAACAGTAGCAGCCTCGAGGACCCCTGTGGTCACCTCCACGGGAAGGCAGAGAGCACGGCCATGTCAACCAGACTCACTCTGTCCGTTCCCTGGACTCCCTGCCGCAGCCCAGATTTGTTTTAGGGAGAGTGGCAAAACGGGAGCCCTGACTGGGGCAACTGCAACCCAAAGAGCCCTTCCTACCCCTCCTCTTTTATGGTGCTCCATGACTTCCATCAGCCCGGCGCTGCAGTTGGATGGGAGGAAATGCCCTAGCTTCAAAAGCAACTGGCTATAAAGGCTCTTCATAAAACAGCTCTTTCCGCATCAGCTCTGGGTTCCCAGCAAGTGGGCTGGCGGTGCCCTGTTCCGGGGCCCAGAGTTTGTAAATCTGGAGCGGCTTCTCAAGACAGAAACCCACTGGGATCCCGGGCAGCGCCTTTCGGCCCGCGGGGTGCCCCCTCGCGCTCGCAAAGCGCCGCGGATGCCCCGGGAGCAAACTGGAGTGAGGGGTGCAAGCTGGTATCGAGAGTTCTCTCTGGGTGTCCACAAACAGCCGCAGAGAGATACTCATTCTCCCAGGGAGAGCAGGGCCAGTGGAGAGAAAGGAGGAAAAAGGCGACGAAAGTCAGGAAGGGAGAGAAAGAAACCAAAAGGTGAAAGAGAAAGGAGAAGCAAAGTGAGAGGAAAACGGAGGCAGAGCGAGCGGCCAGGAGCTGACAAGATCGCGAGCACGAGAAAGAGAGAAAGGCAAACAGAGGAAGCGAGAGGAAGGAGGAAAGGTGGAGAATGCGGGAGCGGGAAAGAAGAGAGAGCGATGGAGGCTTGGGAACCTGAGCGCGGAGAAAAGGAGAGGGCTGGAGGGTCTCGGGGACGCTACACGCCGAGCGCGGTTCTTTCCGGCGCTCCAGTGTGGAGCCTGCGTGCGGTACCTTGTCCCGGCGGCGGCCGGGGGGCGCTCGTTCCGGGCCTCCCGGCCGCTTCCCCCCGCGCGCACTCCCAGCCGCCAAGCAGGCCAACCTGCAGGCAGGCAGACAGTCGAGCCGTCCCGGGTCGGAACCCACAGCTTCCTGCGGCCGCCACAGCACCGGGAGCGCGCGCGCCAGGGCGCCCGGCGCCTGCCCAGCCTGGGCGCCACTGTAGGGGCGCCGAGGTGTCCCCCCGGGTGCCGGTAGCGGCCGCCGCGCCTCCTGGCCCTCCGCCCGGCCCGGCCCGCGTCCGCTCCCGCGCTCCCGGGCCCTGCTCCGCCGCGGGTGCGCACTTACCTGGACGGTCTCAGCCTGGCGTCGCGCTTGCCGTCCACCACGGCGGGCACGCAGCTGGTGAGCTCGGTCCAGTCGGCGTGCAGTCCGCAGCTCCAGCCTGTGGAGAACCTGGAGAAGAGCCAGGTCTCCCGCTTACCCGGCCGGTGGCAAGTGCATTTCTTCTGACCCACGCGGCATTCGCACGGTTGCTCCAGCTGGATGTTGCGCACCAGGTGGCGGCCAAAAGTGGTGCCTCCGGTCTTCTGGATGTGCAGGAACACGATCAGGTCATCGCCCTTGATGTCGAAGTCTACCTTGCGCAGGAGGTCGCCGCGGCTGAAATTGTAACGGGGCACGAACCTGGCGGAGCTCTCATCCTCCGAGCGGTACGGGTCTGGCATCGGGGAGCTGAACGCCTGCAGGCGGAGGAGCTGGCATTCTGTGCCGGGGCACACGTATTGGAGGACGATCACGGCAAAGAGGAAGAGCATCACCAAAGCCAGCAGCAGCTTGTTGGATTTCTCATCCATGTTCCCGACGCTGGGGGAAACCCAAGCTCCTTACGTCAATCCCGCAGCTCAGCCCGCGCTCGCCGTGCGCCCGCACCGCCCCCTCGCCCTGGCGCCGCCGTTGCGCCCCTTTCCCCCTCCCCTCGGCACCGAGTACTCCACCGCGGCGGCGGCGGCGCCCTTCTCCGCTTCCTTCCTTCCCGGCAGGCTCAGCGCTGTGGCTTCTGCCGCACACACACCCCCCTCCCCCCGACTCCTTCCCGCTGGCCGCCTGCCCTCTCCCCGCGCTGGAGCTCTCCGGAGCCGCTTCGCGGGGTTTCGTACCCGTGGGACCTCGCCTGTCCTGGCTGCCCCACTCCCCAGCTTACGCCCCGGGTCTGAGCCCCCGCGCGTCTCGTTCCACTCTCGGTGGCTCCGTGGCTCCCATTCCCATCCTGCTTCGCCCACCGGACTGTCCCCGGCGTGTCTGCCCCCAGTCCCCTCGGCGCGCACGCAGCCGCCTCCTCGCCTGCCCGACTCTCGGGCTCCCTCCCCGTGCGCCCCGAAGCCCTCCTCTTGCCGGCACCCGGTTGCCCACCTTGAGGGCTGCCTCGACAGAGCTCGGAGCCGGGCGTTCGGAGTTCCCCTGAGGGAAGAAGTCTGCTGGCAGCCCGGCTCGCCAGCGGCGACGCTGCGCTCTCGGTGCTCCCGGAACCGCGCGGAGGGAGCCGCAGCGTGGCCAAACGCTGCGCGCCTCTGCCCCCCCCCCCCCCGCCGAGCCCGCCTGCCACGGGCCAGCTGGAACTTTGCGCCTTTTCCTCCCCGCGCGGCTGCCTTCCCTCCCCGCACGGGTCCCGCGCGCCCCGGCTTGGGAGCGCGAGTCCCGCTTTCGCCTAAAACGTACCTGGCTAGGGGGCCGAAAATCTTGGAGAAGATAGCGCCGAGCACGTGCTTCAGCGAGTGGCCCAGGGCGGCCAGGCCCCGGGTGAGCAGGGCCCGGCAGAGGGAGCCCAGGTCCCAGCGTCTCCTGAAGTCGTGCATCCGCCTGCGGCGGCCTCGGGGCAGCAGCGCGAAGAGAGGGGCGCGCGCGGCTCCCGCCAGAGAGGAAGAAGCCTTTAGGGGCTCGTCCAGGAGCGTCTGGGAGTTGAATCCGCGAGACACACCCCTAGGAGGGCCCGCGCGGACTGAGGCGGCGACTGATCCGGGCCGGCTTGCTGCCAATTCGGCCTCTACTCTGGAATGCCGGCGGGGACAGGTGGTGCGGGCGGGCGCTCCTCGCTCCGGTTGCAACGGCGGCCCGAGCGCCCGGGCTGCACACGCAGGCAGTGCCATTCCCCCCTTCAGGCAACTCAGGGTACTAAGGATCAGGAGTGAGCTTGAATTTATGTAATAATGCCTCACGCCTAAGAGCTCAAACCACTTCACAAGCAGAGGACCTGAGTTGTCTCCTGTGTTGGGGGAACGGAGGTCACTCCAGTGAGCGCATCACTCCACTTTGGCTTGTAATTTCAACCTCCCCTAAAATAGCAAAGGCGCAAATTGGACCTTTTCCCTCTCTCCTTGCCAATTTCCATTCTCCAACGGAAGCGGGGGCATTTTCTGAAAAGGTAAGTCAGCATGAAGGAAAAGCATGACCAAAAAACGTTACAGAATGGGCGTATGAGCTTCTTTAGAACAGAGAATGGCCCTCACTTCTCTCTTCTTGCTCAATCCCCGGTACCTACAGGAAGACTTCACTCAAATAAGGTTTATTAAAGGAAAGGTACATGACTAAATACTACATTAGATTGGGGCCATTTAACCCAAGGTGATGTGATCAGGAAACTGGGGCCCAGAGAGGGGAAGTGATGTGCCCAAGGTCACACAGCAGAGCCTCAGGGCTTGAACCCAGGAAGCCATCCATTTCCTAACAGCCCTCTCCTAATAAATAGGTGCAGGCCATCCTCGAGCTCCATTGCCCGAAAGATTCTTTCCAGCTGCAGGGCCAGGAATTAGCAAAGAAAGAAGGAATGTCCCTTTACGACAGGGTCCTCAGGACTTAGGACTCAGACTGTTCCCATCCGATTGATTGGGTGGAGCTCGCTGTATATTGGCAGCTGGTATTTCCGTGAATGAGTGCCCACTCTGTCCAGTCCCATCGCTGTGTAAGGGGCAGGGGGTGGCAGCAGTGTTTCAGAACAGCAATGTTGGGGGCTTGGGGGCCAGCGAGCTGAGTCCTGGGGTGGGATCAAGTCCCTCCCAGTGTCTCCCTCAGAACATTTCGTCCCTCGCTGAGCTCTGCTCCATCCCTCTTCTGTCCTCTCTGTGCATTGAAACAGCAGTTTCGTTTTCTGTAAAGTGGGATGAATTCCTCCTTTTTCACCATCTGGATCACTGTGAGGATGGCCTTTGGACAACTCCAAATGTGAGGCTGTGTTTACCTGCTGCTCTAAGCTCTGATGTGCCGGCTGAGTCTTGGGCCAATTAAGGCAGCGGCCCTTCTCCGGCGATTTCACAGCTGTGCCCCTTGCCCTTATCTCCCTCCAGACTTCCCCAGTCCTAGTTGAACTTCCATGTGCCCTAGAACCTACCAGAGACAGTAAGAGACCCTTTGTCTGGCTGCAGGCATGAGGGGTTCTTGAGAACCCTGAATTTCAGGCATTTTACCTGTCGGGAGGCTCCTGGGGAGGGAGACTCTGACTGATGAACTTGTACTAAGGAGCCAGATGCAGCAACTTACGAGGTATAGACCTCCTAGCATTCCCAAGAGCTCCCCTCTTGGACATGTCTGCGAGCCATGGATGTGGGAAGCCAGGGGGGTGGCTCAGGAGCTCAGCTGGTCAGCAGTCCCTCCCTTCACTTGGGCCATCCAGTCAACGTCCAGTAGGTGGCTCTCATGGTGCCATCTGAGGACACTCCTCCCCACCGCCATTACACCATCATAATGACCTTCAGTGGGTCCCTGGGAAAACACTTCTGTAACGGTGGGTCACACATTCATGCCCCCAGCAACCAACTCTGGAGTTCCTACTCTAAGAGAGATTAGTGGGATTGGAATATGGAAATTGCCTTGCAGGGGGATGGGACAGTGGTAACCAGAACAGGGAAAAATCAGGACTTATTCATTTAGGTCAGGAAGAGAAACACAGGCACACACTCACAGTCTGGCTCTCAAAGAGAGAGGCAGTCACATGGGTGGTTTTGCTCTGCGACAGGAAGGAACAGGATGGAGCTGTAAAGTTCAGTTTCTGAGATCGAATAGGTCACTACCAATCTAGTGTGAGTACGTACACCAGCTCACTGGAGGATATTTGCATTTATAAGCCTTTCCTCCCCCCTTCTTACGCTGTAAGAAAAACAAATAAATGAATCTCTCATGGTGTATTTCATACATCAGGATTCCTAAAAGTGGAAAAACTGTCTTTGGTGGGGAGCAGGGGAGCCCACAAGTCTCGGGGGATTCTTCCTTGGGTGGAGAGGCTCCCTGCTAAGAAGAGGGAACTCTTCCTGCATGTGTCCCAAGAGCCACGTAGTCCTGAGGCCAGTCCTGGGCCTTGGCAGGACATGCCAAGGCCTCTTGCAGTTCTGGGCTGGGCCCCTCTTCCAGGAACTGGTTCCTCTCAGGAACTGAATCACAAAGATCCAGAGGCTCTAGAAATCAGACCTATTTTGGAGATTGGGGCTGGGGACAAAAGAGGAAGTGAACCGGCTGAATTGTCAGGTCTGTGGCTTTGCGTCTCCTGATCTCCTAGGGTAACCTGAGTTGCTGCATGTGTATATATTTGGGATGCAGCATTTGGAAGGTGAGGAGGACTCTGCAGTCTGATCAGGGCTTCTGGTTGTCTCCACAGTGTGCTGTGCTTTTCATTATTTTTCCAGAACCTTGTCCTGCCACGGTTCTCACAAAAGGTTGACGATTCTGGGAGCATTCGGGTCAGCCTGGCTTGCATACTAAGCAGAAGTTTGCATCTGGTTGCTGGAGTCTGGGAAAAAAGCAGGAGATGGTTGAGAGAGCACCGGCCTGAGAGTCCAGAGACCTGGGTTCTTGTCTTGACAGCCACTAATGAGACCCTGTATGACTGTGAGGAAGATGCCTGTTGGTCTTGGGCTCAGCATCCCTCTTTGTAAGAAGGGAAAGTCGACGTTGTGATTCAAAAGACGTTTCCCTACTCTAACGTTGTAAGCCACGCGCTATCTTGTCTTTCTCAAGGGCCAACATGCTGCCAGACCCTCAGCACCTGGCTGCAGGGGAGAGCCTGGTCCTCCCTGCTTTCTGTGACACTCCCATGGTTGGGACCCACCAGGCCATCAGCACCTGAACTTGTTCTGAGCCTATGTGACAGGGGTAACAGCAGGGTCCCTGTTCAAATTGGAACAGAGACAGTGAAAACTTGATATCAAAGAACGTGCTGGCACTCTTTATTCAGGGCGGAAAACCCTAAGAAAAGATGTTTTCCCCTTATCCTGAGCATTTGCCACACTGCTCTTTCCAGCTGTCACTAATTTAAAAAATAAAAACAAAAAGCTCATACTCTCAATGATAGATGATTTTTGTCACAAAGATTGAAGGCATGCAAACTATTGTGTCACTCTGTGGCTGTTCTGATGCATCTCCCCAAACTGAATGAGCAGCAGTGCTTAATGAAAGCGCTGCTCTGAGATTCGAGCTTTAATATCCTAAACAGGCTGGGTGTGTTATATACTCTCAGCTGTTGTCTCTTCCCCTCCTCACACAAAGCACTGAATTTTATTTGTTTAGCCTTTAAAATTGGGGCTGAAGGAATTAAAAGAGGAGGAAGATGCAGGGGTGATGTGTGTGCTGAACGAGGGCGTGCTCCGGAGGCAAGACCAGCAGAAGAACGTGGTTCGTGGCTGACTCTGAACATGCAGCCCGTGACTGCCCTTCTCCTGCTGGGGGATGCCTACCATTTCCCCGTCAGTGACGCCCCCACTTCTCGCAGGCCGGACTCTGCTCCTGTGACCGTCACTTCACCTTTTTGGGCCTCAGTCTCCACTCTTGTAAAATAGCCTGACCAGGTACCTTCAAAAAGCTGGCTTAGGGGTAAACAATTCAATCTCAAATGAGCTTTTAATTAAAAAAAAAAGAGCACAGGTTTGGAGAGCACATTGCTCTGGGATTTAATCAAGACTCTGAACCCTCTTGGAGCCTCAGTTTTCTCATCCATGAAAATGGGGCTGTAAAAAATCTCACTAGGCTATTACACGAATTAGCTAAAATAATCTATGGGGAGCACTCAGTCTGGTTCCTGGAAAAGCAGACTTTGAGTAAATCTTCATTTCTCTTCCCTTTCGACTCTGAATATCTTTGGTTTCAGCTCTTTGTTGTGTTTCCCACAATATTGACATTGGCGTATTTAGTGACAGGTGGCTGGCTTTGGCCCCATCCCGTTTCTTTACCTGCTGTATTTTTTCACCCTCCCGCTCCACCTCCCTGGAGGAGGAATGCCTCTGCGTCCATTTAATCATACAGAAGCCTGCGTCATGTCCACGTGACCCCTCGCAGGAGCCATCGACAGAAGAGGAGGAATGACCCCACAGTGAGACACCCAGCAACATGTGTAACAGAGTGGTGGAGGAGAGGCTTGGGGAGCTGAGATGGAGCAGAGATGAGAGTTATAACTCAGTGGAGAACTTACAGGGCCAGCCCCATTCGAAACTACTGACAGTAATTTTCAACTCCACTCACTTCAGAAGTTAATTAGCTGGTCAAACCATAGAAGTCAGACTGAAAACCAGTTCTGTATTCATCCTGTATGAGCCAGAGCTGGGCCAGCAACACCAGTTCATGGTGGCAGAGTAGAAAGAGGGCCAAACGGGATGCCAAGAAAACAATGTTTGAGTCTCAGTTCTGTCTCGAGCTCATTGTGTGACCCTGGGCTAGTCTCTTGACGTCTCTGAGATGTAGTTGCTCACTTTGGTAAACCGAGGCACCACATTAGATGACCCTGAAGGCCCATCCCAGCAGGAGTTTTCTGTGATCTAAGCTCTGCCAGCTACGGAGAAGAGTTGGGGAGGGACACCACTCTCTCTAGGCTTCGTGTGGGCAAAAATACACTACTAGGGGGAGGGTATAGCTCAAGTGGTAGAGTGCAGGGTTAGCATGCACAAGGTCCTGGGTTCAATCCCCAGCACCTCTGCTGAAAATAAACAAACAAACAAACAAACCTAATTACCCCCACCAAAAAGAAAAAAAAGAGAAAAATGCACTATCAGAGATAACTCTTCCGCTAGTAGCTGAGTCAGAAGAGCAAAAGACAGACTTAAATATTAAGAGCAAACTTTCTTAGATCACGTGGGTAAGAGAAAAACTTGACAATAAGCCGTCTGAGCTTCTACTGACTTGGAAGGTAAGGTCAAAACAGAAGGGCTGGGGAAAAGTGTTGAGAACTGACCTCCAGCTGACACAAAAGCCCTAGGTAGGTTTTAATAATGATAATAACAAAAACAAGAATGGCCTCGCCTGGCCCACTTCCTCCCACTTGTTTTCCTACTCTGGGGTCTTTGCAAGAGAGGAGCACGCCCATTGTCTATCTCCTGACTGGTTTCCCTGAGAGTCCTAGTTTTGAATAATAAAATACAAAAGCTGAAAATTATATCTCAGAGCAATGCAAAGGATTCAGAGGAAGCCAGCCTCAAGGCCAAAGTTGCTCCCAGGAAAAGGATTTCTTCATCACTTAAATAGGCTTGAAGGGGAATGTTTTATAAGAACAACCCAGGAAAAGAGAAAATTAGTTTAGAGAAATCAGACATGTCACAGACTAAGTGAAAGTTAATTTTTAATAAGAGAGAGCCAGACTAGGCTTACCTGGGCTTGAGAGCAAAACCCAGAAAATAAAGGTACATATTTTCAAAATCCACCTTTCACTAAATGGCATGAGAATACAGAAAGCTACAACATTAGAGCAAAAGGGGGAAATAAACTTGGTAAAAGACACATTGAACATCAATCTTCACTGAAGAGAGTTGCCTCGGTGGGTACCATCTTATGAAAGATTTAGCCAAAGCTGAAGACAATATTCAAATCCCCAAAGAGAAGAGACAGAATGCAGTTGGTAGGACTGAATGAAGGGTTAGAATTGTAACTGGGGGTGGTTGAAGGGAGGGCGATGTGTCATCAAGGATACCAGCTCCAGGGCTCTGCACAATGGTCAGGGATATCTGGCCATGGTGATGTCTCCTGTCAGTTGACTCCAGAATGCTTAGCATCCTCTGCCAGTAATAGCGCCTGTACTCAACTCCTATATTATGTCAAGCCCTTCGCTGAACACATGACAACCTCAGCAACCCAATGAGGCAATTACTTCTGTTGTACTTATTTTACAGGTGAGGAAACTGGGGTTCAGAGCTCCAGCTACAAGGCTAGGAAGTGCTGGAGCTGGGGCTTGAACCCAAATCTGTCAAACTTCAAAGCCTGTAGCAACTCTGATGCCCCAGTGAGCCTCAGCCAGCTCCAGGGTGTCTGGGTGTGAACTGAAGAGTGTGAGACAGCCTATCCCCAAATGGAACATCAAGAGACTTAGATAGTCCTTATCCTAGCCAGGAGAGCTGGGCAGAGAGAGATCATGGTGTGTGTGTGTGTGTGTGTGTGTGTGTGTGTGTACACATGCTCTGAGGGCACTAAAGGAGGTAGAGGGTAGGGGCCAGAGCTTGAATTTTAGAAAAGAGAGAAGCAGAGATGGAGACACTGCTAACTGGATAACTCAGCACTTCCACAACCTTGTTAAATAAAAATATTTTATTTAACAACCTTGGGACGTTACCCACATTATCTGATGTTATTATTTTTTTAAAGTGTCATAAGCAATTTCGTCCATTCTAGTAAGCAATAACCTTCTGGAAGGCCGGGACCTTGGCTTCTTCACTTATAAAACTTCTCTATAGTGCCCAGTAACAAGAATATTTGGTCTAAGGCTACTCAGTTTACCACATACTTTCACAAACATTGACTGGACCCTCACAACAATTCAGGAAGGAGGCTGTTATCATCCTCACTGCATATATAAGGCAGTGGCATCTCTGAGAGCTGAAGGAACTTGGTCAGGGGCACACAGCTTGTGGGCAGTGCCGACCTGCTCCCTTAATCCACCCAAGCACACATGCCAATACGAGGTGGTGCCAGGGCACCTCACAAAGGATTTGGCACAGAGTAGGTGCTCGAGAGATGCTCGTTTCCCCCTTACTTGACAATTTGTGGTTTTAAAATGTTTTCTTTCCACTAACTATATCCTATCGGGTACCCCAATATCTTCAACAGAGACTGGTCCATGTTCTCAGGGAACTTAACATTTATGTAAGGAAATACAGCCAACACATATGAACCCAAGGAGAGCAGATGTCTGACTGGTCTGTGGCAAGGGCCCGAATGCAGGGAAAACTCTGAGGATGCACCATAGTGGGCTGGAATGGTCAGAGGTTTCCTAGAAAACAACGGAGCGACCTGGAAAAAAAATCAATCCATTCTCCCCTCCTTTTGCTCTGTGTCCCAGAAAGATAAATTTTTGCTGATAGAAACTGTTTTGATCACCTTTCGTTGAGCCAGTGACCCAATCCTTTCCTTGTCAATGAGGTTGTATAAAATGTATCCTAATGGGGAGGGTATAGCTCAGTGGTAGAGCACATGCTTAGCATGCACGAGGTCCTGGGTTCAATCCCCAGTACCTCCATTAAATACATAAACAGACAAACAAATAAACCTAATTACCCCACACACACAAAAATAAAATAAAAATTTAAAAATCAAGAAAAAATAAGTGAAAAGAATCATATAAAAGAGTATCCTAGCTTTCCTCAACCACAATCCCACCCTCCATCTGTGGCACCAGGAGGGTGACGTTGTGGCGTCTTTCATCAAGAGAGCAGTATGTGGCCACATAAGGACAGTACTATCTGAGTCAACTTCCCTAGCCCCATTAGAGAACAAATAGTTGATTTTTCAGACCAAGCCAATAAGCTGCTTTTCACAGGGAAAAAAGCGAGCAGGACCGACATAGTTTAGGTAAAACAAAAGACTCTCCACATTTCACCCTAAATGTTGCTTGTAGTTCCAGATCGCGCCAGCGGTTTGGTAGCAAGTCAGAGCAGAAACTGACATTTGGTGTCCCAGAGTCTTCTGGAAGAGAGCCAGATACTGACTTGCCAAATGAACAGTTTCTGGCTCTCTTATCAAGGACACATCTTATGCCAGCTGAGATGCTAAGATGCTGTGGCAGTAGCAAACTATCAACAATGACAACAACGACAATAATTTGCCAGGATGATGCAAGCCCAGAATGCAGGACAGGCTATTTTCTTTGTTGGCTGCAACTGGAAACGTGGCTCGATGTGATTTATCATCTGCATTAGATGCTCCACCATGACATCCTAAACAGACGTTTTGTGTTGGATATCAACTGAAAAAATATTTTATTTATCACTAATTTCATCAAAAACTGGATAGTTGATATAGTCAGATTTCATCAAATGACAGAGAATTAGTATGATATAAACAATTCACTATAAAGATGTCACTTCATTCTCCAAGCCTTCTTTGTGCTTTATTATACACTAGAGTTTGTAGCCTAATATTTAGATAGAAAATAGAGAGTAGGAGATTCAGGCTAAATTGTGCCCCCACCCAATACCCCTGAAACTGATCTGAAATGACAAGGCAGGGCCCCTCTTAGGAATATTTACAGACCATTCTTCATGTAAAACAATGTAAGGAGTCTCCAAAAGCCAAAGAAATAGAGTGCTCTGACCAGGTCTTTTTCCTGCCCCTCCATCTCAAAAGTCCACTACAAAGGCTCTGGTCAGAGTTGCAGGCTGCTCTTTTATCTCTGTAACCTGAGTGCTGTGCAGAGCAGGCTTCCTCTCCGGTATTCAGTGAATTTCGAGTCAAGTCCAGGCCTGAGTCAGCTGCCTCCATTGTAAGTCTTTTGCAGTTCGATGGATGGCTTGGCCCTTATGCCTTGAGGATTGGAATCTCCTGGGCAGGGATTGGATTTCACTTTCCATGTCTACAGCGCTTGCACCAAGGTTATTAATATAGTCTATACAGTGGGATCACATTGAGAGCAAGCTGGAATCCACATCATAAAGCCTGCAGCCTGACGCTAGGCTGAGCCAAGCCCCCAGGAGCAGACTGAGTTACCCTACGCAGCCAGCCACCCTGGAGAATTTTGAGAATTCAAAATCAGGTTCAAGTCAATCCTGTCTAGGACACTACGTCTTTCTTTCTATATCAGCCCGACACTCCCAGACATCCCACCCATGCCTAGAGGTGTGATTCAGCACTTAAGGGGAAAGAAAGTAACCGGAGGAATATCTCAGGTCACCACTGAAGCATTAGGGACTCAGATGCTTCCCTTCCCTAAAGATGAGTTTAAGATGAGTGAATGAATCATAATACTGTGACTTATCCCAGCCTAAGAATCAATAAGACCATTGGAAGATGACTTAAAGAAATGGAAAGATACCCCATGCTCTTGGATTGGAAGAATTACTTTTGTTAAAATGGCCATAATACACAAAGCAATCTACACATTTAATGTGATCCCTATCAAATTACCCAGGGCATTTTTCACAGAACTAGAACAAATAATCCTAAAATTTATATAGAATCACAAAAGATCCAGAATTGCCAAAGCAATACCGAAGAAAAAGAACAAAGCTGGAGGAATAACCCTCCCAGACTTCAGACAATACTGCAAAGCTACAGTAATCAAGACAGCATGGTATTGGTACAAAAACAGACATATGGATCAATGGAACAGAACCAGAGAGCTCAGAAATAAACCCGCAGACTTATGGTCAATTTATCTTTGACAAAGGAGGCAAGAACATACAATGAAGTAAAGACAGTCTCTTCAGCAAGTGGTGTTGGGAAAACTGCATAGCCACGTGTAAATCAATGAAGTTGGAACACTCCCTCACACCACACACAAAAATAAACTCAAAATGGCTTAAAGACTTAAATATAAGACATGAAACTATAAATCTCCTAGAAGAAAACACAGGCAAAACATTCTCTGACATAAATCTTAACAAAATCCTCCTAGGGCAGTCTAGCCAGGCAATAGAAATAAGAGCAAAATAAACAAATGGGACCTAATTAAACTTAAAAGCTTTTGCACAGCAAAGGAAACGATAAGCAAAACAAAAAGACAACCTATGGAATTGGAGAAAATATTTGCAAACGATGTGACTGACAAAGGTTTAAAGTCAAGAATACATAAACAGCTCGTACAACATAATAACAAAAAAACAAACAGCCCAATCCAAAAATGGGCAGAAGACCTAACCAAGCAATTCTCCAGTGAAGACATACAAATGGCCAATAGGCACATGAAAAAATGCTCAATATCACTAATTATCAGAAAAATGCAAATCAAAACTACAATGAGGGATCATCTCACACCAGTCAGGATGGCCATCATTAGAAAGTCCACAAATGATAAATGCTGGAGAGGGTGTGGAGAAAAGGGAACCCTCCTACACTGTTAGTGGGAATGTAGTTTGGTGCAGTCGTTTTGGAAAACAGTATGGTGATTCCTCAAAAAAACTAAAAATAGAGTTACTCTATGATCCAGCAATCCCACTCTGGGCATATATCCAGAGGGAATTCTAATTTGAAAAGATACATGTACCCCAATGTTCATCACAGCACTATATAAAACAGCCAAAACATGAAAACAACCTAAATGTACATGGACACATAAAGACATGGACACATGTACATATTGCATAAAGAAGCTATAGTATATTTATACAATGGAATACTACTAAGCTATAAAGAAGAATAAAATAATGCCATTTGTAGCAACATGGATGGACTTGGAGATTGTCATTCTAAGTGAAGTAAGCCAGAAAGAGAAAGAAAATTACCATATGCTATTACTTATATGTGCAATCTTTAAAAAAGGCAAATTAACTTATTTACAAAACAGAAACAGACTCACAGACATAGAAATCAAACTTATGGTTACCAAAGGGGAAAGAGGAGGGTGGAGGGATAAATTAATAAGAGTTTGAGATTAGTGAGAGTTTGAGATTAGCAGATACTAACTACTAAATATAAAATAGATAAACAGCAAGTTTCTACTGTATAGCACAGAGAACTATATTCAGTATCATGTAATAATCTATAATGAAAAAGAATATGAAAAGAACATATATATGTATAACTGAATCACTATGCTGTACATCAGAAACTAACACAACAAGGTAAATCAACTATACTCCAATTAAAAAAAAACAAAACAGCCTATCTTGACTGATACAGAAATCCGGAAGTGGAATTGCTATGACCAATGGCGGTAGATGCTGCCATATTGCCCTCCAGTAGGACAGTGCCGTGAGTATTGTACGAGAGTATCCTGCCTGCCACATCCTTACCAACACATGTTATAAGTGTGTATGTATAAATGAATTGTGGCCAATCTGGGCTTTATTTTGTACACCTATAAAATAAGGATTTGACCCTCTGTAAGGATCCAAGAGAACATGTCCAACCTCCCTGCCTGCCCAAACCGCTAACTTTACCACCAAGGACTGGGCATATCCCTTACTTTGCTCTATTTTTTCATGGAATTTATTACTCCCCAATATTCCATATATTTACTAATTCATGATGTTTATTGTTTGCTTTCTATTTCCACCCACTAGGATATGAGCTTTTGCATGCCAGGGATCTTTGTTAGGTTGTTGATGGATCCCAAATGCCTAGAAGGGTGCCTGACACACAACAGGTGCTCGAAAATATTGGTTAAATGAACAAATAAATATTAGTGCAAGATGTGAACTTTAGGTTATTATTATCAATATTTATAATAAATTATTTCTTCAGTTATAGTGATCATATTTTCTAAATCAATTAGGTCACTGCCTAAAAAAAGTATTTTCTAAATTTAAATGTGGGGAAATATTTAATTATGCATTAACAGTCATTGAAACAACTTTGTCCCTTTTCTTGTACCTTATTTTAAAATTTCACTTTACATGGTTGTAGAAATCTTTTTAGAATACCCTACATTCTTTCTGGATATGCTTATAAAATTGAGAGCACTGCAGAAAACCAGAGGTTTAAAGATGCCCTCTTTGTAGAGCATTGTACCACACCCAAACAATAAACATTTGTCCCTGCAAATTCCATCGTGAAATAGCTTCCCTTCTCCCCACAACTAACCAATATTCTGCTCTTCCTTCAAGATCAGAATCAGTTAGGGTCTAGAGCAGAGCTGTCAAAAAGAACTTTCTGCAACAGTGGAAATATTCTCCTCATCTGCACTCTCCAATACCATAGTCACTAGCTACTCGTGGTTTCTGAGCACTTGAAATGAGGCTAGTGTGACTGAGGAATTAAATTTTAATTCAACTTAATAATGTCATTCTTATTCACCTTAATTTTAAGTGAGTTAAATGACCACAAGTGGCTGGTGGCTACTATATTGGACAGCACAGCTCTAGAGGAAAGAGGTGGAAGAAGGAAATCCACTTTTGATCCTTTGATGGTGGCAGCTAGACGGATCCTGTGACTCATAGGTGAGAGAAGAAGGTGCCAGGTCCCTTACTTCACAAACGCTTCCACCAAGTGACGGAGAAGAAAAAACAGAGTGCTCTTGCCTTCTCTTCTTACATAGGGGAGCTTGTGCTGGGAGACAGAAGGATTCCTGCTCTTGTCATTGGGCATCACTTTGACTTGTTCCTTCATGTGAGCATTGGCTTAGGCTGTGTGTCTACATGGGCCCATTGACTCACTGGCACTCTGGATGTGAGACGGGAATTTCGGAGACATGGATTTCACAGCTTACACACAGTTCCCCTGTTCATACTATGCTTTGTGCAGCCCACCCTGGGGGCACTTAAGGGGGGCAGTCAATCCACCTGCTGGAGGAGTGGACATTTCAAAGAAAGTAGTAATTACTGAAGCAGGTAATGGATCATGAGGAAGTAAAGTCTAGATAGGTTATCCAATAAAGAAAATAACCAGACCTGGGGTTTCGGAAGAGCAAAAGTAAAGAATATTACCTACTTTGAGTTACTTCTTGGAGCAGAGACTATCTGGCTGTACTGCGCTGTTATGAAATTAATTTGAAGTTGAGAAACTGTAATATATTACAGCTATCAGTCTCTCTGGACGGTTTTACAATCAACATGTAAGATATGAAAAAAGAAAGATGCCAATAACATATTAATGTGGTATTTGGTGTTCAATCTTCTTTATGCAGCCGAATATTACAGTTGAGCAAAAAATGATCAAAAAGTTGGTTCTCTTTTATACAAAGAAACAGAAGAAGGAAACTTGAACTTTACATTATCCCATCTGTCACTTTCCATTGATTGAGTCTTGCTCATTAAGATAAATTCCAAGCCAGACTATCATTTGTATCTTTTCAGCTCTCCAAAATGTATGCCTTTCAGCTACCTTGGTTGCTTTCTTTTTCTTTCCTTATTTTTTTTTCTTTTGCTTTTCTCCCCCCTATATTGGCAACTGCCAAGGAAGAATGGAACACTCTACCCCATTGTGTTCCCCCTCTTATTTGAGTTTTTCTGGAAATCTATGTATCTGCAGTTTAACACCTGACACCCACCCACAGAGAGACCCAAGCAAAGTCAGACACGCCCCATTCATCCCCTTTTGTGTCTTCTGCATGCCATGCTGGCACAAGAAGGGTATGGGACTTCCCTTGGACAGAAGAGAACCCAAACTCAGCTCTATCACAAACTAGCTGCGGGATCCTGGGGGAACTGTTTGCCCTGATTCTCAGCTGCTACATCTGTCGTAGGAAGATAGTAATGAAGAGGAAAGGATGGCTAAGTGAACTTGCTTTAAGCCTCTTGGCTGATTCTAACTCACCTCTTCGGACTCAATTCCCCTTCTCTCCCAGCAGGCCGTGAGGAGGTATCCCTGCCCTCTCCTACAACTGTGCCGATGTGATGTGGACGTTCTTGGTAACTGACAGATGGCAGGTGCTCAATAAGCATGAATTCATCCCTCCCTCCCTTCTGTTCTCAGCAAAGCAGCTAGAGCTGGATGTTAATCAGAGGTTCCTTGTTCTTCCCCCTGCCCTTCGTTGCCAGGGATAAAGTGAAGAGACAAAGGAGGGAGCTCATGATGAGAACATACTTCCAAGGCTAACACAGGTCTAAAAGGACCCTGTGGAAAAATTGGAAAGGCGGAAGGTGATGTTCAGTTGCCCCCCTCCACTCCCCACCCCACACCCCTGTGAGCCTACTTCTCTACTGCCCCTACTTATGGGCTCAGCACCTCTTTTCCCTTCTCTCTCCCTCCCCAAACACATTCTCAGGTCCTTCATTCACACTCCAGTGCGGGTGGGTGAGAATCCTCCTTGCTCCACGTGCATTTGCACACGGGTCAGAATCTTTGCTTAAAGCGGATTGTCCTCTGAGTGTAAAATCTTGGGCGTCAAGCTGTGGGAGAATGGCCTCTATTTCAAAGGTCTTTTCTGAAGTTCCAGAAATAAGGCCATGTAATTGCAGACCCACAGGGGCGAGCCAACACCCCAACACCACAATGCCTGCTTGACCCACAGGCACCGCCAACTGTTTTCCCAGTGGAGATTGCCCAAGTCATTCCCCACCTTAAAGGAAGACTCCCAGGTCCCTGTCAACTGAAACAAGAAGGGGCAGCAGCGAGCAGTTGCCCTGAGCCTCAGGAGCAGAGTAAGTGCGGTTGGATAAAATGCTGCTGTTTGGAGAGAAGTTTGTGCAAAGGAAGATTGGACATGGGAGCAAGGTTGATGCCAAGAGAACCAACAGAATGGGGGGAGTCGGTCTAGAACAGACAGCGCTGGGGCCGGAGGCAGGAAATGATGAAGGTACCTAGGTCTCCAAATAAACTCTCCAGGTACAAAGCAAATGATTCTTCAAGAGACTAGAGCAGCCCTTCTCAACCTTTTGTGGGGATGAAAGAACTTAGGTTTGAAAATAGGATGAAATCCAGGTCTTCTCCGGAGAAAAGCAAACACAAATCCTACAGGCAAATTCACGGGGCATTCGGCTTCCTGCCCAAGCCTGTGCACGGACTCCAGGTCCACAATTAATTGAGGTGCTCCGAGACACTGAGAGCAAGGCCACTCGCCCATTCAGCTTTCTCACCCTCTTGGGGGTGCAGAGCTGGGACCGCCCACTCAGGAAGGGGCCTGGGCTTGTCTTCACAGCTACTAGTGTTTGTGTTGGTTCTAAATAACCCCAAAACAGCCTTTGGGGTTTATTAAGGATCAATGTGTAAGATTTGAGGTTCCCTGCTAGTCTCTACCTCCATCCACTAGCTAACATTCTGAGATATTCCTGAGTGCCAAAGACTTTGCTTTTCTTACCTAAATGCGGCCTCAAAAAATTAAGTTACTTTTATATTATCCCCATTTGGTAAATAACAAAATTGAGGTGAAATCACTTGCCCAGGTTCACACAGCCAGCTCGTGACAGAGCTGGGATGGGCATCCACCCAGCACACTCCGAGCCTGAAGTCTGGGTGGTCAACATCACCCACGCTGATGTCCAGGCCCAGCTCAGGCTTCAGAGCTTTCAGAACAACATTTTAACACTGTTCTAGGCAAGATGTTGTTCCGAAGGCCAGTTTCAAGTCTTTGCTTTTCTGATGGACAGTGAAGATCCCAGTCATTGGGATCCTTGTCCAATATTTGGTCAGGCAGGTGAGACACCCACCTGAGAGAAGGCATAATAGGGAAAAACAAATCTGACTCCACATTAGATCTGTTCCTTTAGCCCTAACCCTGTGCTGTTTCTTATGCCCAGTCGTGCTGGTTCTGCACCTTTTGTAAAAGAATGTTGCCTAGAGCCTGAAATATATAGGACGGCCCATTCTCAAGGCTCTGCCCTTGGAGGGTGTAACACTCTTCCATTCATACAGAGATGAAAATTTGCAGAACAGAGAATAACATTCTTCTTGTTGGCGGTTTACAGGAACATCGTGACCTGACCTATGTGGACAGATGCAAGAACAAGGGGTTCTGACACCAAGAAGTTTGCAACAACCAACCAACACCCCTTCCTCTTTTAGTAAAAAGGAGCCTGAATTCTGACTTGGGGAAGATGGTTCTCCAGGACATTAGTTCCCCACTTTCTCGGTCTGCTGGCTTTCCGAATCAAGTCGTTATTCTTTGCCCCAACACCTCCTCTCCCAATTTATTGGCCTGCCATGCGGCGAACAGTACGAGTTTGGACTCGGTAAGGGGAGACGCGTGATCTCTCTATACCCTCAGTTCATGTGCTGCTTCTTTAAATACTGAACCCCACCCCCTGCCAGATAACCGCACAGGTTTGTGGAGGCAAAAACATTCCTGCTCCAGAAATCCATGCAGTCTGTGGAATTTTGTAGACAGAAGTTGTTTTCTTCCGTTTCACTGTTCTGTTCTTTTAAATTTTTGTTGATAAAATGCATCTATGAAAAGAGGGAATATGTTTTAGAAAAAAAAAGCAGAGCCTCCAGTGGTGTGGGCAGCTTCCTTCCCGGATTTGATGACGGAGGTTTGGACCTCTCCTGTGCTTATGTGAAAAGGTGGCAATGAGGCATCGGTTCAATATCTGCTGTTGGCCTGTAAAAACAAAAATCAGTTTCCTTAAATAACTTTTTAAAATGTCACGTTTGTTAACTTACTTTCTGAATAACCCCACGGAACATAAAATAGATATGATTACAAAGAGCAGACATTTTACAGAATAGTGAAGTCAGACGCTGTACCACATAAATAACAGATTCCTGTGGGTTAATTTAACTTGTCTTTATGGGAAAAATACAGCTACCTTCCTTACTGTTCAATCTGCTGTCATCTTAGATGTACAAGGCTTTTCACCAGCTTTATAAATAAATTGGATCAAAGCTTCCTACAATGAAATGAAAAATAATTAAAAATGATGTTTTTCTCAACTCCCCTGCAATCGCATGGAGTTATGGCTGATATCCATGAAATATTCAGTGTGCTGGGTTTTGCTCTCTTTCCCATATTAAAGCACATTTGTGAGAGACTTTTTTTTTTTATTTCTTACAGCTACCTGGAATAATGAGAGTGTCCAGTCAACCACTCTCTGATACTTTAGCTTGAAGTTATTCTTTTCCCAGGAGGAAAAGAAATTTTAATTAACATGATTTCCCCACATACTTCTGAAGGATACAGTGGTCTCACAATGATGCACTCTGCTCTGGCAGCCGATATGGTAAAGCACTTACGTGTACAGGGGGGTGGCTTCCTGCAAAATGGCACCGTCCTCAAGAGGAGGAGGGAGGGAAAGAGGAGGATGAGGAGGGGTACAGGAGAAAATTCTGGGGAGTTGAGAAAAGTCCTAATAGTGAACTTTGAAAGGACTGAGTTGAAAGGCAGAAGCAAATGAGTAATTAATTACCCGCAAAGAGATGAAGTTTTAAACCGGAAGATACTGAGTCATCTTAAAGGGGCAAGGTTTAGCAATTTCCTCCATCAGTGGAAATGGGGGCTCACAAGCAGTTTGGCATCAGTTATAGAGAGGTAAAGAAAGTGACATCTCTGCACAGATGAGTTACATGAAATCACAAAACTGCTTGAAGGGGCCAACTTCCACAAAATTTCCAAGTGACGTCAAAATGCTTACATGTCCTTTCAAAAGGTTCTCTTAATCTATAGCTGAACTCCAGAGAATAGTAATTTCACAATACATTATCACCTTAAGGTGCTCTCCAGGGTATCTGGGCCTAGGATACAGAAGAGAAAAGATGGAGGTTCCTAAAGGTTGGGTAGAGGAACTCCAAACACAAGCTGGTGTTTCTTCTTAAGTTTGGCTTGACTGGTCTTGGTCTGGTCATGAGAAGAACCCACTTCTTGGTTTCTCTGAGGGTAGTGGACAAACAGCTTCCTCCGCTGGTCTATCTGTGAACAGAGATTATGCTGGGTCTAGTACAACACTTCTGGAATGAGTTCCGAGGGCAAACAGCTGGGTCCTCCAAATCACCAGGAGACCCCAGTCATGTACATGATGCCTGAAGACTTCAGCCTGGATTTGTTATAGCTCCCAGGCATCCCATCATTAAATGGTGATTGGAGGGACTGGGGAAAGGGGAAAACACAGAGCCAATGAAAATGCCAAAGGATTTGTCTATTCTGCAGTAAAGGAACTAGATTGTTGGGATATTTTATTTTATTTTTACCATAAGAATGATGGCCAGGTTCAAGAATTTCAATAGAGTTCTAGATGCTGGCTGAGAGATCAAAAACAGAAGAATCCTGCCATTTTACACTTCTATGACCTTAAATCACCCACATATTATCTGGAAAGTGACACTTTATTGGGCCTTTTCATGAATGCAGAATGTCATGCTTTCCTGGAACAAATAACTTTCTCTCAGAATGCCAAAAGACAGGAAGTTTGGTGATGGAGTGTGAGGTTAGTGAAATGTAATCTTCCTGTCTTACTTCTGAAGCTCTCTGATGTTTTCCATGTAATTGTCTTTGACATTTAATTGAAAATGCCATGTTTTTTACTAAGCAACCCATTTGAGCCCTTGTTGGTCACTTAAGACCTACTTCACTGCCATTTGGCACTCATCTGAAGCCAAGATTAGGTAGCAAATGCATGGTTCAGCTCCATCCGCTGCAATCATATATTGATCTTGTGGTTCTTGGGGAAGTGGTGTCTTATTCATATTTTCAAGTTCTGTCTGATAATGAAAGTCCTTTGGCTTCCCATGGTTTCATAGCTGTGAAATCAACTATGACTTCAGTAGCACTGACAATGTAGCATATTTGTGAAAAGAAAATTGAAAAATTATTACCTGATGGATGAGAAATGGTTTTGACATTTAAAAACAGAAAATGCTTCTCCATATCTCTTCTAAATGATGTCTGATGTTGACATTAGCATTTATGTAATTCATCCAATTGTAGGAAACATCGTGTACTAATTCTTAATAGCAGTAAAACCTATTACAATGGGGAATAATATTCCTTCAAAAGGCTTCATTCCAACCTTCTTCTTCTAGGCGCATCATATCAACTCCATAATAATTAACTTCTTTTGCTGTAATTCTGCTTCAGCAAAGACATAATGCTGCTGTGAAAGACATAATGAGGCACTGAGAATGAAAGCTGAAGTGGATGGGGCAACAGGCCTGAGTCCAAAGGTTTATATTCATTCAGGAAAGGCTTAATGGGCCAGATTAAAGATGGAAAAGTAAGAGCCCAGAAATGAACCCACAAACTTTTGGTCAACTCATCTTCGACAAAGGAGGCAAGAATGTACATTGGAATAAAGACAGTCTCTTCAGCAAATGGTGTTGGGAAAATTGGACAGCAGCATGTAAAACAATGAAGCTAGAACACTCCCTTACACCATATACAAAAATCAACTCAAAATGGATTAAAGACTTAAACATAAGACAAGATACAATAAACCTCCTAGAGGAAAACATAGGCAAAACATTATCTGACATACATCTCAGAAATTTTCTCCTAGAAGAAATAAAAGCAAGAATAAACACATGGGACCTAATGAAACTTACAAGCTTCTGCACAGCAAAGGAAACCAGAAGTAAAACAAGAAGAAAACCTACGGAATGGGAGAAAATTTTTGCAAGTGAAACCAACAAAGGCTTGATCTCCAGAATATATAAGCAGCTCATAGGACTCAATAAGAAAAAAATAAACAACCCAATCCAAAAATGGGCAGAAGACCTAAACAAGCAATTCTCCAAGGAAGACATACAAATGATCAAAAAG
Source organism: Camelus ferus (assembly GCF_009834535.1). Classification (NCBI taxonomy): domain Eukaryota; kingdom Metazoa; phylum Chordata; class Mammalia; order Artiodactyla; family Camelidae; genus Camelus; species Camelus ferus. The sequence continues at coordinate 87,428,572 of NC_045732.1, read as the reverse complement.
CACATGAAAAAATGCTCAATATCACTAATTATCAGAGAAATGCAAATCAAAACTACAATGAGGTATCACCTCACACCAGTCAGAATGGCCGTCATTCAAAAATCCACAAATGACAAATGCTGGAGAGGCTGTGGAGAAAGGGGAACCCTTCTACACTGCTGGTGGGAATGCAGTTTGGTGCAGCCACTATGGAAAACAGTATGGAGATTCCTCAAAATACTAGGAATAGACTTACCATATGACCCAGGAATCCCACTCCTGGGCTTGTATCCAGAAGGAAATCTACTTCAGGATGACACCTGCACCCCAGTGTTCATAGCAGCACTATTTACAATAGCCAAAACATGGAAACAGCCTAAATGTCCATCAACAGGTGACTGGATAAAGAAGAGGTGGTATATTTATACAATGGAATACTACTCAGCCATAAAAACCGACAACATAATGCCATTTGCAGCAACATGGATGCTCCTGGAGAATGCCATTCTAAGTGAAGTAAGCCAGAAAGAGAAAGAAAAATACCATATGAGATCGCTCATATGTGGAATCTAAAAAACAAAACCAAAAACAAACAAACAAAAACAAAGCGTAAATACAGGACAGAAATAGACTCACAGACAGAGAATACAGACTTGTGGTTACCAGGGGGGTGGAGGGTGGGAAGGGATAGACTGGGATTTCAAAATTGTAGAATAGATAAACAAGATTACACTGTATAGCACAGGGAAATATACACAAAATGTTATGATAACTCACAGAGAAAAAAATGTGACAATGAGTGTGTATATGTCCATGAATGACTGAAAAATTGTGCCGAACACTGGATTTTGACACAACATTGTAAAATGATTATAAATCAATAAAAAAATGTTAAAAAAAAAAGATGGAAAGGTAATAGCTTTTTAAATTTTTTTTTGTAGTGAGGGCCAAATTTTCTCTTAATTATCTAAAGGCAATTTGGATAAAGAGATCAACAGAGTGTAGGTCTTGGGTTTGGGGTAATCTTAACAGAAAATTATAACCTGCCTACCTGAGATGAGCCCAGAAGAAATGCCATTCTCCCAAAGGTCTTGGTTTCCCCACAGTGGTTAGTGTTGGAAGACTGAAACCGAAGGGGTTCAATATTTCTATAGGCGGAAGTGAGTGGATTTTGGAGTTATCTCCCCATGGAGAAGACCTGGGCAGCAGACTCGCAGCCCATCAAGTCGGTCAGAAGAGCGAGCGTGGTCCCTGCCTGCCGGGCTCCCCAGCGCGTGTCTGCACCGGGGAAAGCGGCGGCGGCTCCGGAGAGCCCTGTGGGTTGTTGCTAAGGTGTTCTCTTGTTCTGGGTCCTAGATCAACGAGGGTCACCTTGCCAGGCTGAAGACAGGAAGATGGGCATGATAGGTGACGGGAGTAGCACACGCAAAGGGAAGGAACTGGGAAAAAAGGTGTTCTCGAAATACGAAGAGAAGCTCAGGGAGACAAAGAGTATGCAACCAAAAGGCTCCCCTGGGCAGCCTGGGACCGTATTTTTTCTTTTTCATTATAGGTTATTACAAGATATTGAATATAGTCCCCAGTGCTACACAGTAGGGCCTTGTTGTAGGACTGTATTTTAAAGAGCTTCCTATGCCACAAAGAATTTGGACTTGATTTTGGAGAAAGATAAACTGTAGGGCAGTGAGCACGGTTTACATGCGGAGAAAGATTGGCAAGACATCTCTGGTCCTCTTCTCTCCCTGGGGATTCAGATTCATCAGGACAGATTAGCTCAAACACTGCCACCACACAATCTCTGTGAGACTCTCTGACCAATCCCACCACTCCACACACACACACACACCCCCCAAATAATACTGCCTCCTCATTGCTCCCATTTCGCCTTGTCATTGCTTTTATCCTGGCAGCTAGCACGAACAAGTGAATGAACTCATATGCCCTGTCTGCTCCCTCAACTAGAACATGCCATCAGCTCAACAGCAGAAAACGTGAGCTTTTTTATTTGGTTGGTTTTTTTAAGCACCATCATCCCTGAGGCAGGATGGATCCAGTTCTCCTTGAACACTGCTACCCCACGCTGACTTCTGTTCCCTCCAGAGGAGAAAACCTCTCCCTCTGAGTCCTGTCTTTAGCTAGGATCCCCTAAAGCAGAGCCTGAGGCAAGGATCTGGTGCCTCCTGATGGAATGGGAGGGAGGGCAGGAAGTCACAGGGGTGGGATCTCAGGGCAGGTCCATCAAGGAGGGTGGCTTAGTCCTATCCTACAGGGAACTTCTGAGAGCTGTCCCTTCCCCAGGGAGCGGAGGAGGGGCATGGGGTAAGGGAAGTAAAATCCATGTACTTTTGGATCTCTGGGTGTGCATTTGGAGAGATGGATGGAGGGGGAATGCAAAAATGGGTGGGACAAGGCTGCTGTCTTCTGAAGCACTCTCTGCAGGTACCGCAGAAAATGTGTTTTACCCATTTCTGTACTTTGCCTTGTGCATATTAGGAATTCAATATATGTTTGTTGGATGGAAGAAATTGCGCTTCTATTTTCTGCAGACAACAGGGCAGGCTCAGCGTTTGATTTTGCTCCTGTAAAGGTGTGGTGTTAAGATTTTCCTCCTTAACACGTTGGCAGGATATCACACATGCTGCTTACAACCATTGATTTCTATTCAATTGAGATTTGTGCAAAAGCTACTAAGGAGGAGCTGTGTTTATTATTTGTTTGCAGTGCATTACAGCTAATGCTTTGGTATTCAAAATCCACTATACTTTTGCCTCATTTATTTCTAAAAGAGAAGTCAGGAGATATTCTTTCCTCTTTAAATAATGGACATGGTAAACCAACAAAAAATACACTTAAAAACACATGCATTCACTTTTCATTTGTCTGAGATCAAAATTAGATGTTTCTCCTCCATTATCTCATAAAAGAACATGATTTATGAAAGAAACCGAAGCGAGTGTCATTAAAACTGATTATCCTAAGTGAATAGTGATGTATATGTGGGTGTGCAATGTGATTATGATGTTAGCGAAAGTAATCTAATGATCAGTGGGATAATGCAATTTTGTGGTGTTGATGAAAGACTAAAAGCAGAAGCCCTTGGTGAAATCGCACCTCTGATTTGAAATAAGTTCCATGATGACCAAGAAGACATCTGTTTTGGACACCACCCACAGGCCCAGCCTCTAGGTGGACAGTGCCTTCAGGCTGCCCCAGCTGCTGACCTCAGCGACAATTCTGAGCCTCCTGGTTTTACGCAGAAACCAGGAGAGAGAAGGGAGCATGTAGCAGGAAGAGGAAGGAACGTTCTCTCAGGGAGGACCTGGCCACAAATGCTCCCAGTCCCAAGTGGAGTCACTGCCTGCTCTTTCCTCCACCCACGGCAACCTCCATCCATCCGTGTGCCACCTGCTCTGGCTCTGGCCGCATCAATGGTCCTTCTCCTCCTTGCATGGAATCACTCTCTCACTCAACAGTAGATCCCCCACCTTTCAGAGCGTCTCAGTCTTAAAAATGGCACTGTTCTTTCTCTCTCTTTATATCTCACTCCAAACTGCAGAGACATGCACCCTATCCTTGCTCCCTCTCCTCCCCCGCTGCCTCCTGACTCCTTACTCCTCTAGGTATGGATCTGATTCCCCCATTGTACTGCCGTGAACTCAAATGACACGAATGAACATTTCATTGTTCAGTGCCACTGCTTCTTAATCCTCCAGCACATCTGACCTCTCAGAGCATTTGTTGACTTCTTGAAATTCCCTCTGCACTTAGTATCCCCAATATTTCCCTCTCCTGCCTCTGCTCACTCTGTAACAAACCCCTTCTCCATCTCCTGCCGTCTACGTGGGGGCATATTCAAGGCGGTCCTCGCCTGTCCTCTCCTCTCCCTCAGAGATGCCTTCTTCTCCCATGACTTAGATGACCAGCACTCTGCGGCTGACTCGCAAATCTAGGACTCCAGCCAATCACGCTGCCCCTGGCTCCCCACTCCCACCGGCATACAGGTCAAACTCATTCTTTGCCACTTGCCCTCTGCTCCTGTGGCATGGTTCACTGTAGGGCTAGGCATTTTCGCATTATGGTCCAAAGTGAGAAATTCAAATAAAACCAGGCTCAAAAGCCAGCTGTACCGTGTACATCCCGTCTGACCTTGGACAAGTTTCCTAAACAGCCTGAGCCCCCCACCCCCGTCTGCAGAATCAAAGATAACAACTCATTCTTGCCTCGTTTGGTTGTTGTGAGAATTAAAGGAATTCATGTAAATCACCTGGCCCATAATAATTACTCCTTATGTTTTAGCTGTTATCATTAATGTACTCAGTCAATGTTTATTGAATGAAGGAATACAATCTGAGGATGGTCCAGACACTGTCGCAGGAAGATGGGAAGGGGACAGGAGGTTTGAAGACGTCTGAGACCTCCCACATCCTCCATGTGGAGTGCATACACCTCCTCCAGGAGGGCCAATGCAGCCCAATGCAGACGACTAAACTTACCAAATATTACTTATATTTTTATATTTACTGCTACAGAAAACATAAATAACATAGTTATCTTTCAGCTTAAGCTGTGTATCCACGTGAGCCTGCTGTATATAAACCCCATTATGAGATTATTCCAATTTTTGTTGATTGCTTAAATGGAAAACAATTAACTCCATGAAAATTGCACAAACAGAATGTGCTATTAAAGAAATAAACCACCATTCGATTCTCCTGAAATTAAAAAGCACACTCTCCTCTCCATCTCAGCCAGGTTATCTTCTGGGATATAACAGGCTTTTTTTCCTAAGTAACATTCTCGCACAAATCAAGCAGTCATCTCCCAAAAGGATTTCCCCCCAGTGTGAGAGGGAATCAGCAGTCTGATTAGCAATTTGTCTTTGCTTCATTGACTGCTCTGGTTGGTTCTTACCTAAGCCTATTTTTCAAACAAACATTTTATTTTGCAATAACTTTATATTTACAGAGAAGTTGTAGAGTTCCTGTATATTCATCATCGAGTTCCCCCTAAGGTTAGCGTCTTACATAACAATGGTACGTTTGTCAAAACTAAGAAATTAACCTTGGTAAATTACTATTCACTAAACTACAGACTTTATTCAAATTTAACTAGTTTTTTCCACTAATGTCTCTTTTCTATTCTAGGATCCCATTCAGGATACTATATTGCATTCAGTCATCCTATCGTTTTAATAAATATTCCACTGATACTGAGTAAAGCCAGATAATTACTGTCAAAAGGTTTTCTGCCCCATAACAGTATAAAAAAAGTGTGAAATTCAATGTGGGGTGGGGAAAGCTGACCAAAATGAAATTTAGGCCAGCCATCCAAAGAAGCAAAGTTAGTTGAAAAATTTTTTTCAGGTAGTGCCGAAGTGAAATGTTAAACGTTTAGATTCTTCCTTCTCCCCCCATGCCAGAACTTTCTCTCGTTTTGTCTCTCCTGGAAGGCTGTGCCAGGTTGCACCTTCACATTTCAGGTTTGACTATTATGCAGTTACCTCATTCACCATCAGATTGGGAGAAACAAAGTTGTGTTAACCTTCCCTGGAAACACAACTGTGTGACCTTAAGCAAGTCCATTCAGTCTTTCTCGACCTCACTCTCCCCATCTGGACAATTTGTCATTTGTCAGTGGCTGACAAGTGCAGATCTGTGGATCTGTTGTATCAGAATCAGCTAGAAAGCTTGTTGCAATGCTGATTTGCAGGTCCTACCCGACTTATGAATATCTGGGCAGTTGGGCCCGGGGATCTGTATCTTCACAAACACACACACATACACAGTCACCCCGGGGGATGGGGATGCACACACAGCAGGGCCTGGGAAACATCGGGTTAAACAAGCTTCCTTGGGTTCAGAGGCAAAAGGGCCCTAGGAGGTGCCCTCTAACAGGAGGTCAAGAAAAGGGATCAGCCTCCCTGTGGAAGCAGGTCTGGTGCTTTCTGGGGCTCCCAAAGCTGTCTTGTTAAGAGACAGCTCCCCGCTTCCTAAGCTTCTGTTGCACTCTCCCTAGGCTTTCAGTGGGGAGTACGTATTTAGCGGATTTATTCAAAGTACTGGCATTCTATTTACATAGATTTGGGAGAAAGGAGCTAAAGACAAGATAGATGAAAATCTTACAAAAACATTGGAATTTTAGTAAATGACAACTGAGATTGTTATATTTGAAGTTTATGCATTGATTACTTTTTATTCCTTACCAGGTAGGGCAGAAAAAAGAAAATGAAATGATTTTACACAATACAGGAACTTAATCCACTTATTTTACCTGCACTCTGCCTTTTAACAAATCCTCTTAAACATATTCTGATAGCCAAACGTAATAAGAAAAAGTAAGTTGATTTTGTCTGTAACTGCTGCAACTTTTTCCGTTTTAACTTATAGAACCTCAGAGGTGAAAAAACTTTAGAAATCATGTAATCAAAACAGATTATAGATCGAATAATTGTATTAAATGGGGGAAATGAAAAAGTCAAAATGCAGACAAGGGGCAATGACATATTCATTTCGACTGAATTAATAATTAGGCCATTCTCATCACAACCTTTTGAGGCAACCATTATTTCTACATTTTCCAGATGAAGGCTCAGGTGTGCAAGGTCACACACAGCTAGTAGGTAAAAAAGGAATTCAACCCACATCTGGGGCCTCCAGTGCCATGCTCCACAGATGTTCATGGCAGCCTTATTTATAACAAGAATGGATTGAAATACTAGAGAAATGCTTAAATGATCTATTGTGCATCTACTCAATGTATGCAGTAATTAAAATGAACAGACAACATTTTATCTTGCAGATGGGAAAATAAATTGATACAACTATTACTGAAAGCAATTTAGCAATATGAATAAACTATCTTTTCAAAGTTCCTACTCTAAGGTCCACTGTCTAGGACCTTATCTTAAGGTGGTAATTAAAAATTATGAAAAAGGCTATTTGAAAAAGTATTTATTGAAATAGTACTTTACATTTTTTTAACTGGAAGGAAATTAAAAGTTTAAAACTCATAATGAGTTAAATAAGTTAATGGTTTTTTTATGTGCTGTAGTGTCACACAAGCATTGTAAATAGTAGGGAGGCGAGGGGCTGAAGGAGATGGCCCAGTTCCGTGGTGAAGAGCAGCTACACTGGCATTCATTGCCTTCAGTTCTAAAATCACCCAGAGCTTCAGGCCTTCCTTACCTGCTGAAACCTTCATCTTAGTTTTAAAGTCAGCAGAAACTAGTGGTTCAGGGCATGGGGCCTGGGTCAGGCACACACTGACTCCTGGTCAGAATCCACATCTTAGCTGTGGAAGCTCAAAGACTATATTACTTGAGATGATGGTGTCTTCTACCAACAGGGGATGTCATGATTAAGTAAAATGCTACAAATAGTGAACAGTACAAAACCTGGCACAGAAAAGATCTCAATAAATGGGAACAATTATTACTCTATCCCTTGAGGTCACTCATATTCCTAAAGACTTCTCCAGTTCCCAAATTCCTTGCTTTCCTGAAAAACAAAGATGCAAACTTCTCCCTGATTTGTGCAAGTTAACGTGCATCGGCTACTATATTCAATATCTGGTAGCAACCTATAATGAAAAAGAACATGAAAAGGAATATATGTATGTATATGTACGACTGAACTATTATGCTGTACTCCTGAAATTGACACAACATTGTAAACTGACTAGACTTCAGTTTATAAAAATGGAAGAAAAATAATATAAAAAGCAATGCATAGAGATCCTAGCAGCAGCAATCCTGGCCTCAGTGTGCCCCTGGCTCTCTCAGGCTGTGGGTGCCTTAACTCACAGAACTCGCTCAGACCGAGTCAGGCCAAGGGAAGACACCACACACTTGACCACGCCCCCTCCTCCGGGGGCCAGTGGAGACGGGCAGTGCCAGCTGTACCGGAACTGGGACAAAATTCACTGCCAGACTCTCATTACAAGAAGAAAAGGTGTTCTGAAATGGAGTCGGGTTAATAGTAATACCCCCAAATGTCACCGGCTATCTGCTCTCCTGACCCCTCGGTCCCTTACAAAAGCCCCACCACCCAAAACAGAAATTCTGGGGAGAGGGGCACACATCATGGGGACACTATGCTAGGAGAGGGGAACATACATAAGTGTAGCTGGGTAGGAGTGGCTCACAGCCTAATGGGCGACCCACTCCTTAACACATAACGGGTGATAATGATGATATAAATAAATCAATTCCAGCTGTTACAGGAGGCCAGGGGAGCTTCTCTGACCTCCACGTGCGGGGGGAGCCCTCAGGCAGGAGGCCCTCTAGGCTGGGTGGCAAGATCTGAGTTCCTGACACCTGCAGCCCAACAGCTTCATGAAATCCCAGGGAGAGACCCGAGCCCACTCACCCAGCGGGCACGTCTTCGGCCAGAACACACCACCACAGTCTTGCCCCCTTTTCCCCAGGGAGAAGATTTTAATGACCACAAGGCCAAAGGGTCATTAGGCAGATGAAAATGGACCTTAACGTTCTCCTGGCATGAGGATTCCAGCATCAAATGGCCAACTAAAAGGCTGACGGATAAAATGTTTAATCCATGCTCACCTATACGGACGAAATGTAAGTTTAATACTGGAAATTTTACACAGAGAGTGGGTAGACTCTTCCTATGGTTAAGCAATGAACGACAGCAAAAAGGATCTACTATTGAGTTATCTTTTGATTCTGTCCTTTCAAAGACAGGCAATGAGTGTGCCACAGTGAAGAAGTCCTAAGACTCAGGGGATTTGGGTTCTGATGCAGACTGGACCAGGAGTTCACGGTGTTGTGTGCTCACTGCTCCCAGGTTCGCGCCTCAGGACTTCGGGGCTGATGTTCTGCAGAAGCGTACCGGCCACCCCACCTACGCCTCACCCTGAGCAGGACCAGGAGGTGCCCCCCACGCCCACAGCCTCCAGGCACGTACTTGTGCTTCTCACCTGGTGGCCAAAAGGATCACTTCGCAAAGGAAGGTGCCAGATCTCCTACTCCCTTTCTTACCTTAGCAAGGGGAGAACTTCAGCCTTGGCCTGGAGACCCCGCCCCCTGCCACCAACCCCCTGCCACCAATGCCCCAGACCACAGAGCTCAGAGCCCCGCCCCGGCACACGCTTTCAGGCACACACAGAGACGCATCTTCACCCATCACGCTCGCAGTCACTGCGAATAACAAAATCTACAAGTGGGAAGTTTTCCAACACACACATTTTATTGGAGAAACAGAAGTGCACTACAAATTCCTCAGCCACATGGGAGGATTTATTTCCTCCAGGACACTCAGGAGAGGGAGGACATGAGAGGAAGAGTGCAGTTCCAACTGGCAAGACTGGAGACAGCAGTGTATCGACTGAAACCATCGGAAAACAAGGCTTGTGGCTGTATTCCTCCCTCGGACTGATCACAGAAAACTCGCCATAAGGGAACAGACATTGACAAACGCATAAGCAAGCCGGAGGGGGAACACTCGCTCCTACTTGTCCCTTTTCCTCAAGGTACCATTGGCACGACTTCCACTTAAAGAAGTTCTCTGCACAGGCCGGACTCTGGCCAGGACTCGGGAAGCCCCACTTGTGGGGAGGTGGCAGATGCCAAGGGGACCTGGTGTGTCACGGTAGGATGCGGAGCCCAAACACAGAGCAGGAAGAGAAACCAAGGTTTCCTTAATCCCTGTCGGAAAAAGAGAGGAGGCTTTCATCCCTCCCTTTTCTGGGAGGGTTTCCTTTGGAAAACTTGTCAGCTCTTTCTCTGCCTCTTTGCAATGTATGCAAATCTTTTCGAAAAGCTAAAGAAGCCTCCTGCCAATTTTACAAGCCAGGAATGTTCCCTCAAGGACCTGGCAGCAAAGGATGCCTGTCCAGGGCGAGAGGTAAGTAAACAGGGAACAACTTGAGCAGCTGAAGCCAGAAACTCTGCTACACCCTCCTGAAAATCAGAGAGAGAGATGGCCATCAAAGCCAGTGCCCAAGAGCCAACAAAGCTGCAGGAGAAGATCAAGGAAGATGGAACGCTGAGGGGCTGTGCGGGAGACAGTGTCTCAGGAGGGTTTCAGCAACGGCTGTTCCTCCTCAGAGCTCCCTCAGATTCTGTTATTACGCAACAGTAGGAAATTCAATAAACAACATAAAACAGCACACAGAGAGAGGCAGGCACAGCAAAGCCTTCCCCTGGCAGAGAGGCCCACGAGTCACTAGGAAAATGACGCATAAGGACCTGCTCCCAATTTTAATGTCTCACCTTTGCAAGAGGCCCACATTTTCTCACTGCACACCCATCAGTGGGCCGTGCTATCTTCTCCATCACAGCCGGGGACACCCAGAGGTAGTGGGAGGAACGGGGTAAGGGGACAGGAGACACATCCCTGACTCCACCAACACCCACCACAACTTTCACACCAAAGCCCCTTGTCCTCCCCACGGTCGCTCTCATACTCACAGAGCCTCCTCAGATCCCTGGGGGCCACTTACATGCCGGCCCCAGATTTCACTAATCGAGAGACATCAAAAGCCCGAAACGGGGAAATCACAGCACCCCTCCCTCCTCAAACTGCAACCCCCATCCCCTGCCACCCCTCCGGTAGCGCAGTGTCACGCACAATGCACGAATTCTCATTGCTGCTGAGCACTGCCTCTTCCTTGACAGTGCAGACAAGGTCCCCTTGAGGGAGGGTCAGCTACCCCAACAGGGAGACCAAAATGGCAGAGGGGACAGACCACCAAGCAGCAATGCTTCCCAGCACATAAACCAGGGACGGGACAGCCACGGCCTGGGGGGGGGGGTGCCCTCTTCAGCAAGAAGCATAGGAGGGCTCCCTCCTCCAGCCCGGACACCTGACCCGGGAGGTCCCTGGACATCCAGGCTCATCCGCACCTGTCCCCGAGGATCCCAACGCCCCGGCTTCATGCACTGTCCACTGACGGGACCCTCCCCCGGGGCCTGTCTTCCAACCCATGTGCAGAGTGTCTCAGCGGAAGCGGGCAGACAGCGAACACGGACAAGCTCCAACCGTGTCCACACACATGCAAGTGGAAATCTTAAGGATCCCCAACTGGCCACTGCCCTGCAGCCTGGGTCTGGTTCTGTTCAGCTCCTTCGGATCAGCACCGAGGCCCGACAACCGGCCACGGCCAACTTCTTCCCCCGGACCCAACACGTCCCACGCCCCCCACGCAGCCGTGGCCGGTGTGTGCCCTGGGCAGGACTTCAACAAGGCATCCGAGCCACGGGAGTGTCGACAGGAGAGCTGTCTGGCCAGAGTATCAGAACACACCAGCAACAGCAGCTCACTCTCATTAGCCTCTCTGAGGAGCACAGCTCAGTACAACATGAGACGCTGGGCGGTCAGCTCGCCCACGTGGGATCATTCACCACGTTCAACATCAGCGTCAGCAGGTGCCTCTCAGGAGACTCCCTCGGAGGACCGTGCTAGGCCCCAGCGTAGGAGGGCGAAGGCCCACCTTTCCTGAGCCACTTTCCCCAGCCTAAGGCAGGGCACAGCATGAGGCACAAGCACAAGAACTTCCCTAGCAGCAAAGTCCAAAAGCCTCAGGGATGCTAGAAAATCAGGAGCAGCCCCCCAGCACGAAAGTCTCCTCTTTGCCACAAGGCCGTGCCTTCTCGTGGCGCACTCAGCCACGTGCACTGACACCCTGGTCCCCGTGCTGTGCCGGTCCCAGGCAGTACCAGGGATGCGGAAGGGGCACAAGACACTTATTTGAACGCCGATGCTTCTCATAACTTTCACACCCCAGCCCCTTGCCCTCGATCTCTACGAGCAGCTCTTTGCAGTGCTGCTGTCCCCGGTCCTCTCCCCACCTGCAGGCTGCAGGCCTCTGAAGGAAGGACCTATCCTCTAGGTATTCCATCTTTCCTGATCAGGACGCTCCGGCCCTTGTCTGGCCCTCTACCCTCTGTCATTTTCTCTCAAAAAGAACCGACAATCATGGTGGCCGGCAACTCAGCCATGAAAGCCATTTGGTTCAAAATGTATTCTCCCAACTTTTATGACATTATCACGACCACTTGTGGCTCCTACTGCAAAAACACACTGTGTGACCTCGGGATAACCACGCTCAGCAGAAAGGGGGAGCACACGGAGGTGTGGGTAACCGCTGGTTTCTCACGCAAGAAAATGTTACGTAAGAAGGCTTCTCGCAGCTTAGTGATTAATACCACAAGATACAGGACCCGTTAAACCTGGCTGTGATGCCCCCTATACAGTTTTGCTGGCTCTGTTACCAAGGCAAAATCCATTCTGCACACCATGACTGTTCTCTGGGAAACAGAGACCCTACCAGTCCTTAAACCACAGGCTTTGAGACGATTCGGTAATAAACCAATGAAAAGAACTAAGGACAGTTCTCCATTCTATTCAGCTTTCTACCAGTGACAGCTGTGGCTTTTTTTCTTAATCAGCACCCTCACCGCCACAGCCACCATCATGGCTACCACCACCACCAACATCATCATTTCCAGTGGGCTAACGAGCCTCTCAAAATGCCTGCTGCTGTCGCAAGTCAACTACTGTCTGCATGTAACAGGGAATCAGCACAACAGAGAAGACATCTCATTTCAAAAGGCCTTGCCTTCGAGTGTCCACTATTACCCATTCTGTTCCTGTCACCCACAGAAACAAGGGGCATGAAGGAATAGTTAAGACAAACATGAGCCTGACGGGGGAGACCGCACTTAAAAACTCAACAGTACGTTACCATTCCCACACGCGCGGAAACGCTGATGGAGCACACGCCTCAGGACAAGGCAGGCCTAGGAATGCGCTCCCGGGCAAAGAACTAAGCAGCCAGCTTCCATCCAGCTTGAGTCTCAGTAGTATCACCTCCTCCCTCCTCAAGGGTCCCAATTCCTGAGGTTGCCACCAATCAGAAAAAGCCTGTTAGGGATGCCCTGCCTTGTGACCACTTCCTACAGCGCTAGTACTCAGCAGAATCGCCCACCAAACAGTTCATTTCTGGTGGATACATCTTGCAAGACCCATCACATTGTACATGTGAAATATGTGCACTTTACTGTACAGGAATCGCACCACAATAGAGGTGCTACAAAATGAAAATAAAAAAAATTCAGTTAGGCTCTCCGATGAGAAGAGTCAGGAAGATTGCAGACGGCAGCAGAAATCTGTGTGGAAGGAAGTGGAGGCGCCATGGTTACTGGTAAGTTTCACAACTGCTCTGACTAGCAAATGAGCCAGGTGTGGTCACCGTCATGTCTCCTGGTGAAGGAACATGGGTCAGGATAAAGCCTCTCCTGAACAGTACATGTTTCAGCCCCGGCTCTGGTACAGGCATGGCCAAGTCGAAGAACCACACCACACACAACCAGTCCCGAAAATGGCACAGAAACGGCATCAAAAAACCCCGATCACAACAATACAAATCTCTAAAGGGGGTAGACCCCAAGTTCCTGAGGAACATGCACTTTGCCAAGAAGCACAAGAAGGGCCTGAAGCAGATGCAGGCCAACAACGCCAAGGCCGTGAGTGCATGTGCTGAAGCTGTCAAGGCTCTCAGAAAGCCCAAGGAGGTCAAGCCTAAGATCCCACAGGGCAGCAGCCGCGAGCTCAGCTGACTTGCCTGCATTGCTCACCCCAAGCTCGGGAAACGTGCTCGTGCCCGCATCGCCAAGGGTCTCAGGCTCTGTCGGCCAAAGGCCAAGGACAAGGCTCAGACCAAGTCCACAGCCGCAGCTCCGGCTCAGACTCAGTCTCCCAAAGGCGCCCAGGCCCACATAAAGGCTCCAGAGTAGAGGCTTTCATCTATTGATGTGAGGACAGAAGGACTAGTGTGACCCCTGGGCTACTGTCTGCATGGGGCTCATGTCTACCTGTGCTGTTTGTACAAATAAACCTGAGGCAGGAAAAAAAACAGTATCTGTTTCATTTTTCACTGAGTGAGAAATGAACCATGACCCCCATCTTCCAAGGATTTAAAGTAATTTAACCCATTACAGGGATAAACCAAAAGAGCAGGAGATGCCCATGTGCTGGGAAGAGGCTAGGCACTCTCACTTCTCCTCAATAAACAGACGTGCACTTTGAACTCGGGTGGCTGAACTTCAGCTTCTATGATGCCAGGTTCTGGCTGAAACTGGTACCAATAGGCAAGCAGAGGAAGTAGAGGAACCAGAGTTAGCTGCTGAGCCTGAGGGTTACGAGCCTCTTTGAGAACACTTCAGAACAGTGCGTGTTTCTGTTTAACGCCCACCCCCTGCTACAAGCGCCCCTTCGAATGACCAAATGTCTTCACCGGAATTTGATAAATTCAACACCACACAGAAAAGAAGTGATTTATACAGAAAAGGAAAGAAGTGAAGACCTTTCTGGCACTGCCAGCCTACAGGCACCCTCTGCCTGCAAGGGTTCACGCGCTACAAAGTCCTCACAGGTGCAGGTGTTGAGCCACAGCCGCCTCCACGTAAGGTGTCGAGTTGATCAGAGCAGAACGTTGCTGAGAGGAAGGAAAAGCCTGGCGTCCTGGGCGTCCCTGTTGCTTCACAGTTGGATTAAAGAGGTGTGCTTTCCGAGGAGATCCTTGAGTAACTTCTAAGGTAGCCTGCTGGCCCTGAGAAAGGGAACAACCATTTCAATGATAAGATGCCAAAGGCTAAAGAGCTTGGACAAGAGTGGGAAGCAGTGGTAAGAAGGAGAGTTGAACCAAACACCAGCGTGTTCGGCTCCAATATGTGGACTCCGGAAATGGGGTCGGGATTCCTTGAGCACCACCTGTGGGCTAAGCCCTTAACCGAGGTCATCACACTTGATTCTCACAACATCCATGACACCATGGTATGAATCCTGCTGTGCGAAACAGGAAACTGAAGCTCAAAGAAGATAGTGAGAAAGAGCTATGAAACTTTTAGACTCAGATACTGCAGACTGTGGATCAAACAGGATGTGCGGTCCCAGCCAAGTCTGCAAGCAAAGACATGGCCAAGAACGCATGGCAGGGTGAACATCCGAAGGAGGACTGACCTTTGCATTACTTTCATTGTATCCTGTGTTTCCAGGATCCCTCCCAGATAAATGTCCACCCTGCAGCTGTGGGCGTGCTCTGGCAGGCCACCATTTCCCACCACCCATGTGGTCCACAGGTCCCATCTTTACCCTTTTTCATAGATAGAAATGCTTTAAATTACCTTCCGATCCATGTTGCCATTCTAGGGGAAGACGTATCTGAGCCGCTGAGTGTCCACAGCCTGGAAGTCTATTTCCCACAGTCCCATCCAGGCCACCTTGCTGCTGCCTGCCGCTGCAAGAGTTTCCAACCACAACAAAAAGTCAGATCCAAACTTTGATGGGAAACTGTCAAGATCACGTTATTCTGAAAGCTGACATTGTAACAAAGTCAACGTGTCTGTAACCGCAGCACCCGCAGGGAACCGAGGAACAGGATTAAGGACCAGGCCACCTGTTTACTCATTTTCACGTTGAAATTCTCATCATTTTTTTCTTTTTCAGGCAACACATGAAGACGACCATTCCGAAATTTAATCAACAGATGTTATTAACCTTAAAGCCGTGTGGTTAAATGAAACACAAAACCGCGCTCAAAGGCAGCCTGTCACTGGTAAGCAATCTCGCGAAAACGGCCAAGACCAAGACGCAAACAAATCCCCGGCGACGCCATCCACCCAACGACCCCGGACAGCGAAAGGCAAAAGCGGCTCGCGGCGCCCAACGGCCACCGCGCTGGGCCGGACCCACACCCACCCCGACCCGGCCAGCCGCGCCAGCCCTCTCCACCCTTTACGCCGCAAACACCGCAAAGCGTTAAGCCCACGACCTGGGGGAGGGGGCGGTCCAAGACCCGCGTTTAAACAGAGAACACGTTCTGAACGTTTCACCACGTTGGCACAGAAAGCCCAGCACTGCGGCCGAACGCGGCCAGGAGGCCTTCTCCGCCAACCGCCCAGGAGCCCGGGACGCACGTCTGTCAAAGTGTAGCCGGACACACCAGCTACCCGATTCTCTCCGAATCACACGGCGGACAGCCCACTACGAAGTGAAATCAATGAAACTTACACTTTTGAGGTCACTGGAAAGGGAGCCGCCATGTCCCCTCATCACGCGGAGGAACGGTCCACGGAAGCCGCGCTGTACAATCCAGGGTCGCGAGCGCGGTTACGTGGTAAGGCGTCGTGGACGTCCTACGGCCCCGCCCCCGACATCGTCATTGGTGGGCCTGCAATGATTGACGGCGAGGTTGTCCATTCCCCCAGGTGTTCCGCTGGAAAGTGCCCATTTCTCAAAGCCCAGCCAAAGCACTGAAATCATTGCTCTTACTGTTATGTCTTTCTACATCTGTGTCCATTCTTCAACGCCTGGCTCTACTTCTGAAGCCTTTGCACGTATCTTTTCCTTTGTTTCCTGTCATCTCAGACTTTGGAAATCTTGCTTATCCACTTTACCCAGCCCTAGATCAATGGTCTCCTCCTCCAGGAAACCTTCCATGCTCTACCCTTTCCACCCTGACAGGTAAATGTGAGTTCTTCACTATTAGATACGGACATGAAGAAACATCAGGGCAGAGATGCAGGGGAATCGTGCGAGCTCTGGGATCGGATAGTACAGGGCTGGGCAGTGTGTGAAGGACCCAAGGTTTGTACTTGGAATTTTGGCAAGTCAGTTCAGGTTGCAGACACTTGGGGGAGGTCAGGGAATACCGAGGACAAAGTAATGCATGGCAGCCTCCCAGGATTGGTCCTAGCGATGGATCCAAAGAACTGCCAGCCACCTTTTTCAGGATTTTTATATCGTTTCCCACCTTTCTGTCTGTGGAACTCTTGCCCTCCCTTCAAGACCCAGGCATAATCAGTTCTCTAGCTCTTTCCCACTCCTAGCCCAAAAAGAGTTATTCCTCCTGTTGCTATAGAAGAAAGATACGGGGACTTCATGTCTCTGCAGCAAAGGTCCCTAAGCTCCATGATCATGCAAAGTGAGATGAAGCCCCTTCTTTCCAGGAGGCCGTCTGCTGAGAGATTTCTGCAGCTGCCTTCCATTGGTGAATCTTGCAGACAGGAAGCTGCCACTCCCCTAGGGCTGACTACCTTGGGTGCTTAACTCATCTCCACTCCACTGAGGTGGGTAGACCACACAGCCACCGGGTCATGTCAGTTGGCCTGCACAGTCACAGTGCCCAGGGCTCGTCGGAAGGATGATCAAATGCCAGCACTGTCCTGCCCACGGGAAAGGTCATATGTGGGGGTGGGGGGGGGGGCGGGTTGTGAGGCGTCGTTGTGTGCACATGGTCACACAGTAGTCCATGACATTGCCCTGCCCACCGTGATGGTTGTTTTTTTGTGTGTCAACTTGACTGGTCATGGGATGCCCAGATTAAACATTATTTCTGGTTGTATCTGTGAGCCTGTTTCTGGATGAGATTAGCATTTGCATTGGTGACTCAGTAAAGTAGAGGGCCTTCCCCAGTGTGGGTGGGCAGGCATCATCCAACCCACTGAGGGCCTGAACAGAACAAGAGAGAGAGGAAGGAAGATTTGGCCCCTTTCTGCCTGTGTCACTGCTTGAGGTGGAACATTTCTCCTCATCCTCTCCTGCTCTCGGACTGGGAGTCACCCCATCGGCGCCCCTGGTTCTCAGGCCTTCAGACTTGGACTGCATTACCCCTCTGGCTTTCTTGACGTTACCGCTTGCAGACAGGAGATCGTGGCACGTAGCCTCCATAAATCTATGAACCAATTTCCTCAGGATAAATCTCCTTTATATGTATATATGTATGTGTCTATGTATATGTGTGTGTATATACATATACACACTCACACACACATATGTATATAGAAAACATCTCTTATTGGCTCTGTTTGTTTGAATACCTCTGACTAATACGCGGGAAACATCACAGTCAGCCGCAGCTGTGAGAGATAGCGTCATAGTCTTCAAACAGAACTTGGAAGAAAGAGCAAAATCAAATAAATTAAAAGTAGTTCCAACCTATGGGTGAGGAAACTAACATAGTGGAAACAGGCAGCCAGACACTGGGCAGTGCTAAGGACACAGCCATTGGCCCAGACGGGTGTCTTCTCCATTAGAGTCTGGCTGCTCATTTGCAAGTTCCGAGATAGCTCCTGGGTGAGCTCTTCCAGAGCTGCGGTTGTGGGATAAGACTCTGACGAGGATCCAGAGGGCAGGAGAGTTGTTGCAGGCCTGGTCCAGCAATCAGTGAAGTGGCGCATCAGGCAACTTAGTCCCTATGGGGAGGGGAGAGAAGGAAAACAGGATTCATTGATGTGAATCCTGTCCCAGGATGTGCCAGGTCCTTGAAGCTTGTCCCTCTGACTGGCCTCAGCAGATGGATACGTGCTCAACCCTCTTAATACCCGGCATACGATGACCAACATCACACGGGTCCTGCCTTGGATCACCAGTGTCTCCTCGATCAGTGGTCACAGCTCATTCTGGACTCATCCATACTTCATTCCACAACCGTGGCCTGTCTGCAGAAAATAATCACTTACCCCTTACCTACCGTGCACTGTGGATAGCGGTTAAGCGTAGGGCTTGAGGTGTGCTGCTTGGTCCGTATCACAGCTATTCCTCTCACCAGCTGAATATCCTTCATTGCTTTCTGTGTCTCCGTTTCCTATCAGCAGAGTGAGGATACCAGTAAGAACCATGTCACCAGGCTGCCGTGACGCTCAGTGAGTTACTGCAAAGGATTTACACTAGGGACTGGCACACACGAAGCTTTCAAGTCAAGTCTGACATCTTATTATCATCATGCGTCCATCTGGTCAAATGTCACCTCCTTTCTGGAGACGTCCCCATGCTGTCCCAGCTGACACTAATTTGCTTTCTCGAATTCCTTTCCTGCTGACCATTCATATCACATAATCCACGTCTTACAACACATTGTCCAGTTTGCCAATTCTTTATTCCACACTTTGTTACTGTCCTCTATGCTAACATCTCTGCTCATGGATGGATGAAGTCTTGCACAACTTATTTGGGTCTATGTCTCATTCTCAAACGTTTGCCGCTAGTTTCCAATTCATCAGCTGACTAGTTTATTTTTTCCTGGTGCAACCTAGCTCAGTATACAGCACAACACATACGAAGATTCAATAAGCACACAAGGAGATCCTGAAATAGTACTTTTCACTGGGAGATTCCCCAGAAATACTTCCCCTTGCGGATTCCGTAAACTCTCCTGTCCACTCACTGGTTTTGCCAGAAAGCACAGTGAGGGCGATGCTCTGACAGAGGAACTGGCAAGCGGTCCTGAAGATTTGGTTGACTACCCCAGGCCAGTCTGTCAGGAAAGCATGCAGCAGGCTGAAATGCGGGTCTCAGGAGAGCTGCTGTGCCCCCCCCCCCCCCGGGGGAGAGAGGAGGCGGTTTAAAGGATCGGGAAGAGCACAGGAGCAGAAGTGTTTAAGATCACGGCTGTGGCCGAATCGGGAGAATGCATACTCTGACTTGACTGGAGAAGAGAGGTGACGATGTAAGTGGCCAAAGATGAGGGGACACGAGGCCCAAAGCAAGGAACCCTGGGTTGGTAGACTCCAGACATGCCATGCGCTTTTCAGGCCTATCATTTGGGTGTCAGTGTGCGGAGCAGAACAGAACAGAGGGTCATCAGGGAAAGGGAGGCTATTTAGTCATAAGAAGGTGTTGCTGGAATCCAGGAGGGTGGTAATGAATGCTGGAGCTCCGAAGACTGAGTGAAAAACATGGGTGAGGTGGCAAGGAGTGTACGTGCAGTGGCCGCTAGGTGAAGAACGGGCGCTCAGAGAGTCAGGGGCTACTGCAAGTTTGATGGTGCCATTGCCTGTTTGGATGGTGGTGCCATCAAGTGAGAAGAGACACAAGGGCAGAACAGCTTGGGGGGAGAAAGAAGGAAAGATGAACAGTGCACGTTGCCAGAAGTCTGAGGTGTCGATAAGATTGGAAATAAAGATGAATAGTAGTTCAGTGGAAATGAGGTCTGGAAGTGAGAGAAGAAGAGACCCAGAGCTGGCAGTCCTTGCAGGAGGTTTGATGTGGGAGTCCTGCAGTGGCTGGGATCTCCTGATACAGGATACAGAATGGGCTGAGAAGAGGGCCAGCAGAACCCCAAGGAAGGCTCAGAGTTTGAGGGTGTGCTTACCGATCGACAGCAAGAAGGGAGACGGAAGGAAGGAGTCCGGGGTACAGAAGGTAAGATGCAGCAGGTCATGGCTTGATTCTTTGTGTCTCTGCAGTGCCAGGATGATTACGGAACCCTGGTGCCGGTGGTCTCATCACCTGCCCCTTCTACACCTAAAGGCATCTCTGTGGCTCATTTACCTGTTTGCTCAGAGATGTCATTCTGGTCAGAAGAAGGAGAGTTCCTAATGCATCAACAGTCCAAAGACCTCACTAGACAATTCACCACTGGCTGTAGAGTCAGGACCCAGTAACAGACCTCTGGCTCTGTCCCCTCCTCCATATATTCTCATCTCCTTAGCACTTCCTGTCTCCTTGCCTCCCAGTGGCCCTCAGAACCCACTCTTGGTCCCTCTCCTCCCGTATCCTTCTAGAGCATCATGCCAGCTGCTTTCAGTGCTGGGCCCACGGGGAGACTGGTGAATTTCAGGGCCGCAGACTCGTTGCTGAACTTGCTTCCCCGTGAAGTGTGTTCCTGGCACGGTCAGCATGCTGGGGCATGTTTTCCATCCACAGTACAAACTTCTGGAAGTGGATCCTCTGGGACAAAAAGTGTTAGACAATTCTAATACTTTGATATTCATTGTTGAAATGTCTTCCAGAAACTTGTAACTATTTTTATTCCCCTTTAAAAATCTGAGAGTTGTGACAAGAATAGATATAATTTATTGCAACAGACAAACAACAAGTTTATACTGTGTAGCGTACGGAACTGCATCCAATATCTTGTAGTAACTTATGGTGAAAGAAAATATGAAAACGAATATATGTATGTTCCTATATGACTGAAGTATTGTGCTATACCCTAGACATTGACACAACATGGTAAACTGACTATACTTCAATAAAAACATATTTTAAAAATCAAAAAATGTAATCCATTGGAACAAAATTCAGTTAAGTGATAGTCGCAGCAGGAGGAATTGGGAAGAAAAGTCTGATGTGTCATACGCTTCTTGTTCCCTAACTGATCTCAAATCCCGAAGAGTGCCACACCAGAACTTAGAGCTGTATCGGTGAGCACAGACTACCTCCCAGCTGCAGCCCGCATTAAGTTTGGGGTCTCCAGGAACCGCTGCCCACAAGACAGACCTGGTAGGAAGCTCTAGTGAACCTTCGTTCAACTAAATCTCTGTTTCAGCAGTACAAAAGCATTACGCAAGCCTTAGATAACCTTTCATTGTCTTCCTTTTCCCATTCCTGTACTGTGAATAATCAACTGCAAAGAACGTGGCCTTTGGAGTTAAAATCTACATTCCCCCACTTCTCAGCCTTATGCCCTTAAGCAAGTGTGTGAAACGAGACTCCTGGGAAGCCCCTGGCAGGCCTGTTGTAGGAGCAGAGTCAACAGTGAACAGGGCAGAGCCAGACACCTAGCACTGAGCAGGAGTTCAGTGAGTGACAGCAAATGTTCCGCACAACAATGCAGGGCCAAGACCCCGCGCTCAAGGAGGTGTTCGCTGAGTGTGATAAAGTGATTCTCCCAAGGTCATGGTCATAATAATAAAGCTGAACCCACAGTTCAGTGTCTTTCAGATCCCAGTGGAAGTGTTTTGCGAATATTAACTCATTTAATCCTCGTCAGAGCCTTTGAAGGTAGATACTGCTGCCCCTGTTTTACAGATGAGGAAAGAGAGATTCAGAGACATTCTGTACGTTTTCTGAAGCCGTGTGGCTAGGTGGTACCAAAGCCAGGATTCAAATGCTAGCAAATTGGCCTCACACACCCAGCTCTTATCTGGTGAGCTACATGCTGTCTCCGCACTCAGAGTGTAGACAGAGATCTCAGCCTGAAATGCAAAGCTATTTTTGTCAGTTGCCTAGAAAACATCTGAGAGAACATCCACTTCTTCAGGACCTTATCAAAATGGGATGCTCAGAACTCTCTTTAAATTTTAAGATCTACTAGAGAAAAGCTAATACCTCGCAAATGTACTTCATAATTTTTCCCCCAAAATAGAGAAATAGTTTTATTTATTTATTTATTTATTTACACTCCAAACGGTTTTAAAATTTCATTTAATAAATGAATTAACTTATTTTTAAACCTTTTTTTTTGTAGTGGAGGGACCAGGGACTGAACCCAAGACCTTGTGCACGCCTAGCACGTGCCTAGCGTGCACCCCACCACTGAGCTGTACCCGACCCCTGGTTCCTAAAGGGTTTGCTTAATACTGTGAATGCATTATGTCAAAAAGGGTCATTCACATTCTGCATTTATACAATATTTACAAACCTCCTACCAAAGACTTCTACCATTCTTCACCCACTCATGAATGGAATCAAAGTGCCTGTTTTCCTGTATTCTGAATATTAGAGTTGTCAGCCTTCACTGTAAATCTTGTCAGGAAAACTAGTGTTGTAGTTTCCTTTGTCTGAATGGGTTTGAAGAACATTGCATGCAAGTGATCTGGAATGCTCACTGGGCATCTGTAACTTTCCTCTGTCGACTGCCTGGTCAAGACCTTGGCCCATCTGTCGGCCGGTCAGTGTGAGGGTGTCCCTGGGAACCTGTGACGGGTGCCTGCTTCCTGGAGGGAGGGCAGTCTGGCGTAGGACGGTGCAGTTCGGCCTACCTGTGGATGGTTAGTGTCAGGGTTGCCCCTCCTCCTTCCCCTCATGAGGAGGGCTCCGTGCTGCCCCACCACAGGGCTGGGCCAGGGAACGGTCTTGGGTCTTGTTCTGGGACTTGGGACAGTCACCAAGAGTAGACCTTCATTTGGAAGAGCCATGGTGGCCCAACGCTGACCCAGACTACTTGACTGGATCAGTAGAGAAACTTAGAGCCCTCACAGTAGGGACCAGACCTTCACGTCTGTGCCTCTCTGGCTGGAGACCAGGCCTGAAGCACACTCTGTGTCCATGGGAAACAGACAGATGGACACAGAGACAGAGTGATAGATAGACAGAGAAAAAGAATGGGAAGGAAGGAGGAAGGCAGAGAGGACCAGCCCTGCTGTCCGTCTCCCTGTGTCTGGAGGAGACTTTTGCCCCGGGGGCTTCCTGGACAAGCACAGCCCTCCCAGCCTGAGTCTGCCCTTGCTCGGGGCCTCACCAAAATCCCTGCAGTGCCTGGAGGACCATCGGGAACGTCAGGGGGTGATCATCAGTCTCTCCCAAAGTCTTGGCAGAAAGGAGCTCCATGCCTTTCAGGTCTTGGCCTCCCTGGGGTGGGGGAAGGAATCAGAGAAAAAAGCAGAAAAGGACCTCAGAGTGGGCGGGCCCCTGGCCGTCCCTCCTTCCTCCAGGCTGCCTGAGTCCTGCCAGCTCATCTCCAAGTTGATGCCACTTTCAAGGAAAAGGGAGAGAGCAGAAGGGGGAAGGGACCCCCTGAGGTGTGTGGAGAGGCCTGAGCCTTAGACCCTTGACCACTGGAATAACGAAGCTCTCTATGTGCACACGTGGGCTGGGCATCATGGATACAGCTCCATCCACGTGCCTGTGCACCAAGATCCCTAACTCTGAGTGTCAGAGTGTCCAGTGCTTGAAACACACTTCCTTTCATCAGCACATTTATCCCCACAACAATGGTTATGAGAGGGATACACACAGCCTGGCCCATCCAAAGCCCTCAAAAAATGGAAGAAATTACTCACACAGCCCTCAGGACTTCCCCAGAGCCCAAACTCCCAGTTCTCATGGAAAACACACAGCCTGCCCGCTCATTAGTTACTTAATACTTGCCGCTCCTACGTCAAGAGTACACGTGAGGGGTAACCCCCAAATCTCACCTGGCTGTCGGCATGGATCTGCATAGCTGAGTGCGAGGAGCTCAGAGCCTGAAGGGCATCTGGTTCTTTAACACGGGAGTGGGTAGTACTAGTGACAGAAAGAAGTCAATGCCAGCTGCAGCGGGAGAGCAGGAGGGCTTCTCTGACCTCCAGATGCGGGGGAAGCCCTCAGGCAGGAGGCCCTCTAGGCTGGGTGGCAAGATCTGAGTTCCTGACACCTGCAGCCCAACAGCTTCATGAAATCCCAGGGAGAGACCCGAGCCCACTCACCCAGCGGGCACGTCTTCGGTCAGAACACACCACCACAGTCTTCTCCCCAGGGAGAAGATTTTAATGACCACAAGGCCAAAGGGTCATTAGGCAGATGAAAATGGACCTTAACGTTCTCCTGGGATGAGGATTCCAGCATCAAATGGCCAACTAAAAGGCTGACGGATAAAATGTTTAATCCATGCTCACCTATAGGGACGAAATGTAAGTTTAATACTGGAAATTTTACACAGAGAGTGGGTAGACTCTTGATATGGTTAAGCAATGAACGACAGCAAGAAGGATCTACTATTGAGTTACCTTTTGATTCTGTCCATTCAAAGACAGGCAGTGAGTGTGCCACAGTGAAGAAGTCCTAAGACTCAGGGGATTTGATGCAGACTGGACCAGGAGTTCACGGTGTTGTGTGCTCGCTGCTCCCAGGTTCGCGCCTCAGGACTTCGGGGCTGATGTTCTGCAGAAGCGTACCGGCCACCCCACCTACGCCTCACCCTGAGCAGGACCAGGAGGTGCCCCCCACGCCCACAGCCTCCAGGCACGTACTTGTGCTTCTCACCTGGTGGCCAAAAGGATCACTTCGCAAAGGAAGGTGCCAGATCACCTACTCCCTTTCTTACCTTAGCAAGGGGAGAACTTCAGCCTTGGCCTGGAGACCCCGCCCCCTGCCACCAACCCCCTGCCACCAACCCCCTGCCACCAATGCCGCAGACCACAGAGCTCAGAGCCCCGCCCCGGCACACGCTTTCAGGCACACACAGAGACGCGTCTTCACAAATCACGCTCGCAGTCACTGCGAATAACAAAATCTACGAGTGGGAAGTTTTCCAACACACACATTTTATTGGGAAAATGTATATATTTTACTAATTCCCTTGTGGACTTGGACGGATTGTTTCCTTCTGAGAAGGCACTTATTATGTAGGCTGAAGCATCTTTTCAGATTAGAGTTTTCCCTTTTTTTTTTTTGATATATACCCAGTAGTGGAATTGCTTGATCATATGGTAGTTCTATTTTTAGTCTTTTGTGTGTGTGTGTCTGTGAGAAACCTCCACATTTTCTTCCATTGTAACTACACCAATTTACATTCTCACCAACTTTGCACAAGGGTTTCCCTTTTCACTTCCTTGCCAACACTCATTATTTTTAATCTTTTTGGTAATGGCCATTCTAACAGGTGTGAGGTGGTATGTCATTGTGGTTCTGATTTGCATTTCCCTGATAATTTTGATGTAGAGCATCTTTTTATGTCCCTGTGGGCCATTTGTATATCTTGTTTGGAAAAATGTCTATTTAGGTCTTCTGCCCTCGTTTAATTGTATTATTTGATTTCTGCTTTCATAAGGAGCTGTTAATTTACCTACTCCCTTTGTTTCCTTAATAAAGTGTTATTTATTATATATAATATATTATTATATAGTGTCAGTGCCTAGTATCGATCCAAGGGAAGCAATGAAAAGATGAATAGAGCACGTGCTTCCTCTAGAATACTGGTGTACACCAGGAAGACTCTTATCTGATGGCTTTCTGTAGACTTCATACAGCAGCCTGATATGCAGTACAGCATCCTCATGCTGTGTTCCCCTAAGCCACTAGGTGTCCTCAGAGAGAAGGGGCCAGAGGCTCTGGAGATGTGGCCCAGTCCTTAGCTTCAAGATTTGTTGAAAGATGCTTGAGAGGAGAATGGCATGACCATACTTATGGTTTTTATGATCCACATTATCTGAGACAAGGAGGATGAATGTGGCAATCGTGCGGGGAGGGGCACTGAAAACCTGGGAACAGGTAGACAGTGACAGGAAACTTGCGGAGAGTCAATAATTTGTATCAAAACCAAGGAAAGGCTGATAGGGATAGAGGGGGTGGGGTGGAGTCCAGAAACCACAGGAAGTAGAGTCTTACTAAGCAACTGAATACATGGAGGAGAAGGACTCAGAGATGACGTCTGATTTTTGATTGGATGGTGGTGACACCACCCAAGACAGGGAAGCAAGAAAGAAAAGAAGGATATTTTGAGGTTTTAGAAAAGACAAATTCAGGTTTTGGTATCAGGGTGATGGTGGCTTCATAGAATGAGTTTGGGAGTATTCCCTCCTTTTCAATCTTCTGGAAGAGTTTGAGAAGAACTGGTATGAGTTCTTCTTTGTATGTTTGGTAGAATTCCCTGGTGAAGCCATCCGGTCCTGGACTTTTATTGGTAGGGAGTTTTTTTTTTTTATTGCTAATTCAATTTAATTTCTAGTGATTGGTTTGTTCAAGTGGTCAGTTTCTTCTTGGTTCAGTCTTGGTGGACTGTATGTTTCCAGAAATTTGTCCATCTCCTCTAGGTTATCCATTTTTGGTTCCATATAGTTTTTCATAATATTTGTGCTCTCCTACACTGCTGGTGGGAATGCAGTTTGGTGCAGCCACTGTGGAAAACAGTATGGAGATTCCTCAAAAGACTAGGAATAGACTTACCGTATGACCCAGGAATCCCACTCCTGGGCTTATATCCAGAAGGGACCCTACTTCAAAAAGACACCTGCACCCCAAGGTTCATAGCAACATTATTTACAATAGCCAAGACATGGAAACAGCCTAAATGTCCATCAACAGATGACTGGATAAAGAAGAGGTCGTATATTTATACAATGGGATACTATTCAGCCATAAAAACCGACAACATAATGCCATTTGCAGCAACATGGATGCTCCTGGAGAATGTCACTCTAAGTGAAGTAAGCCAGAAAGGGAAAGAAAAATACCATATGAGATTGCTCATATGTGGAATCTAAAAAAAACAAACAAATAAAGCATAAATACAAAACAGAAACAGACTCATAGACACAGAATACAAACTTGTGGTTGCCAAGGGGGTTGGGGGTGGGAAGGGACAGACTGGGATTTCAAAATGTAGAATAGATAAACAAATACTGTATAGCACAGGGAAATATCTACACTGGAATTTGACACAACATTGTAAAATGATTATAAATCAATAAAAAATGTTTGAAAAAAGAAAAGACAAATTCAACTTGGAACAGTTTGATTTTGAACATTTGAGTGCTCCATAGGCAGCTAGATCTGTGTTCAGAATCTACTTGGTTACCACATCTAAGAGCTGGTTCTTGTCATTGCAGGATAATGAACTAATTTTTGCAAGAGTCAAAAATTGAGGCGTACTCACCAGAGACTGAGCTACAAGCTAGGATGCCAATCAGCTTTCATGCCTGAGAACTATAATAACTGTGATAAGATAAAATACCATCATAAATTAGAAAGCAGAAGGTATTCTTAAGGGAAAGAGATACCAGAACAGGTGGATTTTAACTGGGTAGTTCAGACAAAGACCTCTGGAGCCCCAGGTGAGACTTGTCTAAAGTTCCATAAAGTTTCCAGAGGAAAAATGATGTGGCTGACTTTGCAGTTTTAAGTCCTCTGTGGTATAAGAGGCTGAACAAACCCTATGCTCTGTGGAATACACAGGAAAAGCCTAGAGAGGAATGGTGGAGGCAGAGGTCAGAACGAGTGAGTGCAGGAATCTCACGGAGCTCTCATCCTTCAGTCGTCGTGCTCCCAGAGGCACTTGCGAGGAGTGTCAGCACCTACAGGCTTGTTCCTGTGGCTGCGGGAGGCCAAAGCTTCAGGCGTCCTAGGACTCTGGACGTTTCCAGGAAAGCTGGGAGCCAGCAGAGAAGGCTGTGAACTTCAGGGAGGCTCACTGCGGATTTCAGCTGTAGTACCGCCATCAAAGTCATAGAGTGGCTTTGTGTTTTCCAAATCCGGTGAACTGCTGATGGACAGAATCCCCTCCGATGGACAGAATCCCCTCCGTCTCATGTTTTCTTTTTTCTCCCTTTGGAGCTAGGCCACTCACTGGGCAGCTAAGGGCGAGCGGACAAGAACTGGGTGAACGAGGTGCAGACAAGGCAGAAGGAGTGCCTTGGTTCGGGGCGGGTGCGTCCCGGTGATGCCCCTGAGGCCGGGTTCCCACGGCAACCACCACCCATGCAGCAGGGCCCTTCCCCACGCTCGCTCCACTCGGGGCTGCATCTGACCCCGCGACAGGCCTCCAGGTGGGTGTTGCACACGGTAATTTGACCAGTCATGAAGCTGCAGCTCCAACAGGCCAAGTGGCATCCCGCAGCCCCTGTTAAGTGGCAGAGCTGCTGTATGGAACGACAGAGTTTGTGCCCTCGACCCTGATGCAGTGCTGCCTTCTGACGTCCCTGAGACTGAGCGGCTTGTCTGACCAGCTCTGAATAAGGCCGATCACTAACAAAGACACGAGCTTCCACGTGTCAGGCCTCGTGCTCAGTGGTCACTGACTGATACGCGTTATTTCACCAATTCCTCGCAGAACCTCGGGATTACTAATCATTTCGCAGACGAAGAAAGCGAAGCGCAGAGAACGTGAGGGACCTGGTCAAAGCCACGTGGCTCGTAACCTGAAGAGCCCGGGGTCGAACCCAGCTGGTTTCCCCCTCCCCAGCCCGCTCCAACCGCCTTGCGCCTGGTTTCAAGATGGGACTGACCATCTCCAGCACGGATGGTGCTCGGAAATGTCCCCGTGACTTACGGGGGTGCCCTGCTCCTCAGCTGTATCTGCAGCTCTTGCTGTAGCGTGCATAGAAATCGGAAGCACGTCATCAGTTCATGAGTTCTTATTTGCGCGAGATCTTGCACCTCGTATAACTCGAAAACCTGTGTATCTCATCCTCGTGGTTTGTTCATTTGCAGAAAGCGAATTCAGCCAAAGCTGGCTGAATGCTCCACGCGCCAACGCGAGGCTGGCCGGTGCTGGTGGAGCACCGCCATCTCGTGGCGGCTTCCTTGAACTACGTCAGAAAGCCCTGGTTGGGATGTCGTGTTGCTGAGGCCTTCAGCGACAGGGACAGTCACTCGTGCACAGCCAGTTTTTTTTTTTTTTAAAACTGAAGTATAGTTGATTTACAATATTGTGTTAGTTTCAGGTATACCTCAAAGTGATTCTGTTTTATACACACACACACACACACACACACACATATATATTCTTTAAAAAATTCTTTTCCTTTATAAGTTTTCACAAGATACTGAATATAGTTCCCTATGCTATATAATAAATCTTTGTTGTTTATCTATTTTATATATAGTGTTGTGTATTTGTTAATCCTATACTCCTAAATTTATCAAGGGCTTAATTTCCAAAATATATATGTTTGATCGTGTTCCCCCCCAGAGGTCTCCTTCCACTGCCCTGGTCCTGTTTGCCCACTCTAATTCTCTTCCTGGGACGAGCAGGGTACAGGGTGGGGGTAGCCCGGCTGGGAATGTGAGATGATACAGGGTTGGTCCAGAAAGAGCAGGTATTTTTGTGGGGGCAGCATCAACGTGCCCAGGGGATGGCCTGTGTCCAAGGAGAAGGCCCAGGGTCCAAGCAGAGAACCATATCCAAGGGCTGCATGAACAAGTCTGCTGGGATGGAGGTAAGGGGACAAAAGTGTTCTTGCTCTTTTCTGAAGGAGCATTGTCACTACTGCTCCCCACTAGGCAGGCACTGGGGAGAGTGATGGACCAGTCCTAGATGACCCCATCATTCACTAGAGATCCCACCCTCTGAGCCAACTGATGGGAAAGGAACTGAGGCCTAGGATTGTTCGGGAACTGATGGGATGGGATGGGGCTAGCTTTGTGAACTTCTAATATCGCAGGGGTGGGACAAGGATTGTAGGGCCAAGAGAGAAGTTCCACTGGTGAAACAAATATACATCAGAAAATACTTTGAAAGCAAAACATCCTGATCTATAGCCAAAATCCACCATCAGGGCAGATTCAGGAGAGTTTTCTGTCTATTCTCTTTCTAGCTCAATCAAAGGGGTATGTCTGGTGGTGATGCTGAGAAAAATCCAGATGGAGAGATGAACACTTGCCCCTGGACTCCAGCTTAATATTGGATCAAAGACGAATAATCGTTCTCTGCTTTGTAATGTCCTATTAATCTCTGTTACGGCAGTACCTTCAAGGGATAGAAACACCGCTGGAACTTCCTATTCATGCCACTGCTCTTATCCCTGAGCTGGAGAGGACTGCTGTTCACTCCACTCGTGGCTTGACGGTGTGAAGTACTGCCTTCTGCTCTTCTCTAGAGTCAAGGTTAGAAACCTGCCATCTACTTTGTTCTGAATATTCACTTGGCTGTCCTGCTGCCATCATGGTATTTGGGTCACATGTGTAATGGATACTCTCTCCTCTTCAAATTGAGGAAAAGTGAAAGCGAGGGTCCTGCCATCCACAATTAGGCTGGCAGAAGAAGAGGGGCACCAACTCCCCCCTTCCCCAGCTTTGGCCTGGCTGTTGGGACTGAGTATGTGGAAGAGACTATTGTCAGCGCCCCCTGGAGGCTGCTGCACACCATGCACCCCAGTGGGAAAGGGTAGGATGTCTATGTGACTGTCCCAGGCTTTTGACCATCTAGCCTACAGAACACCACTTCCCTAGCAGCACTTGTCTGACATTTGGTTTTGAACAAAGCTGGGACTTTGGAGCCCCTTCCCCGTGACTTGCCTGGTCTCCTGACTATGGGTAGACCACCGTCACAGGCCTAAGATTGGGAGGACACTTTCTTTTTAAATTTTTAAAAATTTAAAAAAGAAATTTTATTGAAGTATAGTTAATTTACAATATTGTGTTAGTTTCTGGCATACAGCATAGTGATTCAGTTATACTATATATATTCTTTTTCATATGCTTTTTCATTATAGCTTATTACAAACTATTGAATATAGTTCCCTGTGCTATACAGTAGGTCCTGTTGTTTATCTATTTTATATGTAGTATTTTGTATCTACTAATCCCAAACTCCTAATTATCCCTCCTACCCTTACCCCTTTGGTAACTATAAGTTTGTTTTCTACTCTCTGAGTCTGTCTCTGTTTTGTAAATAAGTTCTCGTGTCATTTTTTTAAGATTCACATATGAGTGACATCATAGATTTGTCTTTTCTCTGTCGACTGACTTCACTCAGTGTGATAATGTCCAGGTCTGTCCATGTTGCTGTAAATGGCATTATTTCATCCTTTATATGGCTGAGTAGTATTCCATTATATAATGTACCACAGCTTCTTTATCCAGTCATCTGTTGATGGACATTTATGTTGTTTCCATGGCTTGGCTATTGTAAATGGTGCTGCTGTAAACATTAGGGTGCATGTATCTTGTCGAATTAGAGTTTTTGCTAGAATATAGCCAGGAGTGGGATTGCTGGATCATAAGGTAACTCTATTTTTAGTTTTTTAAGGCATCACTATACTGTTTGGGAAGGACACTTTCTAGTCTGAGGGAGGGGAAGCTCTCATCAAAGAGGCTGCCTGGTTAAAGTGGAATGTGGATCACATGCAAGAAGTTCTACTTTCCTCAACAGATACCAGTTAGTCTGCAGAAAGTACTTGTGTTTCCACTCCACCCGAAAACAGCACATTGCCCCCAGATCCTCATGGACAAGTCAGTCAGTCTCGGTTGTATGCGACCATGGGACTCTGCAGAAACCGTGTGTCCTGCACTGGGTAAGTTGCCAGGGAGAGCTTCCCATGAGGGTGACAAAGAAGTAGAGTCATAGCAGTTCCTGAAAAAGTGGCCAGAGTGAGTCATTCTTTAGTAACCCTAGTCAGATAGTGAATGACAATTAATACTGCAGAGGAAAAGCTGGAGCCCTGATAGTGACAGTGCAACGCAGGAGAGATCACCCACAGTGAGCCTGGGACAGAGGACAGGGAAGACTGGGCAATGCTAACTGCTGTTTTAGTGCTCAAGTAGTCATGGTGAAGAGGTGACACCACTGGAACAGGATGTCTTC